>NC_136502.1:31367353-31414853 GCF_053919585.1 Euprymna scolopes
AAAAAAAGATAGAGATAGTCGTACTAGTCAGAGATACGTGTTCGACAATCGGTTCGATAGTCACTTTATTGTAATGAGGTTAAGATATAGCCATGCTCAGTTTTAGGAGGTTCATTCCTCCGGGCTTTACCTTAGATGGTGATGAGGCATCTTACTGGATGCCAGGTATTAGCTGGCTATCTCATATATTGCAATCGAGAGAATTTTTTTAAACATTCTAACTACCAGTTTGTTCAATTGTTGTATCTTAATCGGCGACATTCATTCACTCTCTCGTACATTACAACCGAGAGATCTTTTTTTTTAAAGATTCTAAATGTCCGTTTAAGTCCAATTGTCTTTAGCTCTCTTGCAGTTGATTCACAGAGTATGTTTGCATGTAGTTTTATAAAAAAAAATTATTTTAATAGTTTTCAAATTTTTTTCTTTGAACATTATAATTCTGGGTATGCGGCAGCTACACCAGCTACCAACATTCCCTTGCTTTTTATTGAAATAAACCGAGAGCTCTTTTTAGTATCCTCGCTGTTCTCTTAAGTGCAATTGTCTGGATCTCTTTTGCACTTGGTTCACCAGGAATATTAGTTAGGAAGGACTTCAGGTTCTTCATAAGCTCTGTGGCACCTATGATTAATACCTCCCTAAGATTCCAGTTTCTTTTCATATCATACATGAGGCCTTGATATTTGGTCTGTTTCTCTCTTTCAGCTCTGTTCAAACCTCCATCATTAGGAACATTCCCTTCAACCAAGGTTACAACTCTTTCTCACTTGTCTGGTTGCTCCTATAATTACTGAATTGATGTATGTATGTGCACGCGCGTGTGTGTGACAGAGAGAGAGAGAGAGAGAGAGAGAGAGAGAGAGAGAGAGAGAGAGGACAGTTTATTTATCTTTTCGGTAAATTCACTTTGATTGTACTATCACAGCGCTCATCATACGTAAACGGGATCGACCTCTCTCATTCAGTTCTAGTAATGAAATCAAGACATTTTAAAGGAGCGTAGAGCTATGTGTCGGCATACCTCTTACTGTGATGTGTGTGTGCGTGTGTTTGCAGTGTACTTACATTAGGTGAGAACTGCATATATTAATAAAACGGTGTTTATCTAAACTTTTAACCAATCAGAAACGTCTTTTTCAAAGTCAAACACCCCTTCTCTCCCCTTTACTCGCTTTTATCCTCCTGCTGTCTGCCGTTGCACAAAGGACAATACTCCCACGTCTTCTTTCTCGCGGCCTTCTGTAAATCTTTTCCGTCCGTTATCTTTTATTAGATACGAGTAGCTTCATTCGGCGTTATCCGGGATAAAAATAAAAAAACATTAAAAAGTTAAAAAAAAATAGTGGAGCATATCTTTCTTTTAAAACTTCTCTCGCTACCATTTTTTACAAGGGGTCACTATTTGTCAAGGCCTGAATTCCACTCGAGGATAAAGGTTAATGAGTGTAAGACGGTCACTGAGACAACAGCGTAATGGTCGGTAGTAACGGAAATTGGGCAGAATTTGATTATTTAAGCGGACGACTCAACAAAAACTTGTTTGCATTGGACTTGAAAATGGCCATGTAGTCAGGTGAAAAGCGGATTCACGGTATAAAGTTTCACAGACGGGCAGTTCTAGGAAAGAGACTTTGTTAATGGAATTTGCGTTTATGTTCAGGCACAGATAGAAATCATGGGATATTGTTGGTAGTGGTTGTAGCTAGACGAGTGTTTATGAATGTTTTGTAAGAGAGACCATAGACAGAAGCCTAGTTGAGACGAGTGCCTCCCCTTTCTTTTTCTCTCGGCTGCCGCTGTATTTTTACTCCCTCTTACTGACTGTCTCCAATCTTACTCTTTTTTTCTGACTACCACATTTCCAATCCTCTGTTCTACTGCCCCTTCTCTTCCTCCTATCTTTACGTCTCCCTTTTTCTATCCCTCTTCCGATTGTTCCTCTCTCTCTCTCTCTCTCTCTTTCTCTCTTAATGGCAATTAGTTCAATATAATAGAACACAAAGAAGTAAAGAAAACTGACTAAAAGTTTAACCTAGTTTACGGTCTTGATTTAGCTTCAAGATAGAAAATGTAACACGTCAAGTTGATCTCTGATAAATCCGTGAAAATGAATATTATACAGTTTTTGCACCATAACACGATCGAGGTCATACTGAATTTTTAACGCTGTCGTCCTTTCTAACGGAAAAATTCACAATTATTCGTCTTGCTACGTTGTACGTAGACACAAAGGAAATGACACTTCGACACACACTTTTGTGAAGGAATTTCATTCATTTATTTATCTACCTATTTCATTAATTTCACGCACTCAACACATCTGGCCGTTAAATAGAATACGGCAACAGGCATACTTATATCGTAAAACCCACTTCTACGACGATAATTTTCACAAAGTTCGACTCTCGGGAAGGAGGTAGTAGGAAAGAGCAGACTTGCGTATTCACCGAACGTAACCTGCCAATCGCCCTTTTTCTTTTTCTCTTTTTTCATCACCACTCCTCCTTCGGTTCTTAAGCACTCTGTTGATGTAAAGCTTATAAAATATCTGGCTTAATTTTTTACTTTTAGCTACGTACACACGCATACACTGAATTATGTTATATAATAGATTTAAAAAATCTGTACGCCATATTTAAAACAATAGTTGTCTAATCGTTTATCATAGGTATGACATTGCGGTATTTACATTCTTTTAATAATCAAGATGTTTTTTTTGTTGGCACGTTCGGGAGGAGTGTTGCGTTTTCCATTGATAAAAAGATGGGAGTGATTGGCTAAACGTAACGCTTGAATTGGATATGCTTTCGAATCTCACCTGATTGATAAAAGTATGAACTTCTCAAATATGTGTGATACTATCGACGTGGGGAAAAGTTAGAAAGTAAAAGAAATAAAAAGAAGAAAGAAATACGAGAAAAGAAATAGGAAATAGTTTTTATTTGTAAATAATAGATCGGAACGTTTCTGAATTTTTGAGATGAGGATTGGTTATTTGTATTATTATTTATCGGACTACTGTTCTCATTTTGAGTGTGATTTTAACAACGTTTCGGTCGATATAACCCCCGACCTTCTTCCGATGTATCTTGTCGAACTCGAGAATTTAGACAGAATTTCGAGCGGAACCCTTTATTTACTTCACGGGGGTAGCCATAACTAGATAGAGGTCCTAAGAAATTTGCAAATGTATATTTCGGTTGCCCACACTGAGGATTGAACCTTCAACCTTCAGGAGAATATCACGTTTATAATTGATTTTTCCCAGTACTCTAACCACTGCGCCACGGGTACTTGCGGAGAATTCTAGTACGAATTTTAGGAGCCTTAAACCTACTTTTTATTTCTAGTTGTAAATATCACTATTTATTACTAATTATTACTATATATTAATGTATATCTATCTCTATACTTATTACTTGTATATATTAATGTTTTTAATTATTATTTGTATATATTATCTATTGTTTATAATTACTGGTTCCCATATCGTATTAAATCCTATAATAGGTCTACTTAGCAGTTGGTTATTCCCCAGCATATGTTCTGCTTCTTTCAGTCTTCCGATGAATAATAATACTAATAGATCGGAATTTGTACTTTAACAGACACACTATTCAACACAGATAAAAGAAAACACACACACAGAAAAAATGGAAACATGTCTTATCTGAAGCTTTAACTACCCAGAATTCGATTTTTATTTGAACGCTGAGAGACGAAGCCAATAAACAAGTAATGTTTCTAAAGATATGAACTTTTTCTACCATGGTTATAATACTCCATTCTACTTTTCTAGGATCCTGTTGGAGTTTTTGGAAAATAATGATTGTCAAAATACGAGACTCCATCGGCATTAGAATTGTTGTACTAATAGATTGGCAGCAGTCTTTTTAAGTGGATATCTGCGTGGTCTATCACAAAAGACCGGTGTATCTATTATACAAGGTGGTCCCTAGAAAAGTAGAATGGAGCATTATTGTCACATTTATGTTGGTGCATCTGCTACTAGTCTCTCACTCCTGGACAGGGTTCAGAAGAGAGTCGCCAATCTAATAGGTCCCGAGCTGTCAGCGAGGCTTCAGCCTTTTACCCACCGACGAAATGGTGAATCTCTGCCTATTTTACAAGTATTTTAATGGTATATGCTCTGACGAACTATAAGCCCTTGTGACCCTTCGATATAAATAATCCCAATAGACCTGACATGCAGGAAAATCCCACCCATACAGAGTAGCAATCCCGAGATGTCAAAAAGCCTTCTACTTTAATAGGTTATTTCCCAGACCTGCTGGACTTTGGCATTCCCTTCCGGTTTCCTGCTTCCTCGACTGTACTGACATGCAGAAGTTCAAGTGTAATGTAAATAGACTTGTTCAACCCACGTCATAGTATCCCTGCAATTATGTCCGATACATCAAAGTGACACTGTGCCTTGTTTGGGGTGAAAATTCAATAATAATAAAAAATTAAATAATTTTTTTAAAAAAAGAATAAAATTGATAAAGTTTTCCGAAGTCTAGTTGTTGCATACGAACACTCCCAGGACATTACTGGATTACTTGATCAAGATTATTATTATTATTATTATTATTATTATTATTATTATTATTATTATTATTATTATTATCCTGTAGTTGAATTAGATTTGTTTGAAAAAGAAAAAAATGCAAAAGACGGTTAAATGACGTTTTAGGAATTTAACTTAACTAGATTCTATAAACAATAAGAAGAAGGAATTTTAGATAAAAAAAAAGCAAATATGTTTTCATAGAGTCTGGTGTAGTCTGACGTAGAGGTCATTTAAAATGTGAATCTTAGAAGAGAGCTTAAAAAGACACGTATCAATTAGTCAAGAGTTGGAATGCAGTTGAAGAAGTTAGAGAACAATGCCCCGTGGATGCCAGTTCAAGTCAAGATCAAAATCTGAAGTCAAGTAAGACATTGTTCATCGTAAAATTTATATACACCCTGTCTGTCGGTTTATAAACACCAACATTTATTCAACGATAATTTTATACCCCGCTATCCCACATAATGTTATTATGATACTATCTATGTCCTCTCTGAAGAGTCCGGAAGTAGGAGGGAAAAGAAAAAGAAATGTAACAAAAATAGAGGAAATAGGTTTATCGGTGTAACAAAGGTGTAAGGAATGGGATTGTTAGAAAGAAAATGAATAGGAATTTGTTCACTAATGCAGACAAAAGAGAGCTAAGATGGGATAATAACCAACGTGAGGCAATGACTAACAAAAGGACCAAACAATGTATGTAAATATATTTAAAGTTGGTTTGCTTTATCAATTTGGGGAATGACTATGGGTTTTCGAGAGTCAATGCGTTTTTACAACGGTTGGGAGCGGTTTTTGGCAACGGTCGACTACAGTTAGAGTTGAGTTGTCAGGTGAACAATGGACGACAGTTGGAATTTGGCCTCAGTTGAAGACGGATCGTGACTCTAAGCAGATAGACAAATGAACTGAACAACCGACTGACAAAAACAGACTGTACAGTAGATATAGATGTGGATTTTAGTGTGTAGAGGGTCGATGGTGTCACACACTTACCCAGGATGTAACGGATATATATGTAATGTATTTATTTTTGTTTTTCCAATATATTTTAGTTTAAATAGTTGCGAGCGTGTACGCAGCCTCCCGAAAATTGCCAATGCATAAAAACGACGACACGGCCAGAATTAGAATGAGAAACAAATGAGAAAACGACCATGGCACACAACGTTGAGAGCGACGAGTTGTCGAGCGGGCCGTATGTTGTTATGTCACATATGGATAAAATATTGTAAATATGTATTTCGATTTTAAAGAGTGGATCGATAGATATCGAAGGCGACTTCTTGCCCCGGAATTATTCCAATTATCTTTGCTCATCACGTATGATTCTGAGTGCTTTAGAAGAAATTATCTGGTACCATATTTAAGTCTTTGGTATGACACAACTGAAGATTCAACTTTTACTGTTATGCAAATCGATTGATGGAAATAAAAGGTCAATACACCGTAAGACATCAAGATGAAACCCTCATACCTGTGTTTCGATTTCAATTATATAAGAGGAAGGACAGATGAGTCGAAACATAACTCTTCCTATTTACCGCTAGAATGTGGAGTAAGCTATCTGAAAACATTAACAATTCCGAGATCAGCATTTGCAGGAGCAATTTTGGTCCCGGTTATCTTTTGGTTTTCCCTTAATAATGCGGATAAAGCTTGTATTATTTGGATTCTTCGGAGTATTACTCTCTTCTTGAATGTTATTAGCACAACATTTCGGTCGATGTTATCTCCGGCCTTCTTTAGATGTATCTTGCCGAACTCTGGATTCTGCACGGAATTTCGAACGGAACGTCAGCTATGGCTAGATAGAAGTCTTAAACAATTCGTAATTGTATTCTTAGTATCGACTGCACTGAGGATTGAGGAGTGTCGCTTGGAACTAGTACTTTATCCGTTACGCGACGGTCCCCTGCGGACAGCTACAATTGTTGTTACAAAAATAATAAAGAAGTTGATTATCTGGATAAGACATCGCATGATTATTGTTGGAACATATTCCTTTCCAAGTCAACATCACCTAGCCTATAATCAACTTCCCCAACAAAGGTTGCCTGGCAAATAACACGACATTAATCTATAATTCCAACTAGCCTAAGGTAATAACACACCATTTGGCTAATCTCAACGACCACAATCTAAACCATTATAGGTCATGTTTTTCTCGAACTTTGCCAGATTAATGTTTATACTCAACGTCTACTATTTTCACGGGTCTTTTGTCTATTAGCGGGGGAGTTCTCAAAGTGAGTCGTATTTTTACTTATCGATTCGCTGACATTAACTCCTTCACTCCCAGCTAAGAACGACATCTTTGTTCTGGCTTCGACACACTAGTTTTGTTGTTTATCAACCAGATTATTGTATTGATTCTTTTATTAGCGGGACCTGTGGAAATTCCACAGAGGACTCCTTCGTATGTAATATATTAATGTTGGCATTCTGTAGATGTTCAGCGTAAATAGAGACGCTTTTATATTATTGTAGCTCTTTTGTTAAAACTGCAAAAGTATTTATCTAAGCTAGCAGGGACATAAGGCGGAGTACGCTTAAATATGATTTAAATTCTTGCAGATTTCGTATATATTATTATAGAATTAATGTTCTATCGATTTTTATATATTATAAAGTTCGATTTCAAAAATAAAAAGTATCCATATGACTTGACATTAGCTTGAATCGAAACCGAAACCAAAACTTATGAAAGAAATATATGTATACACATATAACTTGAGTTTGTTCAGCTATAATCGAAATCGAAACCGAAACCAAAACGTATGAAGAATTCTTGGTAAAATTATGTCTTACAAGAAATGGAAGTCCACAACAATTAAACGACAGTCACTCGGATGTAAGCGTGACACACAAAATAAATAACACGCACACTATCTTATTGATATATAGATTTTAATCGAAACTCACTTTGGTTTCGTTAAATAACTAGAAAACAGTTAAATTATCGATCTTTTTTGCTCTTTAGTTTTGTATTGTTGCTAAAATATATTGAAATATTTCGTGCGCTTCTATCATTTTAGCATGTAATAATATTGACTTTGTTGATGTTGGTATATTGTAAATTAATATATATGGGGGAGGCTAAAAGAATTAAATAAATTCTTTAAAAAGAAAACTATCGGGTAATGCAAAGCTCAATGATTGAGGTGAAGCTCATATAAAAGAGAAAGGATAAAGAAACGACAATATAAAATATATATTCATGCATATAAATTTAATAGTTGATTCAATAGGGAGATTACATCAATTAAAGGCATAAATATGCTCTTTATAGCTAGGTATTTCAAAGCCTTATGCTTCTCATCAGAAGAGCAGAGAATGGTTCTAGGTAACATTTTTTTATTATTATTATATTTTCACCCCAAACAAGGCACATTGTCACTTTGGTGTAGGGGGCTACTAACCGGGGGCAACAACTACTGGGGTACTATGTTGGGATTTGGGCAGCAAGATATCGGTTCACGTTGCACTTGAACTTCTGCACGTCAGTACAGTTGGGGAAGCAGGGACTTGGAATGGAATTCCAAAGTCTAGCGGTTCTGGGGAAGAAACTACTGGAGTAGAAAGATCTTTTACATCTAGGGATCTCTACAGTGTGGGGGTGGGATTTAGCAGCCTGTCGGGTTTGTCGAGGGTGTTCACATCGTAGAGGCACAAGTGCTTGCTGTTCGTCAGAGCATTCACCATTAAAATACTTGTAGAACAGGCAGAGGGATAACATATTAGAGATGTGACGTCAAGTGATAACTACATTAGGGACGAAATAATGGGATGAGAGGAAAAGGGTAAAACATTGTAAATATGGAGGAGATAGGAGAACTACAGTAATTAATGCGATATCGGAAGAAAATTATGAATATCACATAGTGTATATAGTTACCTAGCATCTTCTCTCTTCTTCTGATGAGAAGCATTAAGTTTCGAAATACCTAGGTATAAAGAGCATATTTATGCTACACCACAAACTGATGCAATCTCCCTACTGAATCAACGATTAAATTTATATGCATTAGTATAAATTTTATATTTTCGTTTTTTTTTTTAAATCTTTTCTCTTATATAATTTCCCCAAAACCTCTGGCCTTGATGGAGGGGAGACTAAAACTTGCTGTTATGGTTTCAAATGATCTGAAATAACAGCAAGGGAAGACTTGATTCCAAATATTTCTCATATGTTATATCTCCCCTGTTTTGGAAATAGGGTACGATTATGAATATCTCCCATATTAAATAATCCTTATACACTCTGAAATTTACTTTATCTATGAAAACCAAAGAGGGCAGATATAGCATATAAGAAATATTTGGAATAAGTCTCCCCTTTGCTGATTTCAAATCATTTGAAACCATAGCAGCAAGGTTTAGTTTCCCCTCTATCAAGGCGAGAGGTTTTAGGGAAATATCAGATATTTCGTAATTCATATGCAAAATCAGTAAAACAAATGACCACGATTAAAACATTTTATGGTTGAAAAATGTGCCATAAATAAGGCCTGGATGATGGATGATCCCTTTAATGTGCGACCTTAACAGCAAATGTCACATAACCCACTACACAATTTAGGTCATTACCTTTCCCACGAGCTTTCATTTGTTAAAATGTTCTTGCTACCACTACTTCTATTATTCCCTTATGATACTAACTGTTCTTAAAAACGAGGTGGAAAGAGAAGGAGAAATAAATTTATCGAATGAACAAAAGTATAGGAAATAGGGTTTGGTGGAAAGACTACAGATAGGAAGTTGTTCAGAAAGGCATACAAAACGAAATTGACAGGAGATTGTTAAACAAGGTGTGGCAGTTATTTTAGGACAAAATACTGAAAAATGGAGGTTAGTATAGTTTAGTGTTAGTTTTAGGAGTGGCTGAGTTTTGTGACAGTTCACGATGGGAAGAGTTTGGGACGATCTTTCGTTGGCTACGGTTGACGAGAGTAACAAGTTGAGTTTGTCCAGTTTGGAGCAGTTGGCGGCATGGGGGTCACCCAATAGGGGTCGGAAAGTTACAGTTGGACGCAAGATGTAGCTTGGAGCAGATAGGGAAATGAATTGATCAATTGATAGTGGAACATAGTTTCGACAAGAACTAAGATGTGAACCTTAGCGTGTAAAAAGGTCAATTTTGTCAAACACACATCACGAGTGCAACTCATGTTTACAGAAAATGTTGAAATTTATGTTTCTTTTGTTTCTTTTATTTTATTCTTGTGAGGCAGTGCACGCCACGCCAATGTGTGAAAAACGGTGACACGGTTAGTACGAGAAGAAAATATGAAAGAAAAATCAACGGCACACAGCATTGAGTTTAACGATCGTTGTCGAGAGGGAGACTATGTGGTATTACACCCTCCTCCAATCCTCTATATTCTTCTATTCCGATCATTAATATCATTCGTATTTCCATTCTAGCGTCTAATACATTCGGTGTGCAAACAAAGAACCAAGATTATTAGAGACATCGGATCCATTCGGGTGGATTAAACATATAGAAGGAATTTCTATTGGAACGCTTCTCGTATACACACACACACACACAAACACACACACACATATATATATATATACAATTATAAAACTCAAATGACCTTGTAACGAGTGATGTAACCCACTTTCCGGTTTACGACATCCGGTTGCGCATGCGCGCATAGACATTAACATATAACAACGTAAACAAATAAACACAAATCGCTTTTTTTGCAGATTTTGACCTGCGCACTGACATATTAACGTTATTATTTCGAAATTGTTATTTAACATGGGACGAGTGAGGGTGTTTTGCAACTATTCTTTATTACAACTATACTGTCGCTATTTTCTTACAACTAAACAACTTTAACCCGTTAACAAACATAAGAACTAGTGTAGTAAAGCAAAGACTACTACTACTACTACTACTACTACTACTACTACTACTACCACCCTCTATCCGTCCCTTTTCCTTCCTTCCTTCTTTTTTATTTTTTGTTTACATTTCTAGATACAAAATAGTTGTGTGAGAACGGTGAATTTGTAGAAACATTTACTAATCTGTTTCAATATTAGTTTTTAGGTTTATTTTTTTGTTTCAGGTCTTATTAATTTTTTTTTTAGATTCTAAGTTTCTATAACTTGATTGAAGGATTCCAATATGGGTTTTTCATTCTTATATTTTTCATCGGTAGGTTCATGTGCGTTTTTGCTGCTAAATGACTTTCGTCGGCGTTCGATTCGTAGGAAAATCACGCTTGATTTTCGATTTTTGAGCGATTATTCGGAAAAATAGGTAACTTTACACGAATAGGGAAGATTTTTTTTTCATGTTTGAGTCATCCGTCCGTGATTTTTAATTTTAATATACTTCCATAGGAATGTTTGTTATGTCAAAAAAAAACAAACAAACTATTTTCTCGTCACAAGTGTCACGCTCATACATGAATTCCATAATTAATATAACATACTGACCCAACGGTCACGTGTAATCTAGTATATATATATATATATATATATATATACAATTTCATGTAAAAATTTGTCAAATATTAAAAAAAAACGTACCTACGCGTCATTCAGAACATGTGTGAAATGATTATTGGTGATTATTTTTTTAAAACTAATATTAAAACTTAAAAATAGCAATTCTTATCCTCCAGCGAATAAAGTTATCATTAGCAAGGTTAAGATGGCCGCATTATGTTTGTAATCGTAGAACTAAATTAGCTGTATCATTCTTGAAAATGCTGACCACTAGCCTTTCTAAATTTATTATGAGTTTCATTGATCGACTAATATTGTAATAATTGTGTTAGATATTGAACAAGACAGAAAATAACCGAAAATGGAAAATTGCTGAGGGGTTAGCCGAGGTCAACTTGAAGATCCAAAGTTGAAAATTGCTTAAGCGACGAGAATGTCTAGAAACCAATACGGTGCCAAAGACATTCAGTTAAAAGTAAAATTCAGTAAAAGACATTCCTTCGGGAAACACGCGATCCGTTAGGATATGTAAATAATGTCGGCTGTTGGATCTGAACATCCGATTTTCTTACAACGATGAGTTTTTTTTTGTAATATTTAATAACTTTAAAATTCTTGAGTCTTCAGAGTGTATTAGACATTAAGAAGGTTGTTACACTAGTATGTGATTTAGTTAGTTGAGTATAATAAATGGAATTTGCTGAAAGGAAAGCCAAATTGATAGTCTTTCATTGGAAATTGCTTAGGCGACGCGTACGAACTAGAAGCACATATGGCATAACATGATTTAAAGAGAGAGAGCGTGTGTGATAAGAAGACAGTTTGTTTGGTAGCACATGTAAACAGCAAACGTAGAATGACGTGGGCTGACAAGATGTGACTAATTAATGATTTCAATCTCTCCGCCACCCACGCTTGAGATGATAACCACATTGCTGTCTCACTGCCTTCCATCAGTTTGTCTTGAGTTAATCATTAATTAAAAGATGACATTCCTTCAGTCTGAGAAGATCAGCCAGCAAAAAGGTATGATAACGATTTTCTGAGTTTAATAATCCTGGAATAATCATGGCAGCTTGGTTACAAAGTGGAAAACATAACACTATCAGCACAAGAGAAGAAAAAGAGTGAACAACTGTTATTTCTCTATTACGACGGCTACTGTTACTACAAAAAGACCTCACCATCTATGGAGCCACTTACATACAATGTGTCAACAACAGTTGCTCTCTGTCAATGAAAAAAAAATTGATAGCCAATCCGATGGGATTGAAAGAATTCCGATAGTAAACGTTATAAAAACTTGAAAACAATATTTGGTTAAACCAATCTTGAGTTATAAAATGGTAATATTTATATAAAAAAAACATTTTTTACAAGAGAGCTACAACTTATCAAGGCCTGAAGGCCACTGGGGGATAAGGGTTAAAAATGTTACATAGTGGAGTAATTATTAACGGTATAAATCAGGCAGAATTTAATTATTTAAGAGGACGGTTCAACAAGAACTTGTTTACATTAGACTTGAAGACTACCATACTGTAGTCGGCTGGAAAGCAGACCAATAGAACAGTGTTCTCCAGGCGTGCAGTTCTAGAAAAGAAGCTGTATTTGTCGAATCTGCGTTTAGATTTAAGCACAAATAGATAGTTGGGGAAATTAATGATATTGGCTATAGCTTGTTGCGTGTTTTTGTGAACGTTTGGCAAAGGAGACGATAGATTGGAGTGCAGACAAACACTTGCTATGAAAATAACAATTTTAAATTATTGCATTATGATTCATGATACAATATAAATAATAATGTAGAATGGTGGAATCGACTTGCAAGTAGTCACGTAAAGATGGACGTACTTAGCAAAAAGATAAGTGTTGGTAATTTTCTTGTTTTTTTCTTTTGTGGGCGGAATGAAGCGGGCGTATTTCGAAGGCCTTTTTCTATTCTCCGTTACGAGGGATGGGTGGGAGAATATTATTACTGTATGATATAACCACCCAATGTTATTAAAACACCAAAACGATAATGTGTGTCTTTATTATTCTAAATTGCGACTGTAACGGTGTCCGGGTAACATGTTGCGAGCAATTTTAATCGCAAAGGAGAACAAGACAAAGAGTAGAACAACTCGCTTTTTATTTATTTGCGGATTGTTATTCTTATCTTCATAGTTGTTACTGTTTTGCCATGTTCCGGCTAACTCATCCTCTGGCCTTCTTTAGATGATTAATCGCGACGGGATAGGAATGCTGAGTCTTTTAACCGCATCCCCAGTAATTATCGCCTTCCATAGTTCTTATTGTTTCATCACGTTTTTGGAGCCAGTGGCACAATGGATAGAGGCGTTAAATCTATACGGTTCAGTCCTAACAAAAGCAGGCCAGAGTATTTGTTAGCCAAAACTATGTTTCAGAGTTATTAAAAGTAATAAATCACTTGCTCCCTTGAAGCATAGAAGAGATCTCCCTGCGAGATCGAGCGAGATGCTAACTTTGTATTCCATCGCGACGAACAGACTTCGCTAAAGTGGTGACCCCTTCTTCGACCAATACATTATCTGTGGACAAAAAAACCCCCAAAAAAACAAACAAACAAAAACAAACAAAAAAATAAAACAACACAATTCGACCTAACATAGGTTTAAACATCCTACTTACAAAAGACAACTGGCTCCCAAAAAAAATTGCTTTGGACGAACAGATTATTCGTTGTTGTAAGTCTTAACTTAAACTATATTGAATATTTAGCTTTAGTTTTGATATATTTTTTCCTTCAATTAAAAAATAACTACAAAGTAGTACTACAAACAAACAAAAGAACTGTTGTCTTCTTTTGCTAGGCTGTTGAAACTTTATTACTTTATTCCAAGAAAGTTTTGAAGAACGTCTGAAAGTTTCCTTTTATGTTTATACACACTCACACTAAAAAAGACGATTTTTCCTTTTAGTATTATTTATTAATTGTGACATTTTATATATTTTGGGGAAAAAGAACGTTTTTTTGTGTGGAAATTTCTCTTGGACAGCTAGTCCATAAAATTTTCTTTTGTTCATTTGGTGCGTTCGATTGTTTTTTCAATGCAAAATAAATAAATAAATAAATAAATAAATAAATAAAATGATATCTTTACCGCCATTCACAGAAGGTGCGAAATTATGGTTTGCACAAGTGGACATTTTTTTAAATTTACGATGTTCCCCCACATAATCAGCTACGCATTTTGTGTTGTGGCATGCCGGCACCATTAGTTAAAACAGTTCGGGATTTAATAACTAACCGACCTCCAGGAAAAACAAACGAAATTCATCGCTTTTATAAAAGTCTACAGACAAAATTTCTTGCTGTTATACAAGAAATTTCTCATCAAATAACGAAACTTATTTAACGGAGAGCATAAAAATTTCAAGTACAAAAAAATTTAGAGATTATTTCGGAAGAGCAAAAATTCATACAACACAGACATCTTGTCGTACGTCTCACGGCTTCGGACATCTCCCCTGTGCCCTCGTCATCAACTGAGTTCAGCACATTTCTTAAGAGATATGGATAAATCGACTTATGTATTCATTCGGAATGATGGGTCCGTGAACCTTTTAGCCTTCCCTATCTGGGTCCATTCAAAGGTTTTACAAGAAAAAAATATTTCAAGCTGAATATAAATGGTTGCATCGAGACGGTGTCTGTGGACAGATTAAAGAAAGTCCATATTGAGTGCGAAACCACCGTGTTGAATCCGTCTGCTGCAGACATTTTGAACCGATTACAGTCACCGATAAGAACAACCCCTTTAAGGCCTTTCAAACCTTCTCCAACAACTGATATTTGTCAAGCACATAAAATTCACAGGCATCAATAACAACCACGATGGAAGAAAGTCGCACCAACGAGTTAAACTGCAACACGCACATAAAAAAAAGAAAAAACTCGACAACTTGACATTATGGAAGAAGTCACCAGTTTAAAACAAGTTAGCTGCGACACGCGCATCGAAAAACTCGACGACTGGACGTTCGTTGATTCAACCAACGCACAGGGAACTCGATTAACACAAACGACGCAAATCGGTACAGACTCGCTTGTACTTGGCACCGTAGATACACTTGCAAGCCTTTGTGTAACTGACTTCAACCACAGCATATCGTCAATCTTGACAAATGTCTCCACAACACAAACGATACAATCAACAAGTGCAGATTCACTCGTACTCATTATTCTACGATAGACGCATCAGTGTCGAACTGTGGTGATATTCCACACAACCGTTCTTGGTGGGGAGCCCTGTCGCAGAGAAGAGATCTCCATGCGAGATCGAGCGAGATGCTATCTGATTATTCAAACGCGATGAATGGACCTCGCTAAACCCTAATTGTATGACATGATCGAAGTCGTAAGAGAAAAGAGTCAGTGAGGTGTTAATAGATACTATTTGCAGTGTTGCCATAAATAGTTGGGTCGTCTGCGGATATGTCAATGAACCATCTCAAAATATACTTAGAACGATTATTGATGAAAATCAGAAACAAAGGTTAAAAATCCCCCCCTTTTTTTGCCCTTCAACAAAAACTTTATAGACCTATTGAGGAGTAAAGAAGTCGATGGTCAAGCGGGCGTTTCTATTTATTTTATTGCTAAAAAGCTTGCTGAACTATAGCCGGTAGAACGTCTTTAATATATGAAGAGACAGGCACTAACAGGGTTTAGTCCTCTCTCTGGTTGGTACATTTAAATAACAATTAAGATAATGATTTAAACGATGTTTTATTTTTGATCGAAGATATAATAAAAGGTTTGGAATCATGAAACTGTTCGTGCGTTTTTTTTTTTTTACCATCAACGCTCGACTAATTAGACAAGCAGCAATGCTACAGAAGTTGTGCGTAATGATTTATAAAGAACCGAGCAGGCTCTTGTCGGACTATAACGTGAAAACCGCCGACGTCTTCACTCGCATGACTTTGTATGCATCATCGAGGTGCACCTATACACCAAATTCCAACCATGTAGCTATTCTGCTGAGAAATGTACGTAAAAACATACACATAATACAGATCTCGATTTATATTTATATAAGTAACTAGCAAACCTGGCGTTGCCCAGTTGTAAAATACGGATAAATATTATATTTTAATTCATACATAAACTGAGATATGTGCATGCGACTATTATGGATTTTCTAAACAGTTCACTTCTTGTAAGAAATAAAAAAAAACACACAAAAAAAAAAACTCGAGATGAAGTCGAAATTAAAGCCTAAAGACAATAAGTCAAGTACGATAACCATTAGGACAACTTGACACAATCTTTAAAAAGTGTTTTCAAACCTACCTTTTCTTAACATAAGGAATCTGTCATGTGAATGATTCGCGCATGCGCATCGCGACACAGTTGGCAAGCAAATAAAATCCGATGACCTTACATACCAATTTTTTGCTTTTAACCTATCAGCAGCCCATTCTCCTGATGAAAACCGATTAAAATATTTTCTACATGTCTGAATACCCTATATACCAAATTTCAAGTCTGTAGATAAAAGATTCGGTGCATATATAAGGTGTGGATTGTCTTCACACACATATTCTCACTTTCATAGAAGATGTACCCGGCGTTGCACGGTATTAAATGTAACGTGACATTCCTTTTAAAAATGGAATTTAAAAAAAACGGAAAAAATTCAGCCATGTGCATGCAAGTATTATATTTTTCTATACAATTCACTTCTTGTAAGTTAAAAAAAAATACTCGAGCTGAGATCCAAACCGAAACTTAAATACAGTGAGTCAAGTACGATAACCTTTAGGTGTTTTTAGACATACTTATTCTTAACATAATTTGAACGATTAGCGCATACGCAGTCGTAAAACAGCAAACAGATAGAAATCTGACAGTCTGAACGTACGCATTTTTCAGTTTTTACCCCTTAACATCCTTTTGTTCCGGATGAAAACGGATTAAAAAGTTTTTCACATGTCTGAATACCCCATATACCAAAATTTCAAGTGTGTAGATAAAAAATTCGTTGAATATGTAGGTCGAAAATTGTCTTCACACACACACACACACACACACACACACACACACACACACACACACACACACACACGCAAACACACACACACATTCTCACTTTTATAGATATATAGATAGCTAACACGCAGCTTGATTCAATGACGTGGCATTGATTCCGCTGTGTATTGCAATGTACTTACCGGGTCAATAGATGCAGGTGCGGTGAAGCATTTATTGAAAGAGCGAAATGAGGAAATTTATCTGACGAACTTCATTAGTCATTATCTTAAGGCGACAATTAAGGAAATTATATTATGTCATTCCCTTGTGGGAATGGCCGAAACCTCAGGCGTTGTAAAAATCTACTCTAACACGATTTTGTATATTTATCTATCCACACACACACACACACACACACACACACACACATATATATATATATATATATATATATATATATATATATATATTGAGAGAGAGAGAGAGAGAGAGAGAGAGAGAGAGAGAGAATAAGTAGATAGATACAGAGATAATACATAAATAAAAATAAATACAACAACAAAAAGACAATTGCTGGTTTGTTTTATTTTACGGCATATCAACACTTTCGGGTTAATAAATGCCGAATCCTGTTAATTTTTAAATCTCTTTTATGCTGCACATGCTATATTTTTAAAAAATATTTATTCACAGTGTTTGGTTTGGTTTCTTTGTAGAGAGAAATTGTTGCTTTTGTTTTTGACATTGCAGGACATGATTGAGGTTTGCAAAGGGTAAGGAAAAAAATAACATCAATGTTTAATAGATTTTTAGTCAGTAAGCCAGTATCTTCATACAACCTGATCTGATAGAACCAAGTCAGAGAGAGAAAATAAAAGCATAGAGAAATAAAATGTTCGAAGTATATCTATGTCCCTCTCTCTCTCTCTCTCTCTCTCTCTCTCTCTCTCTCTCTCTGTATATATATATATATATATATATATATATTTAAATAAGGGAGTAGTCACCAACAATGTGTATTTTTTAACATTATTATTCCGTGTCTTGGTTTTTCATTGAGAATTATGTTTGGATCATTGTAATAATGTTTTTAAGTCATTGAAATCGTTTACGTACGTTTCAGACGGTCTGATACGTCCTCGTCAGAAATTATTTTCAAATGTGTAAAAATGGCGATTTTCATAGTTAGTTTGAAGTTTTTCCAAGGGGTGGAGGCTTGTATGTGTTTATTATACATTGGTATGCTGAATTTTAATGCTTTTTTATTTGGTTTGTCCAGGGAGATTTTGACCTCGCTGTAGTCAGTCGCTATCTCTTTCTGCTAATGTGTTTTTCTTTTCCTTTAGGGTGGGGTAGGGTGTGTGTATGTGTGTGTGTGTGTGTGTGTGTGCGTGTGGGTTTATGTGTGTGTGTGTGTGCGCGTGTGTGTGCGTGTGTGTGTTTGCTTTTATTGGTTTGATAATGTGTATATTTTTTTATAGTATTTTGGTGTTATTTGCTTTCTTAGGAAGGCGGCTGTGGTCCGAGGTCGTCGTTACTAATGTGTATGTGTGGGGAGGGGGGACTGGCTCTTCTGAAGTAAGGGTAGGGGTGCTTTCATTCTATTTTGATATTTATTTTTTTGGATTCTTGGATTTTAGTATTGTGATTTTACGTTTTAGTCTTATATTATGTTTGTTTAGAAAGAGGGGTGTATTTAAAATAGGGGATTTTTTAATGTTTCTATTTATTTGTCTCCCCATGTGGGTATGGCCAGATATATATATATATATATATATATGGAGAGAGAGAGAGAGAAAGAGAGAGAGAAAGAGAAATAGAAGAGTGCAAGAAGGTTATAGCAATGCAAAGGAATCTGCTGTTGTTTTGGTTTGACATTTGAACAACAATGGACAAACGAAAGGTCTTATTTGTTTTTGTTATTTTTTTAAATCTTCGTATATCCATTTATTTTTCAAGATAATCACAATGCAAATCAGTAATTAATATTTCTTAATGCATATATAGTTTTCAAGAGGAAAGGGACCAAAGCATGTCCTTAAAATGAAAAGCATTGAGATATCGTAAAGCGAAACTGCAGATAGAAACAGGTAAGCTGTAAAGCAGAAATAGGTGTTACGCATGGGTTTCCTTATTTAGTTTTATCGCTATTAATTCATTTATATATTTATTGATCTACTAGCAGTTCAGCCATACTTTGCTCGGGCCCTACACTGTTCATAACTTTATGTGCATATGTAGATATATAAAATGTTTGATTCATGTCCAGGTACCTGCATCAACATTTCAAGAGTTTAGACTCACAACTGGCGGAGAAGTATGGTAAATTCTGCAAAGGTCAACTATTTCAACTTTGATATATTGACAGTCAAATGTTCGCCCAAAACTGATTTAAAAGCTTGCTGCATGTCTGAATACCTTTTATGTAAACTTCCAAATGTTTAAGCCCAAAATTGGCCGACTAGTTTGCTAGAGATCGCAAAGGTCAAATCTTTTTCACTTTGAACCTTTAGTAGCCAATTTTCCCGCTAAAAACGGATTAAAATGCTTGCCCTATGTCTGAATACACTTTATATAAAGTTTCTAACGTTCGGAACAAAAATTGGCTGAGTAATTGTGTAGAGGCGGCAGAAGTCAACTCTTTTTTAATTTAACCCCAATTTTGACCCGTTAACATTTATTGTTTTGGGCTCAAATCGAGTTAAAAATTTGGACCCACGTCCGAGTAACCTAAATATAAACTTTCAAGTGTATAAACCGAAAATTGTCGGATGAGATTGGTAGAGTTTGCAAAGGTCAAATCGTTGAACTTTAACACCTTGACAGCCAAATTTCTAGCCGAAAACCGATTAAAAACACACGTTTTGAGCTAATTTTAGTTTTTCTCCTAAAATTAAAGATATCAGTCGGTGGAGCAGATAGTTTTTGGCCTTTTTTTTAATTGGACTTTTTAGATACAAACAAGAAATACTGAAAAAGAAGGAAAATCGAGCGCCAGTTTTATTTTCAGCTATGGCAACGTGTGAATAGAAAAGAGTTTTAGTTGGACAAGTGGCGCGAACGAAAAGGAAAAGGAGAGATTTAAAAAAAATAGATAAAACTAAAAATTAAAAAAATAGAAGAGAAAAGTTGGATTTTTGTAAGTGTTCATCTGCTCTGTTCTTATACTGAACATACATTGAGCTTCTAAACAACAACAACAAAACATATTCTTCTAAAACAACATGTTTTGGCAATGTGTTTTTATTTTTATGTCTTATTCTAGTTTTTACGTTTGCTGAAATTCGGGGAGATGCGTGAGTTAGACGGCTGGCTGGTGGTGAGAAAGTGGTGACATTCTCTCTCTGATTGACTTTTCGTGTCTCTGCGACGATTTTATTCATAAGCACGTTATTTCCTTTGTTTAGTGTCTCAACAGTTGACCGATATCTGCTCAAGTATTTCTAGGTCAAGTTATGCATTCCGTTAGAATTTAAATTAATTTGCGTGTGTACAACCATTTGAATGTTTTTCTTCCCGGCGTTGCTTACCAATATCTGACAAGATCATTTTGTGACTGATTTCAAATCTCTCGATCAGCAGAATTCATAATTTCTTAGAGTGATGACTGCGAAACGTGTGCATAGGTATAAAAATAATTATTAATATTTATAAATATATATGCATAGGTTTTAATTACACATTTTTAAAAAATAACAGAAATCTTCAGTTTAATCATACGTTTTTTAAAGTAATTTCAATTTTTCTAATGGTTTACTTTCTGTAAAAATCATTATGGATATATTTTCTGCTCCTCATGTAACACAAATATTAAATAATCATCATCATCATCATAAAGTGAAAAACAAATGGACATAAAACTGGGGAAATTGAACGAATTGAAAATGTAACCTTGAAATGAGAACGTAACGTTAGTTAGACTCCGAGAGAACGTTTTCACACTGTTCTAGGAAAGTCGTTATTTAAATTAAGAAGAAAAGCGATACTTTTCTCGCAGGTTCAACTTCGGTTCTAACGCCTCTTAAGCAGCCGGTAATATCGGCAAAGCATAGGGAGAATGGCATAAAAGTGAGTGGCCAGTATTAAAGTGGTTTTTATAGATTCCGTTATGGTTACGAAGGTCTTGAGGAATGGAGGATGATGGAGGACAATGACGCACATTGGATAATGAACGTTTGGAAGCAATTTTGCAAAAAGAAAACTACATTGAAGTCTCAGAGAAATATGTAAGGCACTTGACGTTAGTATTTCAAAGTTCTCATCTTTAGAAAAATTAACAAATCTCAACAAATGAGTTTTACATGATCTCCATGTTTTTATCTGAAATCAATCATTAATTTTCGAATAAACTAACAGAATAGCCGGAGGCATGCGCCCCGACAACTCTAATGTGCGCGTTTAGTTTTTGTGCAAGTTTGCTCTAAAATAATAAATTGGAATTATTATTATCCAAGCATCTTAATAAAAAAAAAAAACCAAAAAACAAAAATGAATTCCACTAATTCCATCTAAAAAACAATTTTGTGCCCAAAGATATATTCTTTTTACGGTTTTAATCAAGTTGATGACAAATTAAGCGATGGAAACTGCTCCTTACGCTTCGATACGCCCGCTTAATGAAGGTCAACTTTTTAAGGCGTTTATTTTTATCTTAAGTATCTATATATAAATACGGTAGTACCTTTAACGTACGTACGTGTGTCACGGTTTCCAGATTCTGAATTATTCAATCAGGAGATCCTATTTATTAAAAAATTAAAATTGTATGTGATCACTAGGGCTATGACAACAGCATATTCTTTGCATTGTTTTGACTCTCACGTATATATCCAACACAGTTAGACACAGTTAATCAAGGTCCTGGATATGATCTTAAACTATATCCGATGGTGAGGCCCCAGCTTGCGGGCTCTGGGGAGTGTGGGGAGTGTGGAGTAACACTTTAATTGCCATTGCTCCCAGGTCCACTCTGACCTGGAGTGACAGTACCTGTTAGGGTCCCAACTATGGGTTGAATAGAAACCGACTTAAAAAAACAACAACTATACTTTATTAAAAAATTGTTTTCCAAAATCACTGGATTCAGCATTAAATAACCTGAAAAGGGTTGATATGCCGTAAAACAAAAACAATCAACCAACAGTTTATTAACTGAGAACCACATCACTCTATATAAAAATATATAAGATATTAACGGATACACACGCGAGGGTTAAAACTATGAAAAGACTATGCTGTCGTCCTAGCCCTAGTGATATCTAGGGTTATGCCAAGAGAATATTCTTTCTATCATTATGACTCTAGAGTATATATCCGTTAATATCTCATATGTTTTTGGATAGGATGATGTTGTTCTCGGTTGATGAACTGTGTCTAACTATGTCGCGAAAGTTAAAAGAATAATAAGAATATTCTCTTGTCACAGCCCTAGTGATAACATACTACGACCATTAAAATATTATATAGATAATCTAATTTAATGTTCGTAGTACGTTATCACCTTATATCCCCCCCTTTTTTTTTTTTTACTAAATATGACCGAAAACGCTATTTACAAAAATAAATAAATAAATAAAATAAAATAAATATTGTCGCTTTTGGGCTGTATGTGAAACTAAAATATACCTACATGGTCTTCTAGCTAATATCCACGGTTAATATTTGTTCTGTCTAAAGATCGTAGAATAATATCGTGGGGTTTCCGTTCGTGCCGGGCGTCCATACACTGAAAATATGTCACAGTCTCTGATAAGGATATTGTAAATAAACTATAATAAGCAGATATATTCTGGCACTACATTAACCAAGTTACTTAGATAACTACTTTTGTAATTTTAGCAAAAGGGCTACAATAATATCGCAGGGGTTTTATTGACGCTGAGCGTCCACAGAATGCCCAGTAACAATATATTAGGCATGAAAGATGTCGTTGTGGAATTTCCATAGGTCTCGCTAGTTTCAATTATTCCTTATATTTATAAGAATTGGAAGAAACTGATGAAACTTAACTGTCCAGATTTCTGAAAATATTGAAAAAACAAAAATCATAGGTATATTATTTTGAATTAGAGGATTTACTTCCAAATTCATTTCAAGCGGTATACTAGGTACGAGATAGTTGTATGGCTTGCTAATTGGTTTCTCGCTTCTCTTAAAACGTAGAATGGTTTCGTTTAAAGGCTTGAAACGTGAACGCTCTTTACTCGTTAAATTTGTTACGCCACCCTTTTCAGATGGCGTAACAAATTGAAAAATAATTGCAACTTTTCTTTCTATTTTTGGATTTTGTAATTAGGAACATATTCCTTTATTTTCTTTTAAAGTTGATGAGTTTTTTTCCTTCTGATGAGTTGAGGGCAGAATAAAGGAAAAAAAAATTGACATAATAATTACATCAATGATTCTGCGCTTTGAAACAGGTGCTGTTAAGAATTGTGCAATTCAACGCACTTAAAAAAATAAACGGTAAGATGGTCAGCATCTTGAACATTTGAATATAGACTTTTGTCATTAATATATATATATATATATGTGTGTGTGTGTGTGTGTGTGTGTGTGTGTGTGTGTGGTTATCATTCCGAAACCAGATGTATTTAATTTACATTCATAATTTTTTTTATTCATCTTTTAATACGTGTTTCACTATATAGCAGTAAGCTACTAAACAAGTTCTTATATACAAATGTATGTTCCTTAAAAATTGTTGGAAAGTTTTTTATATGGAATGAAAAAAAAAGATTTAAAGCAGAAAAACATATGCAAAATGTATATAAATGCATATTTGCTTTCATTATAAAGTGGAACACACACACACGCATATATATATATATATATATATATATATATATATATATACGCGGTGCCTTCATTAAGTTTCCTGTCTTTTTTTATTTAAAATTGCTGTAGACACTTGAAAATTCAGTATGTTATTACTATACATCTTATAAGATAGTTGATCAATTTTTATAATTTCAGGTTCAAATGAACAGCTACAGCAGGAATTGGAATACACCCTACTATAGCCTGATTGCCATAGCCAGTGAATTTCAAAAATGATCCCTAGACGTGAGGACACTTTAGAAGAACGATATGCAATAAAATTCTGCTTTAAACTTGGAAAATGCCACAGAAACGTATAGAATAATTTAGATTGCTTTTTGACCGGCCAAATAAAGAATTTCATTGATAACGACAGTTGTGTGTCTATAGAGACGATAGAGACACAAATTATTCGCGAGGAACTGAGGATGCGGAAGATTTGCGTGAAGTTTGTTCCAAGGCTGCTCAGAGAAGACCACAGACTATTAGACCAAGATGAGCATCAGCACTGTTCCCCACCCTCCCTATTGTCCAGAATTTGCTTCCTGTGACTTTTTGTTAGTTTATAAGCTCAAGAAAACCCATTAGAGGTTGTCGTTATGAGACAATTGAGAAGATTAAAGAGGCTATGACGAGGGCCGTTGACATGCTCACACAAGAAGGACTTTAATGGGGATTTCCAGAAATTGCTGGAGAGGTACAACAAATGCATTGCAGCCGGAGGAGATCACTGGAAAGGATACTAGAGTTTCATGTGTGTACTAGTGTACTATCAATAAATGTGTTCATACGAAAAAAGTCTGGAAACGTATTTAAAGCATCTCGCACACACACACACACATATATATATATATTTTAATCATGTCAAATCACACTTGATTTCCTTTTGACGGATAGATTGTTTCTATTTCTTCTGATGAGTTAAGGGAATAATAGATTCACTGATTGATATAATAATTAAGTGATTTATTTTCCGCTACGAAACAGATACTGTCAAGAATTGTATAAGTCAACTGAATTAAAGGAATAAATTATAAGATAATCAACATCATGAATTTTGGAATATAGCTCATTGTTATATGTTCTCCATATTGTTCTGTAATTACATTGAGTTTCTTAAATAAGGATTGGTATATATTATAAGAAAATACATATATATAGTAATTTATAAAATAACTAGCTCTACCTACGTATTGAGCACTTTTGAAACACTTAAAATTTACGCATAAATCTATACTTTCGTATATTAATTTTATGTGAGTAAATGAAGTAGTTATATATATATATATATATATATATATATATATATATATATATATGTATATATATATATATATATATATGTATATATATATATATATACTAGCATTTCAGCCCGGCGTTGCCCGGGTGTTTGGAGGTGTATGCTGAGCAAAAAAAAAAAGAGTAATTTTTTTTTTAATTTGACCCCTATTATGACCCCTTGAAATTCATAGTCTCGGGCTCAAATCACTTTATTAAATTAGATCCAGGTTCAAGGAACCTATATCTAAAATTTCAAGTGTCTAGACCCAAAATTGTCGGAGGAGTTTGGTAGAGTTCTTAAAGGTCAAATCGTTGAAATTTGACCCTTTAACAGCCAAATTTCTGGCTGCCACACGTCACATCGATTTTCCCAAATCTCAGTACCCGGTATTTCAAATTTCGAGTCTATAGACTAAAAATTGACAGAGTTATTGCGTAGAGAAATGTACACAGACAGACAGACACGTTCACTTTTATAGATATATAGATAGATATAGATATATAGTAGTATATATATATATATATATATATAGTATATATATATATATATAGTATATATATATATATATATATATATATATATATATATATATATATATACACGATGAGAAAATGAGAGAGAGAGAGAGGGGGGAGGGAAGAGTACGTTTGTCCAATCAAGCACTGTCAGCATCAGCCCAGAAGTATCTAACGAGCTGATCGTGTCCGGACATCTTGGTTGATTACGTCATCCTTCTTAATCCGGGTATTTGCCTTAATCTGCGCCTAGGACAAAACAAACGTCTTTCGTCGGATTCACAAACACAATCATTCCGAATTGTTTGCACACACACACCCACCACACCTCCACAGCCCAGTCACAAATGAGCAAACAGAGCCGTTCCTCGTCACGACACGCACCTCATAACACCTGCTATCATCGGAATAACCAATTCACTGATTGCGACGATCTTCATGATCGTGAATGACAGCTAATCGATATCGAAGGATAGAGATAGCGTGTATTTGTTAAAACACTTTTAAAACTTTTTGTTCAAAAGAAAATTGTTTAGCGTCCCTTATTTTTTTCTTCGCACAGAATTACTATGTCTAACTCATCTTTCCAAATTGCCAGCTGCCTTCTGTTATACACGGAAGTAAGGTTATACTTGTTGACTTATGCTATCGAAGGACTAATAACATACTTGGTTAAACGGAAGTGTCTCAAGTTCTTATTGAGTTGTCCTCTTAAATAGTCCAAACTCCACCTAGTAACAATTATTATACTACCAAGTTATATGTATTAACTCTTATCCTCGAGTGGCCGTCAGGCATTGATAAGTGGTAACCCCCTTGTAAAAAAAGCAAGTTTAAAAAAAAAATGTTATATACGTTATATAAACGAACTAGTAAGTGGCCTGGCTTTCCCCGGTTGTAAAATACGCTTAAATATAATATTTTAATCCATGCTGATTTTGTATTTATAATTATAAAGCCAATGATTATTATATTGTATCTAACATATAGATAGTAGTGATTTTAAAAGTTGGCAAAATATGACTTAGGTGCCATTAGTTAGAATCGAAACCAAAGCATTTAGCTCCCTTGCGAAATTCGCTACTATCTGAGCTAAGGACAAATAAATATCAAAACTTTATTTGCACATGCGCAGAGAAGCACTTTTATTAGACGTCCACCAAGATCCAATCTTTTAAATTTGACTTCTTTAGCCCTTACCAGCTACACACAAATCGAATTTTTTCCACAGATCCAACTCCCCTATATATCAAGTTTAAAGTTTGCAGACTAAGCATTGACAAAGTAGTTCTGCACATGCAAAGACAAGGTTACTTATATATATATATATATATATATATATATATATATATATATATATATATATATACTAGCATGGGCGTTGCCTGGGTTGACATGAAGTTCAGTTTGGAACACACCTGCTATTTTAATCATTTTCATCATGGGCACGTGGATATCCCCGCAAAAATATTATTTATAAAGGCTGTTTAAATATATTAGGCCCCAACAAAGTAGATCATCATTTTTTGAGGGGTTAAACGACGCTGAGTCACGTGGTAAAATTTTTTCTTTTTTTTTTAAATTAGAAAGTTTAGTTTTTAATCGATGAGATTAACGTGAAAAAGAAAAAAAAAAGTGTAAATTGTGGAATTTAGAGGGGAGCAATAGATCTTTATTTTTTTAGGTGTTAAATGACGCTGGGTCACATCGTAAAAATTTACCGATTTCTGTATAGCCGTTTAAAGAATAATAAAAAAACTTACAAATGAAGTCTTTTCAGTTTTTCGTAAATGTTTTTTTTTTAATATTTAAAAAAACAATAAAAGCAAAACATTTTCCTATCTACACGGAATTTTTTTTCAAGCTAGAAACTTATTGAGATTAATTTAGTGAATAGTTTGATTAAATTTGAGTTTATTAATTCATGTTCCGAAGTGTCTAAGGGCAAATAACTCTAAACATATTTAAAAACAAATCGATGTTGAAGAATAATTCCAATTAAATTAAATATATTATCAATGTAATTATTGATTAAAATCTATTAAATAACAATTTTAAATAAAACACTTAAAACAAATCTCTCGCTAGAAACATAAATTAAGATATCGCTATTTAATAAAATCGATTGATCTCTTAATTGTATAGCTTGCAAGAATCATACTATATATAGAAATAAATGAAAGATTAAAGTAAGGAAACTTGTATATATTAATCAGATTGTGAACAAGCAAACAATCAAACAGGAGTACGAATATATATATATATATATATATATATATATATAAATATATATATATATACATATATATATACATATATACATATATATATATACATATATATATATAAAAATAAATATATATATACATATATACATATATATACATATATATATATATGTATATATATGTATATAAATATTTTTTATTTGTTTTACATTAATATGTCGCTACAATATAATGAACATATGTATTGAACAGCAACTTACTAGTAACTAGATACCTTTTTAAGCGATATTGCTTAGTCCGTAATGAAAATTCGCTGAATTCCGAAATAATTTTCATTACGGACTAAACTTTTGTATAAGCAATATCGCCCGAAGAGGTTTCTAGTTACCAGTAACTGGCTGTCTGAAACATGCTCACCTGTGTGTAGCGACATATCAATGCGTATGTAAAAAGCATATATATATATATATATGTATATATATATATATATATATATATATATATAGAGAGAGAGAGAGAGAGAGAGAGAGAGAGAGAGAGAGAATAAAACGTTTCCTTAGTCACATATTATTGCTAGCATATATTATGAACGAACATATACTACAGTGCCTCTCTCCCGATGAAGGATGTAATGCCTGGAAGATGGCATAAGAACCAATAAATATATACTAGATTACCCATAAAAGAAGGATGCAATGCCTGGGACGATGGTATTGGGGCGAATGGGTATACGTTGCACTATATTTTCTAAAGGGGGAGGTATTACGTGTAAGATATTCCCATAAAATACTGCAATTGATCCCCCCCCAAAAAATGAGGTAATGCACAGGAGAGTGGTATGATGACAACAGAACAGATACAACAAATCAATTTCGCGAAAATGAGAAGTAATCTCTTGTACGATAACATAATGATCACGTGATCGATTTTATAATACCTCTGAGAGAGAGATCCATTAAAACAACATTACGAACATAAATAACTTGAAGAAACAAAGTCTGACAGAATGAAAGGGAGGGCGAAGGTATTAACGAGATAGCACAAATTGCAACCCTATCAGGTTATACAACTCATTCGCTTGGAAACAACTATAACAACAGCAGCACACAACATTGGTGCTAATAGAGTTTTCTCCCCCCAGCCCTTTGTTGCACCCATTTGTCTCAAAGCCCCAGCCGCCGATAAACCGTTAATTGATATGGCCTTTCGCCGTCATCCTTCTACGCTGAAAGCGAGCCGGGTTTAATCACGCGTCGTAGGAGAACGAGCAACTTTCCCGTTTCTTAATTTCTTGATTAGCCAACATCGTTAACTAGAAAAGCTAATCAGCGTAAATCACACGTGAGAAGCGCGAATAGAGGTGAGAAGGAGAAGGAATGGATGACGGTATCGTAATTATTACAAAATGGCGAAAGGCAAGGCAAGAAAGCAGGCGATATATATATATATATATATATATATATATATATATATATATATATATATATATATATAATATAAATTTCACCTGTCTGTTTAATTGTATGTATGTATGTATGTATCTTTGTTTGTTCGAAAAAACTTCCGACAAACGCGACAGACTTTCACGAAATCGACATCATTTTGAAGCGCGACCATTCGGACGTCAAATATCGAAAAATTGGCCAAAAACATTAATTCTTTCACCCTCAACTAGGCACTTTTCAACAGGGAGCGGTCGCTTCTTTCGCCGATATTTTCGAAACTCACCGCATCTTTTCGATTGTTTAGCGTTAATTTAAAGACGTCACTTCCGGTTTGGCAGAGGGCGCAACAGCTAACGCATCCTGTTTTTTTTTTTTCACTTTCCTTTACTCCTTCGCGGTAGGGGTTTGAACCTGCCTGCCTGTCTACTACTTTTTCTTTTGCTCAACACACACCTCAAAACACCCGAGTAACGCCGGGCACTCAGGCTATCACACACACACACACACACACACACACACACACACACACACACACACACACACACACATATATATATATATATATATAAATATTATATATATATATATATATATAAATATTATATATATATATATATATATATATATATATATATATATATATATATATAAATATTATATATATCACTAGCCGACGGGTTATCAGAGGTCAGTGAAATCAAGATTGATATGTGATGACGCATCGTGATAGCATTTGTTTATTAAATTATCGAATCAAAAAGGAAATAAGTACGACCACGTTACGTAATTACCAGCGACGCGAAGTTCACCAGCTTAGTTTTTATCTGTGTTCATAACATATAACGGATCAGATAGTCCCCACAACGATCCAAATTCTCCCCCTGAAAACGTTTTTTTTCTTTATGTAATGTTATGAATAGAGCATTGTCTAGTCATTTCAAGATTAAAAACAAATCAGGAAAATAATTCAGCTTTTAAGCGCCAACACTTGACACTGCACGCCAAATCGAATATGCAGTATTTCTTGACACCGAGAACAGAAGAAATGGCGAAAAGAGTAGGTACACAATCATGACTCTGTCCATGGCTTCCGTTAAATCTAGGAAGAGAACAAAGAAATTACCATCTTAATTTGTTAAGGAGGTCTTTCTCGAAATATCCTCGAAAATATTCTAACAACGATTAACGTATGAGTTATTGTATTGTACTGTAAAATATTGATTGGTAAACCTGTTATGTACTTCCCTTTGCACCGAGGAAGATGCGACAAAAGGCCGGAAAAATGGGGAAAATAAAGCCAGCGCCTCTAAAGAAGGCGCATTTAGGCCCATAAAGTATTACCTGAGCAGCTCTGTGGGCATTCTCTGGTAAGAACGCATTATGCAGTAAGCAATAAACTTACTCCATCTAGAATACAATAGACACTGACTGGGAGGTTGGGCCTCATAGAACTGCACAGGAGATCTGGGTGTCATGAACAGCAAGTGCTCCCTTAGTGACCAGCACGGGGACTAGGTCGCCATCCTGCGAATGTTGACTCTTCTTCTAATTTCAGAAACAATATTATCACAGTATCACCGACACAGCACACGTAATATCCCCTCTAATTTCAGGTAACAGAACAATACAGATAAAACACAGGGAAAACGAAATTGTTGGTTAAGCAAAAAAATTAAAAAAAAAAGGAAAATTGCGCGCAAAAAAAAAAAGAGTAATAAGCAGGCTCGAACCCTTACTGGAAATCAGGAAAAGCATGTAAAAATAGCAAAAGAAAAAACGTGATGTTTTTGCTGTTGCGCCCATCGCCAAACAGGAAGTGACGAAGGTTTAAATTGAGGCTAGTCCATCGAAAAGAGAGGATAACTTTCGAAAATATCAGCGAAAAAGTGACCCCCCTCGCTGTAGAAAAAGGAATTACTGTTTTTAACCAATTTTTCGACATTTGACGTCCGAAGGATCGCACATATAAGCGATACCCATCTCGTGAAAATCCGTCGCCTCTGTCAAAAGTTTTAGGCAGACATACATAATACATACAAACATTTAAACAGACAGGTGAGATTTATATTATAGAAAGTGTCATGTTGAAATTACTTGTCACATATTCTTGTGCAAATTTTTATATTGCGTTAAAACCTTTGCAAAGTACACTCTAAATCAACATCGCATTATTGTTTTTAGCGACTGTAAGCAAATGCGGCACCCAGTCTGAAAACTTTCACATCGAAAAATGCTCATGAAAAAATTGGTAATTTACGATCGGACAAAAAAGATCTTGTAGAATCTTTCGATGTTTCACAGGTCAATTACCGAATTTATTTAACTACCTACAATCTTTTTAAAGATTGGGTATTTCTATTTTTCCATTTTTCTATGTATAAGACCGACTCAGACACTAATTAGCCGATCATTATGAATTCTAAAAAACAGTGAAAGTCATTCAATATAATTCATATGCCTTTGATTTTTGTGAATTTTTTACAATAGGTTTTAGTCTTCAATTAATAAACATTCATTTTACAATTTCAGTTTCGTTTGGTCATTTTAAATAATTTTTGGCGGGAAAAGCTTACTATTTGAAAATTGAAATATGTCAGATTTGATCCATAGTCTTAAGTAGGGTTATGACAACAGCATATTCTTTTCATCGTTTTGACTCTCGAGTATACATCCGACATAGACAAAATTAATCAACCGAAAACCACATCACTCTATATAAAAGCATATAAGATATCAACGGATACACACTCGAGTGTCAAAACAATGAAATGAATATGCTGTTGTCCTAGCTCTAGTCATTAGAAACGAAACACGCAAGATTTTCTTAGCTTCAATTTCTTGTTAAGAGCCTCTTAAGTTTAAGCTTTAAATCTTAGAATATTTTTGAAGCAGAATAATATAGTGTACTTTGATCAACATTTGTATAAGGATTCTGAGCATTAGGTTTAAAAGCAGCACATCTTTAATTTTCGTAAGGGGACATGAAAATGATTCAAAATTGTTCCGTTCGTAGAACTCATTCGCTCGTCTCAGTCCACACTCGCAGTTCATGCAACCGGACAGAATAACATAGATAAACGCCTTCCATCCTTTCCTATTATTTATCTTCCCCAGAAGAGAAGAGCATCGGCGGGTCACTCAACAAATGACAGTTGAAGTCGACCGAAATTACAGCAGTAGTAGTAGTAGTAGTAGTAGTAGCAGCAGCAGCAACATGAACAGCAGCAACGGTACCACTTCCATTACTACTCCTACTTGTAAAAATAATGAGGTTAATAAGAAAGACATCTGAGAATGAAAATGGAAAACCACCCTCCAACCCCGCAGAAGTGTAAAGCAGGAAAAATAAGAAAACAAAATTTGATAAATAATGACAGGTCGAATAATTGATGGGTTGTGTTTATTAGTCTAAGCAATACGCGTGAAAGAGGATATTAACATCAATATCAAAAACTCATTTTACAAAGCTTTTACGCATTGTGTTGTCAACTAGTATATCGTTTTCTCATTTCTATCGTTATTTTTACGCTGCTGGCCAAATGTCAATCTCTGGTTTCATTCTTGTATGACTTTTATCGCAAGCACTTGTTGTCCCAATATTATTGCAAAGGACTTTCCCTGCCTCCCTTTTTGTTCCTACCATCAATAAATACTACGTTATATAGTCTCAAATGAATATTATTTTATTTTTGTCCTTTATCAACGACGTGCTGATGTTAATGGACAGTGCAACATCTCATTTTAACTGCGACGACTTAACTGTGTTCCCAAGCTCTTATGCCGATGACACACCCATTTCTCTGCCACACCCAGACCATTACATAGCGTCGGTATACCTACAATCCCTACTTGTTTTTGCGTTTGAGTGGGCAAGGGGCTGGTATGCTGCTCAGATAAACAAAAACAGTTGCGTTTTTATTCGTGAGACGTCTCTCCTGTCCTTATCTGTGGAATTTGGCTTCAAGACAAATTTGTGCCATTCTCGAAATGTCATAACTATCTGGGAGTAATGAAATCTAACAACCTTGAGTGTGACAACCACTTGTATTACGTACCTAATAGGGTTAATAGAAATCTGTACGTGTTGGGTATCCTGAGCTACTAAATTCCTTATGCATGGCATTAGAGTTTACAAGGCAATGACTCCTACCCACTTGAAATATGGATCCCTAGTGTTTGCAGGAGTTGGCAGATGGGCGTGCAGCAAGTAATGCCCCTGACCCACTTCCCGTAGCAGTAGAGCAACGAAACTTGGCACAGTTATTAGTCTTTCTCTACATAGGAACCACCCAGGCTTATGCATTCCTCCCATCGTTTGATGCAGCTCTGGAGACCTTTTTTGTAGAACACCCCAGGTTGGTCCTCCAACCACGACGTGACTTCAGAAATCAAGGCTGTATCATCTGGAAAACGCGTTCCTTTATAAATCAACTTAATGGCTGAGAAGAGGTGGAAGTCAGAGGGTGCAAGGTCAGGAGAGTGGGGAGGATGGGGAATGGTTTCCATAACCATACGCCCGTGCTTCTGATCTGGCGACATGAGAGTTGTGGACCGGAGCGTTGTCCTGCAGGAGGAGGGTACCTTTGCTGATCTTGCCCCGCCTCTTGATTTTGATAGCTTTCCCTTAATTTCCTCAAAAGTGAAGCTATTAGGCTCCTGTAATTGTGGTACCCTTTGCCAGGAAATCTGTCATCACTACTCCGTCCTGGTCCCAGAAGACTGTGACCTTGCCAGCGGAGAGCTGCACCCTTGCCTTCTTTGGAGGTGGTGAGCCCAAGTGCTTCCACTGCATTTACTGGGCTTTGGTCTCTAGATCATAGTGATGGATCCAGGTTTCATCCTGTGTAATCAGTCTTTTGAAAAACTTTGACTCATCTTCTTGGCACATCTCCAAATTCATCCTCGATCACTCGACGTGTTCTCGCTTCTGGAATGGTGTAAGCAACCTGAGGATCCATCTCGCAGGCACCTTATGCATATGTAAATGGTCATGACTGATAGTTTCCACAGACCCTGTACTAATCTTGACATCTTGGGTTATTTGGCGAATAGTAATGCGCCGATCTTCCAAAATGGTAGCCTCAACTTGACGGACAGATGCCTCATCAATAGCAGAAGGGGAGGCGACCAGGTCTGGGAGCTGTTTCCACAGACTTCCGGCCATGTTTGAATTCACGATGCCAGCGTTTTACAAGGTCATATGATGGGGCATTATCACCATAAGTTTCCTTCATTTCATCAAAAGTCTCATGTTGTGTGCGTCCTTTCAAATACAAAAACCGGATCACTGCTCGACATTCAACAGGCTTCATTTCACACCTGACTCAGTTCAAACACCTGTAAAACAGAAACCACAATTAATTCAGAGCTGTAATTTGTCACGTAACCCGTAGAGATATTAATCATTGCACATGCAAAATTTCAGCTAGATCAGACAACTGGAAGTGGGTCAGGGGCATTACTTATTGCGCACCCTTCGTATACAGCATCGTGCTATCAGATATATACTATAAATTTCCTGTCGCGATCGTGTTCCCTCTGGAGTATACGATCTTCTTACACACAGACATGCATACACGCATATATCTAATGCTTTCTGATATAGATATGGTTGATATCTTAAAATCATCGCTGAACATCTCGTCGAACTTGGGAATCTTGGCTTCCTGTGCCGAACTTCAAACTGAACCCTTTATTTAATTCTTAATGCACCAGCCATGACCGAGTAGAAATCTTAATTTATGTCATTATTAGTAAAGATTGGCTCATCAATCCCAGAAAATTGTCCCCAAGAAAAGATTCTTAACAAATGCGTGTATCACATATATCCATGTGAACAGTTATAGGATGCATTTTAGGTGTCTTAAACGCTTATTTAAACATTTTTTTACATAGGAGTCCTCATTTATCAAGGCCCGGCGTCGACTCGAGGATAAGGGTGCGCAGTAGTCAATAGGATAATTTTTTTTACTAATCATAAGTAGTGGAAATTTGGTAAATTGGATTACATAAGGTGACGGTTCATCAAGAATTTGTTTACATTGGGCTTGAAGACGACCACATTGTAGTCAGCTGGAAAGCAAGCAAACGGAAGAGAGTTCCACATGCGTACAGTTCTAAGAAAGAAGCTTGTCCATGGAATATACGTTTAGGTTTAGGCACAGATAAAGAGTGGGGGAAATTATTGATAGTGGTTTTAGCTAGACGAGTGTTTTTTTTTTCGTGAAGGTTTGGCGACGGGGACCATATATTGGAGCTCAGACGAGCACTTGCCATGAAAATAACGATAAAGAAGAGACAGGCTCGCAATATCTCTTCTGTGAGAAAGAGGTTGCAAAGAAAAGAAAAGGGCATCCCCGGCATTTGAACTCTGCTTCTAGCAGCTTCTGTCCAGGTGTGGCAACAGTACTCCATCATTGGACGTAACTGGTTTTTATACAGGTAGAGAATTGCATCAGCAGTGAGATAACATGGGACAAATGTTCTATTTCTTGTTGTTGCAAGAATCCATTTTTGATTTAGATGTCTGATTTTACAGCATATCAAGTCTTTTTATTGTATCTGAATAGAACGAACATGCAAGGACTACACTTTATAGGATAGTGTCAAATCACAGAAAACGACAACTTACTTTACTTATTGTAAAATCATAAGTTGCCTTGTTTTTGTTGGTCTAGCGTAGTGGTTGTTGGTGAGTGTGTCTTTGTGTATATTTGTGTGGCTGTGTATGTGTGTATTTCCGTGTGTCTGTGCCTGTGTGTGTGTGGGGATTACAAATCAAGAGGATGAAACTTTAAGCGTTAAAAGGTCAAGTGTCACTTCATGTGACGAGATTTCACAACCAGATGTCAAGGGTCTTGAAGAAAAGTTGTTTGGAATCAAACTACTTTAAGAAATTAAAGACAACAACTAAAGGTAAAAGAAAAAAAAATGAAATGATAAAGAAAGAGGAAAGAAAAGAAATTCAGAATTCAAAGATTATTAAACGGAAAGAATAAACATTCGCTGTTTCTGAATTTTTGAGATAAGGATTGGTTATTCGTAGTATTTAGATTCCACGGACTACTGTTCTCATCTTGAGTTTGATTTTCACGACGTTTCAGTGAATATAATCTCCGCAATTTTCAGGTGTATCTTTTCAAACTCGGAAATGTTTCTGTCGAACTCGGGAATATGGAAGGAAATTTCGAACGGAACCTTTTATTTACTTCTCGGGGGTAGCATGATCTCGTTCCGTCAGCCATGACTGCATAGAGCTCCTAAGTATTGTATTTTTCCCAATTGGATGTTTCGGTCGCTCACACTCAGACTATCACTTTTTTAGAATTGATTTTTCTAAGTAGTCTAACCACTGCGACACGAGTCCTTGTGAACAGCTCAAGTATAAATTTTAGGAGCATTACACCTATTTTATTTCTAGTTTATTTATTTTCATACATGTGTTCCATTATTCCTGTCACTTTATACACACACACACACACACACACACACACACACGTCTCGTATATAATGATTGGTGCATCTATCCAGATGATCGCCGTCACATTGAGTTCTCCCAATCTTGTCGTCCATGCCATCTCAGATGACTTTGCACCCCCCCCGCAGATTATCACATCTTGAAGCAGATATGACATACAAATTGAGCTGTTTCCATCGAGTTAACTTCCTCTGGAAGTTGAAGGGTATTCCTATGAACAATCACATGTGATTGTTCACACACACACACACACACACACACACACACACACATATATATACATACATATATATACGTAGATATATATATATACATAGATATATATATACATATATATTTACATACATATATATATACACATATATATATGTATATATATATATATATATAACTACCAACGAACGTTTCACACTTCCATATCTTTATTGTCATCAAAATCGGCGAAATCATCCATTTTCCAATCAAGTCGATTGACTGCCTGTTCTAGTTGGTGGTCCATCACGGTGCACCGGGGGAAAGCTTCACACGCCTCCTTAGACTGACTTAGTCGGCAATACACTTTAGTCTGCACTGCACTGTAGAGAATCTATGTTGATTTTATAAAATTATTTTTATATATAATGCATTGAATTATCATGGTGCGATTGTGCTCTGGACAGAAAGATTCATTTCAAACGCGCCCCTGTGATACTAAAGAATCTAATGTTAATTTTATATGCCTAGACTTTCTGTTTTTGCGCTGATAATGGCTTCAGTTTTAGTTTAAAATGAAAATGTAAGTCACCTGCTTCAGTTGCGCTTTAAACTGGAGCATTCATTCCGAACGCGCTTATTTCACATCAAAGAACCTAGCTGTTTTTCTATTCTGACTTGTTATCGATATTTGGAGACATATATAACATGTAGAATCCACGTGAGGGACTTTCACATGTTTGAGCACGTTCTGAGGTCACAAAGAAAGATAGCTTACAATATATTCAGTTAAGTTAGAGTCACTCAGACGACGGAAAAATTAAAAGGGAGTTGTTGACAGTTAGAGTCGGAAGAGTGAATTAGCCGGCGAGAAAATCGACCCCTCCTTATAAAAATAAATGGCCGAGTTTAGGGTGAAGGAATTAATGTTTGGGTCAAATTTTTATATTTGTCGTTGAGATGTCGAGCTTCAAAATATACCGAAAGTTTTTGTGAGGTATACAAACAAACATACATGCATATATTTAAACAGACAACTGAGATTTATATTATAGATAGTGCTATGATACTATCGCTTCCCCGGGGGATGGTTACTTGGTTAAGAAACGTTCTGGGAACGCAACCAGCTCCCCGGGGGATAAACGATATCCACAGATAAGCACCTAGAAACATCAACAGAAACGGGTCAAGATGTCGGTCTATTGAGACGAAAATAATACCTGAGATGTTGGATGTGGCTGTGTGTCTCTTTCTCTCAGGAAATGTCTTGACCTTTTCCTCAAGGCAACTTCATTGTTTGATGGAGACAATAATGGCAGACACAAAAAACACCAACACGACACAATCGTAATACTTATGAAACATAATTAACTATTTATTTTATGTATACACTATATTTTACAAAAGCAATTTGCACTTTACATATCCTACAATTATTAAACTAACTGTACTTACCTAGTGTTGAGGGGTAGGGAGTGCCTCCTCTCGTTTACGGAGAGATAGAATTATGCGTGCTTACCCCATGCCGTCAGGACAAAAAGAGGCCGATCAAGAAAGGGAATTCTGGGATTGCACTTCTGTATATCTCTACGCTTATGGCCAAATCACTACCCGGCCATGCTGAATAGTGTGTTAGCAACCGTGGCACTGAGACAAGTGCCACAGGTCACATTTATAATAGGAGCTTGATATAAAGAGAGACTATAGTTCTTTTAACAACGGATACATCATTGAGGAAGGAAGGGTGGTTTTTTTTTTTTTTTTTTTTTTTCATATAATATTCATTTACAAAGACGATATTCAAAACACATTACTTTTCGGTGGATGACAAATTAAGGCAAAGATTGACTTATAACATGAAGACGTTTATTCTAGCTGGATATGATGATGATTAGGTATTCGATTGCCTTGCAGAATTACATTGTCTTGCCCCCCCCCTTTCTGCTTCACTTCCGAAAGGGGGTTCAGCTTACTCATTCTTATTCTAACTGCCAACCAAACTCTCCCCTGGTTGCTCCGTCCGCTGACTGACTCTAACTTAACTGAATATATGGTAAGCTATCTTTCTTTGTGACGTCAGAATCGTGCTGAACCACGTGAATATTTCTCGCGTGGATATATCTCGAACACGTCTTTTGGCAACAGAAACAAAATTCCTTAATTTGATTTCCATTGTCCTAACTCTGATCTCTAGTTGTATTATTATTCCTAATATAATGGACAATTCTCCACATTCCTATCATTTTATCTAAATTGCAATATGTATTCTCTTGAATTTTGATTACTGGGTTCGATTCTAGCCTTTTCCTTTACTAAATATTTTTTTCAAACCTATTTACTTTGTTTCTCTAATTACCGGGACCCGTCTCTTTCCATATACAACAGAATACATTCCAGTAAAAAACCTATCAAAGATCACTTACATAAAGTGCATTTGTGTGAAATTTCATAAAATAGGCCCAGCCGTTTCAAAGTCCATGGGGAACGAACTATAAAAGATACACACACAGACAAAGTTCCTTTTAAGGGATAATAATAATGATGATGATGATGATGATGATGATGATGATAAAAAACAGAGGTAAAGCACAAAGAAACACCACATGGAAAACTATAATTGTAAGTTAACCCACCACCAACCCACCCACATCAAGTCAAAAAAGGGAGGGGGCTTAGCGTCAACAGGCACTTTACCAAAGCTTGAAGAGAGTCGGGAAGAATGGAAAGCACGAGAAGAGAAAGCACTATCCAGACCTCCGCTGGATGAGTTTGAAGAGGACTGGCCCCTAGGGGAGGCTTATTGCCACCCAAATTCCAGTAAAGATCAATGGTCGCTGCCAACGAGAAATAAATGGTAAACGGCACTTGCGACAACGCAAATTGATCTGCAAAAGTTATGGAAGGAGTTTGAGAGTACTGGAAATCTGGAGAGACTTGTTGTCAATCAAGTCCAGAGCACACCACAGCTTTCCTTTAAAGAGAAATCGTTGATGATGACCTGCATCATGGTTATTTTCCTGTCATGTAGTATAACTGTAATGACACTTTTACAGCTATAGGAGCATTTTCATTTATGCAGATATCCATATAGCCTGGAATCCAGTAGAAGATTATATCTTTATTTACTGTAAAAGTATTTATCCCGCTTAGATTATTTTGCAGTATCTTTAATTTTCTTCTTTTAGTGATATGTCGTGATAAAGAGTCTGTAAGAATGAAGTGTTTACCAGACGCTATTATATTTAGAGACAAGTGAATGGCAAACACTTCCGCACAAAACACGAAATAAAAAATAACACACACACGCACATACATAGTAATGGTTATATATATTTTTTTATGAATGAATTTAATGAAATGTCAGATGACATACCATTTAGAATGATTCATTTCGTAAATTTATGAATGCGAGCGACAATAAGATGTACATGAAATGGGTGATTCGATTAAAGAAAAAGTGAATAATTGTAACAAACGCGAGTATTTCCTTCATTAACAATTTCAATGAAAATAAACGGTTGATTTCGAGACATTTATTTTGGTAAAAGAGTCGGTGAGATAAAATGTGTAATCAATGAAATCGGTTGGAATTTAGGTTTTCTTTTAATAAAAAAACCCAATTATTAAATGTCTTAAATGACTGGATAGCGAGAAATAAATATCGATTTGTAAGATTTAAGGCTATGGCTCTCCAACTTTGCGTAACAAACTTACTTATTGTTATATTATATATAGGTCTGTGTAGCGTAGGACAGATGTATATATATATATATATATATATATATATATATATACACACGTGTATATATATAAATAAATCAATATATATATATAGAGAGAAAGAGATAGAGAGAGAAAGGGGTGGCTTAAAATGTACTTACATTTCAACTGTTTTCATCCTTGCCTGTGCAAAAATAGTCATCATATTGAACCTTTCCAAACATGATCCCTTAATTACATTTGCCTTTTGTATTCGAAGCTATTCTAGCTCATTCTATATTCATAAATAAGGTTTTATGATCATTAGAATTGTGAGTGCATATGTACGTTTTGGAGACCCTATATATATGTGTGTGTGTGGTCGTGTGTGTATGTATGTATATGTATTGTACTTGCAATATTTTAATTAAAAGTTGAAATGAGATTATTGATTAAAATAAAGGATAGCAGAGAAAGAGAAAAAAAAACAGACGAAAGATTAAAAACAGACGCCAATATCTGTAAAGAGAAATCTTTCAAAGTAGAAAAGAAATAACGAAAGTGTCTTCGAATATTTCACTTAATTGAATCTTTCAAGTAACTACGAAATTCTGTAATGATTTTCGGTTTTATGATAAAGCAGGAGTGCGTACAGGGAAATATGTCCGGTCATCTTCCAGAATTCCTGTTTGATTACTTTTTGGTGTAGCTTACAATATTAAAACTTCTTTTCGTATTATTTAGTGCATGTCACTACTAAGATTCATAGTAAACTATCAATGGAAGACGAATTATCTTTTATTTTACAATAGATACACCTCTCTCTCTCTCTCTCTCGTATTAGATATGTACACACATATGAGGTTTGTTACATAAGTAAGAATTCATGTTTTTAACTTAAAAACTCCCAAAGTTGAAGAGCTATGAAGACGAGAGTGATTCGATTAAAACGAGCGACATTTTGTTCTTCAGAAATTTTTTTACTACATAGTCACGACCATGTCCAATGTACTTTTGCCAGCATTCGTCGTGAAAATCCAGAGCGAGTTTCTTCACTAACATCTCAGTCGCTACTCTGAAATCTACGAATAAGTGTGTGAATACATGAAAATAGTAAAAAAAAACGAGTGAAGCATGCATGGTCCCCCGTGAGTGCACAGTTCAGCATTCGCCCCCCCCTACCAATTTAGCCCTAAAAGTTCCAAGGGGACGTCAAATCCTGGTGAAAATGAACAAACAGTGCAGCTTTAGGCCTTAACATATGTAACTTTGAGTTCTGCACCATGCACAAAAAAATGACTGTCCATCATTTGACCCTCCCCCATTTACCCCAAAAGTCCCTAAGGCCTTAACATATTTAAATTTGAGTTCAGTACCATGTAAAACTGCTAAATAGACATACACAGAAAATTTTGGACAAATATGGTAAAATAGTTCCAAAAATGGGGTGTTTTTATTAGCCCTAAAAGAACTCCTAGAGCACACCCAAGAGTTACAGCGAGGTATAGACAAACAAATTATATAGAAATCAGTTAGTTACAACTTTTCAGAAAGTTTTATAAAAATCCAAGGAATATTTTTTTTCAATAAGCACAGAATTGTCAATTTTAGCCATTTTAACCCGAAAGGCAGCCCTAGGGGGCAACCGGAGCTATCCCGAGAAAATCCGTTCTGTTACTTTTTTACTCATATCATGTCTAATGTTTATGCAAATTTTCAAAATATTCCAACGCGTAATTATGGAGAAAAGTGCGGACAGACGAACGGAGGAACGGACAAGCGTTAATTTACAATGTATTCAGGTAAAGTTATTAAACAATAACATTTGTAGACGAAAGGTGAAAAGCGTTGACAGTTAGTGTTAAAATGGTAATATATATATATATATATATATATATATATATATATATATATATATATATTACCATTTTAACACATACTATATATATATATTAAGTAAGATGATTGATAATTTATAATTAAAATTAAAAATTAAAAATCGATTTTATAAGGAAGAATAAACAAAATCAATAAATTGTACGATCGTTTCGGAAACGATGTTTTTTGTGATAGACATTGAGTCTTGGACAATAATTTTATCATATAGTTTTTGAAAACAAGGTTTTCTCATCAGCAAAAATATTTGGTGGTGGCTCTTTAACTAAAGACACCAAAATAAACGTAGCATTTTTATGTAAGGCAGATGTATCTGGAAAATATTTAAAATATAAAGGAAAATAGTTACGTTTTTTATGAACAATGTAGGATAAATAAAAATAAAATAAGGTAGAATCTGGTTGAAGTGTAAGGTTAAGAGAATCTATATTTTAAATATTTTAACATGACATCGATTTTTAATTTTTAATTTTAATTATAAATTATCAATCATCTTACATAATATCAAAATAGCTCTAGGATATACATGCCTATTGAGCTTATTATATATCTACATTACAACGAGCACTGTTTTCTTTTATTTTATTCTAATTGTATTATTGAATGCACTAATACATTAAAATATACTGTGCTCTTTAGACTCTTGTTCTAATCCCCAAAGTATATATATATATATATATATATATATATATATATATATATATATATATATATAGAGAGAGAGAGAGAGAGAGAGAGAGAGAGAGAGATGAGAACTGATAAGTTGTTCTATATGTACGAACAAAGGAAATATTATAGAGATAATAGTGTCATAATCCTCTCCAAGAGTAGATTTCGATAAATAAAAGAAACAATACATTTATGTAACTTATGTTTTAACATTAAAAAAACGAATAAACATAAAATAGTTATTTTTTTCATCTAACTTCCACTTTAAACAATAAAACCATTAAGCATTACCGAAATTGATACAATATTCCATTATACACTATAATCACTAATCTGTACTTTAGGCCTACAAAGTCCAGTAATATAAAAATAATAGAAAATTATTTATATGAAATATATTTTCAAAAGCCGATAAGACGATAAATTACTATTTCACACGAATAATAATAGAAATAAAAATAATAGACTCGGAAATATAATTTGCTTTTATCTTCTTAATAAGCGGTAGAAAGATACACATTTTCTTGAAAAGCTATCTGATATTGTCGATGCAAATTTCATTGTACTGAGTTATTATTACATAGAGAACATGTATGCAATAATAAACACGTTTAACATAAAACATAGTAATAGCAGTTCAAATAGTAATAGTAATAGCAGTTCAAATAGTAATAGTAATAGCAGTGCAAATAGTATGAATGTTAATAATAATACTCTAAAATTTGTCAGCTAACAAACATTGTATCGTTAGGAACAACTGCCACAACAAGAAATATATGTGAGCCGTGCCTCCACTGAATAAGTTCAGAAAGATTAGTAGCTTGAATAGACTTGCACCCAACTTCTAGTATAGGCCAATGGTCGCTGACCTCCGCTAGATGATTCTAATGATAACCAGTGGTTATTGCGGACAAGAAGTCAATGGCAAGCGACCACTGCGATAATGAAAATTCATTTAAAAAGGGGGAGAATCACCCACACTCCAAGAAACATCATCAGTAAGCAATCTCGAATGACTACATGTGTGAAAACTCCTAGTGAGTAAATGACAAAGATAAAACGAGACAAATATGCGGATATTCCCAGAGATCAGAAAGGAATATTAGACATGAAGAAAGTCCGTAAAATACCAATAATTGTAGGAGCACTAGGAATAGTCCGAAATAACATTGAAAAAATATTAAGAGATATCGAAATCAAGTGGAAGACTGGAGCAATACAACAGATCGTGATGCTGAAAATGCCTGGAATCTTAGCGAAAACTCTCGAATGCTGGAACTAATTCACGAGCTACAAAAACTAAGCGTCCATCTGGAAACTACAACAGAAACAAAACAAAACAACACAGGAAGATCACATCGAACCAAAGAAAAGAAAAGGCGACAAAATTGTAAGTTAACTATACTACCTCCCCCCCTCAAAAAAAAAATTAGCAATGTTGACATCGGCTGGCACTACACACAATGTTCATAAAGGGTCGAGGAGGATGGAAAGATTGAGAAGAGAAACCATTAATTAAACCTTCAGTAAAAAAGAGCAAAGATGACTTGGAACTTGAAGAGGATTGTTGCCACCCAAATTCAAGCGAGAAGTCAATGGAACCGCCTGTTTTAATAACGAAAATTCCTCTGCAAAGGTTATCGAATGAGGTGGAGAGTAATGACAATCTGTGGAGACCTGTTGTCACCCAGACTCCAGGAAACACCATCGGTTGTTATCAGTGAGAAGCCACTGATGATGACCTGTATAAGAGATCTTACTAAGTACAAATAAATAAATAAATAAATAAATAATAATAATAATAATAATAATAATAATAATAACTCATTTAATTAGTAAAGACAGATAATTATAATTTCAGTTTTATCGTTATCTCTACATATCTAAACAATTCTCTGTTTATATATAATTATAACATATATAATAAAGGTGGCACTTCACTATCTGTGTGCATGTTTGCACCTTAAAACAAAGAAATAATAGGGCATTCTCTTACAATACCAGAATATATATCCTTAAAAATTCTATTTTTTAAAATGAAATTTAAAAAAAATGCTATTTTTTTAAACGAAATTTACTTCGATTGCATAACGTATTATGAAATTAAAGAATCTATATTTGCCTTTTGCTTCGACTAGATAACCATCCGATATTTCATGCGCACAGGAAATGCGCCATCCACATGACAGACGAAATAAAAACAGCACCTGATGAAAAACGATACCGCTAGACTCTGGAATTTCATTCCAAGTTCCTGCTTCCCCAACTGTACTGACATGCAGAAGTTTAAGTGCAACGTGAACCGACACCTTGCTGCCCAAATCCCAACATAGCGCCCCAGTAGTTGCTGCCCCTGATAGTAAGCCCCTACACCAAAGTGGCAATGCGCCTTGTTTGGGGTGAAAAAGTAAAAAAAAAAAAAAAAAAAAATCCGCAAGATTGAAGAGCAAAGAAAGTGGGTTAGCAGTATTGTATATATGTGCGCAAGATCCACGGCAAACTCCGCCTATGTTTAGATCTTTCAGGTCTAAACAAGGATAGCGTGCGTTGCTACCAGCAGACATTAACAGTGGAGGGACACTCCCCCAAACTATCTGGTGCTAAATTCTTTTCCATGTTTAATGACAAAAAAAACAAAAAAAAAACAAAAACAAACTAAAATTACGTGAAGAATGTTTGTATATTTTGTAAGTAACGACTCTTCATCTTTCTATTGCTCTTTATCCAGTACTAACACTATATACAATAAATGATAATGTCTCTCATTCTGTCAGTATATCAGTTCCTTAAACCGAAGACATACTAGAAAGCATAGCTTAGATACAAAAAATGTATTTACATATACAGTTTCTATGTAAATATAATGTAAGTAGTTCTGTGTCTATAGCAGACCCTTACATGAGCTACTCACACTTTTTAACATGTTACACAATGAAATTAATCAATTTACTAGCAGGACTTGTGGAAATTCCACAGGGGACACAATCATATGCAATATATTGATATTGACATTCTGTAAATGTTCAGTGTAAATGAAGACGCTCTGATATTATTGTAGCTTTTTTTTTAAACTGCAAAAGTATTTATCTAAACTAGCACGAACGCTCAGCAAAACCCAGTCGTTAAGTACGCTTAAATATGATACTTTAATTCTTGCAGATTTCGTATATAATATTATAAAGTTAATGTTCTATCGAGTTTCATATATTATACGGTTGCGATTTCAAAAATAAAAAGTATATATCCATATGACGTGGGTGCATTATCTTGAATCGAAACCGAAATAAAACTTATGAAAAGAATTTATGCATATAACTTGAGTTCTTTCAGTCATAATCGAAACCGAAACCAAAACTTATGAAGAATTCGTGATAAAAAATTATTTATAAAAAAAGAAATAGATTACTGGAGTGCCATCAGTTATAATCGACACCGAAACCAAAACTTATGAAGAATTTTTGATAAAATTATTTATATAAAAAAAAATAGATGACTTACGTGCCGTCAGCTTGAATCGAAACCGAAACCAAAACTTATGAAGAATTGTTTGTAAAATCATTTATTACAAGAAATGGAGTGCATAACAAACGAACCGGATGTAAATGTGACGCAGAAAACAACACACACGCTATCGTATTAATAACTAGATAAATATAAGAGTATTAACAAAATTAAAAATTCAGTAAGCGATGTCCTTTTTCTTCTTTTCCAACCTATTTTTCACATAAGAAACGTTGCAGCTCTATTTCTACTGTATCGCTATTGAGCTTCTTTCGATGGTCTCCTTCCTTTTGAAAGATTCAAACAAAAACTCATCTAACTACAAACACTGCCAGCAATGTCACCCACTTTATCTGTGCCTAAACCTAAATACAGATTCTGTGAATGGCCCGCACTTGGAATTCTATACAGCGGCCTTGTTCCCAACCGACGACAATATATTAGTATTCAAGACTTATGTAAACAAATTCTTGCTGAGCAACCTTCTGAAATAATCAAATTCTACGCAATTTCCCCACGACTAATCATTACAATGTTGTCTGACCGATCACGTAATGCGTATTAAACCTTATCCTCGAGTAACATTTTGGCTTTGATAAGTGGCAGCTCCATTGTAAAAAAAAAAAATAGTTCATTGGATTAGATATCTAGCTGACAACATCAAAGTGTTAAAGTATACTTTCGTAAATATGACGTTGCATATTATACGATCCCGTACAGTAA
>NC_136502.1:31417353-31489853 GCF_053919585.1 Euprymna scolopes
TAAACAACACAACCAAACAATCTAGACATTACGAACCGAACTGTTTTATTTTAATAAGACGATTTCATTTCCCCTTGTTTTCAATATAAATGGGAGTAGGGAGGATGTACTCTTAAAAATATATCATTTCTTTACAGTTTTCTTATGAAAAGAGGGGTCTTTTCTAAATTCTGAAATTGGGACAACTTGATTAAAAAGGTGATGAAAAATTACTCGATTTTGCAAAAAGTAAAAACGACGATAACCACCGTTTACAGACTTAATCCAGTTATCTACACATTACAGCCATAACTTTTCCCCTCCGTTATTAAATAAAGCAAACATAATCCTAACCAGAAATCTACACTTTTAGTTTTAGTTTTCAAAGTCGGGTTAGTTCCGTTCGTATTATGTAGAAACATCGGAACAAACGAACACATCACCCCAAAATCTACATCTAAACCTTGGTACTCGTACAGTTTTATTAAGACATTAAACAATAAAAATATTGAAAAAAATTATATTTTACATACTCGTTATGGAATAAAGATTTCATGCAAAAAAAAAATCACTTAATTTGATCAAGCAGTTTCTTTTTTTATTTTGATAAATGAACAGAAAAAAATATTAGATGATATTTTTTTCACTTATTGTACAGAGTTTCTGTGTCCTTTTAAAATCTTTTTTTCATTTTATCCTTTATTAATAAATTTTTCGTTTAAAGACACCCTCACATCGTGATCGTAAACAGCCAAATGTCGACGACATTCCTCGGTAAAAAAACTACTTGATCAAATTAAATGATTTTTTTTTGGAGAACTTCATTCCATAACGGGTATGTACAATTAAACTTTTTTCAATATTTTCATTTTTTTAATGTCTTGATTAAACTATACAAGTAACAAAACTTGAAATAGTTTATAGATTTTTTTTATGGTTGAATCAATCGTTTATATTTCATCCTGGGCAACACCATGACAAGAATTTTGCTTATATATATATATATATATATATATATGTTTCGTGTTACTTTACACTCGTCAGTATGGCTAATATAACCATACTAACGGTCAGACGATTGGAACTGGCTTAGCTATTATAAACATTGTTTTTATATGGTAAACCCATTAACGTTTTGGAAGAAATACATCTTGTATTTTAAATGTAAACACAATAATGAGATTCAGACAGTGTTCCCAACTTTTAAAAGAATTCTTCCAAATTGACTAAATTTACGTCTATTTAATCGCGATCAAAGTTCCCAACTAAACGGACCTTAATAATTAATATCAATATTTATATATCGAGAGTATATATAAAATATAGACACCTTAAAATATATACTCCTTATAAAAATGTCAGAAATGTTATGAATAATAAGCTCAATGAAGACGCATTTTGCCTACAGAGCAGATATAATTTTAAATCACATTTCAGTTTCCATAAAAATCAGTTTGTAATTATGGTTTTTAATTTTTATTTATGTATTTATTTTTTTCTTCATATAGAAAAAACAATTAATAAACAAAATATAACAAATAAAAGGACATGATTGTGCACTAATTTTTTGTTGTAACTGGAATATACTGTAACTATCTCTCTCTCTCTTTCTCTCTTCATATATATATATATACAGAGTGAGAGAGATACATTAGTACAAATATTTATATATATCTATATAATTATAAAACTCAAATGACCTTGTAACGGGTGTTGTAATCTCACATCCGGTTTACGACTTCCAGTTGCGCATGCGTACATAAACATAAACCGATAACAGCTTAAACAAATAAACACAAATCGCTGGGCCGGTTTCGTTCGAACAAACGGACGTCCTTAGAAAAGCGAATATCTTAAATTTATTGAATAAAAAACTTCAAGATATGAGAAGCAAACGCAAAAGGTGATTACAACTAACACTTCTAATCATCGACCTGTTTTATATATATACGATATATATTATACTTAATAATCAACGCGACAATAAAACGTATTGTTTTACTGTGTACGTTTTCAGCATCCCAAGTTTTTTCGCGTTTAAATAAACCAAATAAACAATTGTTAATGCTTTCTGCTTTTTTTGCATCGCTCATTTCCGTATTACGTTTAAGTTATTTTAACGCATTTTTCTTACAAATAAATCTACTTTAACCCACTGGCAACCATAACACCGTCTTCATTTCTTTTTAATTTATTGTTCATTTTTAAAACACCTTTCTTAAAAACATTTATACAATTTTCTTCTACACTACCAACATAAATAAATAACCCCGAAAATGTTTTTTTTAATTGCGTTACAAATAAATGATGAAAGCGACATTAAAACGTATTGTTTTACTGTGCACATTTTCAGCGTCCCAATTGATTTTCTTTTCGCGTTTAAATAAAAGATATATCAAAATTTTAATTTAACTTTAAGTATTATGGTATCTGTTCAGTGCACATTTACCTATAAGTATGGCAAACCACTTATAATTCAATGGCTGTAAGTTTTTTTTAAATAAACAATTATAAACAGACCGACTCATAGAAATGTATCTATATATTTTTTTCCTTTTTATATACTTTCATAGAAATGTTTCTATTATGTCACAAAAAACTATTTTCTTTACGTCACAAGTGTCACGCTCATACATTAATTCCATAGCTAATATAACATACAGACCCAACGGGTCACGGGTAGTCTAGTATAATATATATATATATATATATATATATATATATATAAATAAATGCATATATATATATATATATATATATATATATATATATATATATATACTCGGGTTTTTTTTATATTCAAAAGTAATGGACTAATGAATTCAACGAGGTTGTTAGATAGTGCTCAATAAAAAGAGCTGATAATACTTGTTTATTGTTATATAAACATGCTCACATCCCGCTGCTACAAATAGCCACTTGTTTCAATCAAACAACAGATATCATCAGGCAGCGACTTGACTATTCGCCGCAATTGAACCCAACGTTGACTCGAATTTTGTGCTTACAAAATGTAAATCAGATAGAAACGGATTAAAATAATCGAGTGACACAACGATTACATAGGCAACCGGAAGAACGAGAATAATAATCCAGTTGCACGATTGACACCGATCATTAATTTAGCCGCCCGGATAAATGTCAATTCACTTCTAAGATGGGGGATTACGCTGGCAATCCCGAAAAGCGTTCAGCGATTTTGACATTAGAAACTTAATACAAGTGTTGTTCCAAAGTAAAACTTTGTATTTGATTTATTTACACGAAAAGTTGAAAACTTACGTAGACGTGAGTTTTATCATTAAAATGAGGGAATTTTTGTGATGCAGAATTTATTTTTCTACATATTTACCATCGTTCTTCATGCTCTACCTGAAGGATGAGTTGCGGTGATCTGAAAAGGTGAACATCCTAGAACTACACAGGACGTTTCAGGCCTTCCCAGTCAACAGAGAAAATGCGAGTTCAAAGTTGAATTTTCCTCTGTTGTTTTCGGTGAAACTCACGTCAACCTTCTTTGTGCCGGCAAAAAGAAACATCAAACGCATTGTTTCTCTTTGGGGAACTTTGAATTTTTTCTCCCGCTTTTTTTTCCTCCCTCGTTGTGCCAATATTTTAATCGTTTTAAAACGTTAATAAATGTATTTTAGTGTCCCCGTACTTTTGGCCATTTAATAAGTTCCCCATTAGAACTCTTTATTTTTCGACACTATATTATTTTGTTTGCTATCGATTTTCTCCTGCCGAGAAACTTCCGCCTCTTATTTTTAAAACTATATATAAATTCTGTACCTCCAAACATTTATATATATATATATATATATATATATATATATATATATATATATATATATATATATATATATCAGTCAGTTGTGATTTCCGTGATAGAACCGTTGATTGAATTTTAAAATAAAATGTGTTTGATATACGTTCGAAAGCCAAATTACAACGCAATATTATGAAAATAAACAAATATTTAATTGTTTAAAATTGATATTTCTGCGATATACATCATCTTCAGAATTCTATTTTTTTTTTCAAAATAACACCACACACTGACCAAACTGATTTTTTTTCTTCAATTTGCTCTCCAGGCGAAGGGGAAAAAATAAAAAAAATGATAAAATTCTGAAGATAGCTTCTAGCGCCAAAATATTAATTTTAATCAATTAACTTCTTGTTTATTTCCATAATATTGCGTTGTAATTTGGCTTTCAAACGTATTTTATGTTATGTTTTATATATATATATATATATATATATATATATATATATATATCTCGCAGCCCGAGTTTATTAGTTTTCATGGCTTGTGTGAGCTGCGACTTTATTAGTCTGTGGAAATAATTATATTCTCTCACATTCTTAAAATTCTAATATTAATTTGCTCTCTATGTTATTTTGTTGGATGACATCGTTGTAACGAGTGTAAAAATCCTACTTGTGAGACATCGGCTTGGATTCTCAGTGGTTGGATGACTACACCCCTTGTTTGAGACCAAGTAGGTACATTCTATAGTCAGATTAGCGCGGTAACTATAACAGAGTTCCTTGTGAGTTGCCTGGTTGTTCAACTGACCAAGTATTCGCCTCGCATGTAAGTTATTGGGGTTTCGAATCCTGAGTATTGATGCGTTCGACTAGTGAGGACAAAACTAGAGTCTTCGACATCCGGTCAATTGGCTTTCATGACTCTTGTAATTTGCGATATCGTTTTACTATGGAAATTATATAATCTCTCACATTCTGAAAATTCTATTACTGATTGCTCGTTAGGTTAGCATTGCTAGATGGCGTCGTCCTAGCGAGTATAAAAATTCTTACTTGTTAGATATCGGTTTCAGTTATAGCTGGTTGGATGACCACATCCCTTGTTTGATACGAAGTAGGTTCATTCCATAGTCTGATTTCGTCGCGATTTCCTTGATTGTTAATAGACTTTCTTGTGTGTAGCGCGTTTGCTCATGAAACAGACTACTCACCTCACATGGAAGAGGCTCGAGTTTCGAATCCAGAGTTTGTATATGTCCAAATGAGGGCGAAACTTGAGTCTTGGACTCTTGTTTGCTGACTTTCATGGCTCTTGAGAGCTGCGACGTTGTTTGACTGCGGAATTATATATATATATATATATATATATATATATATATATATATACATACATATGTATATATATATACATATGTATATATACACATATGTATATATATAAACATATGTATATATATACACATATGAATATATATACACACACATATATATATATATGCATGCGTGTGTGTATAAGAGAGTGTGTGACAGAGAGAAAGAGTGCGTGTATATAATATATATACATATATATATGTATGTATATATATATATATATACTGTGAAACTTTATATATCCTGTCAAAAAATATTGTTGCAATCAGCCATAAGTTTAAAACGAAAGAGATTAGTGTAAGACGTATGCCAAACGACGTTAGGAGAAATACTAAATGACACAACAGCTTTTAAATACATTGAGGATACACCTAACACACACGCACACGCGCGTGCACATATATGAATTTTTAAAATATCATTCAATAAAGGAAGAAAATCTCATCGAAAATTTAGTTTTGCAATAAAAATCAAAATAGATAATAAAAAAAACAACAGAAACAATAAAACAAAAACAACAAAAACAATAAAACCACAAAAACAACAAAAACAATTTAAAAACAAACAACAGGTGTTGCATGCTAACACTTTTTCCTTTTCTTTTTAAAACGATAAACTTCAATAGAATCGCTTAATATTTGCATCGTGAGAAAAAGGTTTCAAAAACTATATTATATTTCTCTTAGTCTGTCCGTTGTTATATTCCATTTTTTATCGGAAACTACTGCGCCGATCTAGCTTAGTCATCACAATACCAGATTTACTCTTTTGCTCGTTTTTAATAGGCGAAAAGTCTAGTTATAACAGAAACGAATTTTACAACATTTAATTTAAGATGTTTCATTTTAAACTGAATTACGAAAGACACTATATTTTGTCTGAAAATTTTACTATATAGTTTCACTTACTTTGGGCTTTGTGTATTTTCCCTAAGTTTTAGAGATAGAAAAGGTAGAGTGTATTCCTTTGGTGTGAAAGACAATGAATTTACTAAAATTTATTTCAATTATTGACACGTTGTTTACAACTTTCCACTTAAATAATAATAATAATAATAATAATAATAATAATAATAATAATAATAATAATAATAATAATAATAATAATAATAACCGACGAGAGAAAGCACTAGCCAGACATCCGCTGAAGGAGTGCGAATAGGACTGGAACCTTGGAGAGGCTGATTACCACCCAAATTCCAGTGAAGACCAATGATCGCTGCCAACGATGAATCAATGTCACAGATCTTACTTGGTTAAATAAAAAAAGGGTGAGGTAAGGGGAATAGGAGGTAAAAGGAAAATGATAAAAAGATTTCACATGAATGGATTAGTAAGATCTGTGACTTACTTGTAGTTTCATTAAATACTTTTATATGCAAAATCCGATCCTGCATTTTGCTAAGTCCTGCCCTCTGATGAGAAGCAGAGTATTTCTTCGAAACTCCGCGGATTAAGGACTATCCACTTATCTTGTGCTCCCTTTTTTAAAATTAAATATGTTTTTAACTCTTTTTCAAGATGTATTTTAACATGTTTTATTAATCATTTTTTCATATTATAAGCTCTATTTCCTTTTCGGTTTTATTGAGCTTTTACATCTGGTTGAGATTACTTTACTTGTAAATATTAACACTTTAATAGTTATAATATATTTCAAGTTTACCATTTTGATTACCTTGGTAAACTTATTGTAATTTTCATTATATATATATATATATATATATATATATATATATATATATATATATATATATATATATATCGCTTAATTTCGCAGTGCAGGCTCCGACTACTTTATTGACTTCTGAATTACTTTGACTAATGATCTTGAAAATGATATTAGTCCCTTGACCCTTTTTCCAAGCAATACAAGTTCACAAGATGAAGGATTGCGCAATTTTTTTTTCTATAGACATCCTACACTCTTATGAATGGTATCTATTTTCTTTCATAACGTTGGAATTGTTATACAATACGACTTTCTTCTCTTGTCTTGTGAAATTTAGAAATTCGCCCTAAATGAGTACGAATACAACTACCGATAGTAAATCTAATACAAAACCATGGCAAGTTTAAAAAAAAATATATGTGGAATTATGATCGCGTTTCTTTGGCTGCGAATTTAGATCGCCATGACAGGTTTTCCATCTTTGAAAAAATAAAATCCGATTCAAGTGAACATTACTTTTTAATACTGATGAAACACTGACATACAGTTTTCAATAATTTAACAGTAACAAAATTTAATGCAGTTACTCTTCTGGAATAAACAGTTATGAATTCAATTTCTAAACGCCTGCAGATCTGGACGGAAAACAGCTTCCCATCCTGTCATAAAATGACTACATTTGATTTGCTCTGGAGGGATGGAACCTGTCATTGATTAGTAATCAGCCACGATTGCTCCACAATTTCAACAGTAATCTACTATATAAACGGCTATATGTCTATTTTTATGTCTCTCTGTCTGTCTCCATATTTTCAAACTCTATCTCCTCCGAAACTAAAAGTCGCAGAGCGGCGTTAGGGGCTTCAAATGATTGGATTTTTTACGGACCGTTCTTTTATGGGTCTTCAGCCGTTTAAAATTACTTTAAGATGTCAAAAAATGAGTCAAAATTGAAAAGATCGTTAAACATTTTGTACATTTATCTTAGTTTATATTTACTTTTTTATCGATTTATATCCGTGTCACGTTGGTACAGTGGTAACGTCACCAGCTTGGAATGCTACAGTTTTGCTTTCGATTCTAGCTGATGGCACCTAAATACTTTTTTTTACTTTTGAAATCACGACTCTATAATAATGTATACGAAATCTGGACAAATTAAAATATCATATTTAAGCGTATTTTACGCCCAGGCAAAGCTGGGTGTCCCCCGTTAATACTATATAAAGTTTTCTGACGTTTTCTTAGTTGCTCGTGTCCAATGCCACATAGTCTTTAATACCCCAGCTTTATATCAAGTCAAATTCAGTTGATTTTATTACGTATCACATACTTTTGCTATCTATGAATTTGTGCTTAATGTCTTTCACGTTAAATTGTACATTCAAACTCAAGTACGAATTCATTGGTGAATATCTCGTAGCCAAAGTCCACTAATTCTACTATGCATCCGGAATCAGAATTAGCAATGAAATGAGGTGGATTTATAAATATTATTATTGACCTTCCGTGCTTATATTTTAATTAAATTATGTATATATTAACATTAATGTCAAACTTTCACCGATTGCCCAATCAAACTTTACCGGTGATTAAATTAAACTATTACCAATGGCCAAATCAAACTCTACTGATAGCCAAATCAAACTTTTACCGATGGCCAAGTGAAACTTTTACTGATGACCAAATTAAACTTTTCTCGATGTTCAAACAAAACATTAACCTATGGCGAAAACAAATCGATAGCTTAAGAAAATTCGTGATTCATGCGTATCAAGACTTGTCATCCTCTATTGCAACGGTTAAAGGTAGATACATATAATAACATATAATAAACATATAATACATATAATAACATATAATACATATAATAACATATAATAAACATATAACATATAATAATATATAACATATGACATATAATAACATATAATAACATATAACATATAATAACATATACATATAATAACATATAATAACACATAACATATAATAACATATAATTCATATAATAACATATAATAACATATAATACATATAATAACATATAATGACATATAATAAACGTATTTAAGAATATATTCAATTTCATGCATGTATATTTGATTTCCTTTATGTTTGTGGTCAGTTAAATAATGTTAAATCTGTCACACAATACTTGACAGTGCATTACTTTCACTATTTACGGACGATACATACTAACGCTGTTAAATTTAGCATCGATTCGATATATAAAAACGTTTACGGTACTTGCGTCAGTCTACGACGTTGGGTACATCGGTCATTTCAGTTGCTAAATCTTTAGTGACCATGGAAACAGGTACTTACCTAGGAGAAAGAGAGGAAAGAAGATTATGTTAGTAAACAGTAGGTATATACAAAAACAAAAAACACAAAAAACACGTTACTTTCAAAAACAACAAAAAAATAGTATTATCATCCAGGAACCAACACGTTGTGGCCTCAGTCGCAAAGTAGACAGTGAAAAGAAAAGAACTTCAACTCGCACTTTTCTTTATGACAATATTTATTTCCTCATTGTTAAGGATGTGATGTCACCCACGCGATCATCTATCAAGTGAAGGTTTATGTGCTTTCTTGTCTTTAACGTGATCTCCTTTTTAAAGTCTTTATTTTCCTCTATTGGTGACGTCATTCCGCGATCATTTGCATACGCGTATCCGGGCTATGTTACAAAATTTAAAAAGAAGAAGAAAAACATACAGGAAATAACAACAACAACAACAAAAAAAAGAAAAACTCAAGCAAAACGAAAAAAAATATGTGACGCAAAGGGAAAATCGTTCTTATTCTGACATTAATAAGAAACAGGTGATAGTAGCTAAGTGGTTTACGACACGTACTGGCAATCTGAGTGCGTCAAGTTCGAATCGCATTTGTTCTACAGAAATATCCACTTAGAGATGACTAGCCTGGGTGCCCGGCGTTGCCCGGGTGTTTTTAGGTGTGTGGGGAACAAAAAAAAAAAAAAAGAAAAAAAAGATAACTTGCGGAAATGGCGTTGCTTTAAAACCTCCCATGTAATGTGGAGGGGAAAACAGTTCCCCCAAAAGGGGCATTCTGGCAGTATCCAAATAAATAGAAATTGTCTTAGCATGAAGGATTTCCCCACATTTAGGACCAATTACAGAAACGATACTACCCGGTCGGAAGGCCAGGCGGTTGCGTTCCAATAGTTTCGCTTTATTTATACGAAAAAGACAAACAAACGCTGGAGACGACGGCCAGGTGAGAGTTTTGTTTAACTTGATCAAAAAAAAAAAAAAAGATAAAGACAATGTCCGTTTGCGAATGCGAGATATTACGATCTAGTAAAAACATATGCAAAAACATATTTCTACTTAACACATGTCTTAAGAGAGCGATTAGTTATCAGTTCTTTTATCACAGGAGGGGGACATTCATTACTTCCTATAGAGAGGAGAAACATTTCTTGCATGATAGAGAGACATTACTTAAGGATGGGGTTTATACAATGTTCATTATCAAGATGAGTGTGGGAACAAAGTTCATATAAATACAATTTCACTTTACCTTTGTTTGTTGAGAATGACACAACATAAGACGCAGTAACAAAATGATGATGTTCCTTTATTTCTTCGACCGGTCAATGAAGACATCCAGAAATTCAAAGTCATTATATGATTACAACTTCTAACCCTTCGCTTCCAAAGGGGGATTCGATCCAGACTCGACTCTCTTGTCTGATCCTGTCTCTGTCTTCCCGACTCTCTCCGTTCTCCTGTTTCTATCTCAAACTAGCAACTATATTGAGAATTCATTTCTCATCCATGACGTCATCGCATGACCAAAAACGTGCTTGATCGATCCCGTGCCTGAACATGCTTCACGTGTCTCGTTTGCACACGTCAAACCATTCTGCAGACCGAATTCTTCTAACCTATTTTCGGCCTAACCTATTTTTCAATATGTTTTTCATTTTCTATTGTTCGCTTCTAGATAACCTTATTTTAATTCCGTTTTCATAAAAAAGAATTAAACAATCAAAGTTCCTTTTTACAATAACATCTCTAAACAACCGATTTCCTTTTCAAACAAATATATCTACTGTTTTATATTAAAACTAACAATGGGAATTCCTTCCTGAATCTTAATTCCAAACCTAGCTTTCCAGGTTCGAATTCTCGGTCTATCCTATCTCATTTTTATGTATTTAATGTTTTCTTACTTACAAGAACAGATCCCCTGTTCTTGTAACACTACTCGACCGGAAGGGCAGACGGTTGCGTTCCAATAGTTTCGCTTTGTTTATACGAAAAAGACATACAAACCCTGGAGACGACGACACCGTGGGGATTTTGTTAAACTTGATAAAAAAAAATAAGATAAAGACAATGTCCGTTTGCGAATGCGAGATATTACGATCTGGTAAGTATACAAAAACTTCTCACGGAATCTAACCGATGCGAGAAGCCTTTCGTGGACATACACAAACGCTCGTGCCCATTTTGCCTTTTATATATATATATATATATATATATATATATATATATATATATATAGATAGATAGATGGCCACCTTCATCTGGTCGCTTACTTAAGTAACCGATATCTTTCTAGAATGAATTCTAACTAGAAAAATATCATCGAAACGAATGCCAACAATAATTATCTGATTCATTCGAAAACGCATGAATGTTGCTCAACAACAACGACAACAACAGCAGCAGCAATTAAAAGTATAATCGCAAACTGTTTACATGACGCCCCCCCCCAAGTCAGATGTCATCCCGAGCGAATTTCGTCTTGCCATCATTCTAGCAACCTAGGATATAACTTAAACCAATAGACCTTTCTTTATCAGAATTAAATATGTGACTCGGTACTAGAAAGTACACTTTCCCAGGCATCAGCCTCCTTTTTTGGAATTATGGATGGGTTTATTTGTCGATCGTCTAAGGTGACAGCTCGGGTTTGTTCTTGGTTATTTTGATACCTGGTTAGGACGATTCTTCCGAAAGCTTGTTTTTCCTCACATTCCCGCTCTTGTGTCATATCTTTCTATTGTAAGGATTAACTATAACCCTAGAGAGCATTTTGAATCCCCTTGGTTAATCTTTACGAAATCTATCATCAATTGCAGAATTTAACCCATTTTTATTTCAAATGTGACCAGACTCAAAAATAAATAAATAAATAAATAAATAAAAAAAATCTCAGCTAGAATGTACTGGTTTATGATTGGTTGAAATGGACGCCATTTTCGGATTACGGAAATGTTTATACAGAGATGAAATCTTATTAGATCTATTGTGTAAAATTACGCATTAATTCCATTGAAAAAGGTATGAACCCACACACGTATGCGTAAAATAAAATTTTATTGATCGTATATAATGAATATGGAATAGGATTCGGCTTTGAATGAGGAAGACATCTTTTATATGTCTTAATTCAGAGACAATGGTGGGCGTATCTCGTCTAACTGATAACGTCATAGTTTATTAAAATCGCCTAAAACGAAATCGAATCTCATGTATTGTGTTCAAGTGCGCATTCATAGTACTGAGAAAGTTATAAAACTGCAATGTTCACTCCAGTTATAGATAAACCAATAACTTGTGTTCTACTAATGGCATACAATACACCATTTACAATAGGTAATGTGTTGACTTGTTGTTAGCAATGACTTTTTTTATGAGTCATCACTTTTCAAGGTTGAAATGAGTTGTGCTTGGTGTTACTCGCGTTATAAGAAAGTTAAATACAATGGTTGGATTGGATAAATGATCGTACTTGATTTTTCAATTGAACAAAGTGACAAATATTTGTTTACATTGCACATGAAGATGACCGTGTTTTAGTCAATTGGGAAGCAGATGCATGGTGTCTTGTTCCACCGATATGGTTTTCTCGAAAGAAACTTTGTCCATGGAAGTTCTCTTTGGCTTTTGGCACAGAAAAAGTGAACGGAACATTCTTAGCCGTGGTTGTAAGCAGACGGATTCTTACTGGGAATGTCTTTCAGGGAGTAGGTCAAGGATTGGAGCTCAGTTTGGCAGCTACCATGATTATAAAGATAAAGCAGAACAAGGTTAGCAACATCTTTGTAGAAGAGACAGAAGGAATGAGAGGATATCATCCCACTAGATTTCGAAGTGGATTCTGTACTCTGTCAAGCAAAGCACGAGCAACCAGACCCGTTATTAATTTTATAATAAAATCAGTACAACTATTTAAATCTTGTTTTATTCGTAGTATTCCCTCTATTATACGGCATAATAACGTTGGTACACCGGTGCTCGCAAGATAACCGAAGTTAAGCAACGCTAATCCTCGCCAGTGCTAGATGAACGAACATTTGGGAATGCTTGGTGTTATATGTACTGCACCGAGACGTAGAACCTCCCAGTTGGTATCTTCTGGCACGATTAATCCACCGTGAAAGATGCACTCTCAATCTTCATTAAGACATGCATCAAGAAAAATGAAAACTGTGAGATAAAACTTAAGGTCTATTGTCTGGTCTTTTCTGTGGCATCCATCGCACAGAGTGAGATTAGCAGATGTACTCAAAAGTGTGAAAAGTTCTATCCAAAGCCTTCACCACTAAAAACAAATCATCTGTGTGGATTTCCGGACAACTTAGTTGTTCTGGCGGACTCCATACTTCGAAATCGACGAGAATATCACACCCACCAACGAAAATAGAACTTAAATGAAACTTTGCAATAACTTTGCATGCTAACTAGAAAGTTGAATGAAACTCATCGCCGATAGCACAACTTACATAAACATCGAGATTTGCAAGAATAAAAAAAAAACCTTTCACTTCTGATTATATCTCCAGATAATTCTGTAGAATATAAAGCATAATAAAAGAACGAGTTCTTATCTTAAGTAAATGCCCGCGGATATAGAAACTTATCTTTCAACGCAAGAAAATCTCAGCGCTTTTTATGCTCAGTGTATTTTTTGTATTTTCGTTTTTTTTCTCTTTTAAATCCTATCATTTATTTTATGCGAACGCTTCATCGGATTAGGAATTCATTTTTAAAAACTATGTTATTAATAAATTGGTGCAAAAGATCTGTAGAAATATATCAGGTTACACATCTGCCATAATATTGCATAACTTGCGTACCTACTCTGTATAATGTTGATTTGCATGAGAGGATATGGAGTCGAATGCTCTTAGAAGTTTAACATAACATAATGATATATATATATATATATATATATACATATATATATAGTATATATAGACAACTAGTCAAATATATATATACATATCAGTATAGTATACAGTGATGATCATATTTATTGGCACGGTAAAATAAAAGTTAAATTTTGTCTAATAAATTCTAAAAAAGGGATTAAATTAAAGAAAATAACAAAGTATATTATGTATTTTTAACTGGCCTTTCCGATGCAGCAATCGGATTTTAGAAAAAATAAATAACAAAGGAACAAGAAACATAATTGCAAAAAACCCTTGTTCAAAATTATTGGCACGGCTTTGTTTTTCTTTTAGTATCAGTATAATATCAATCAATTTCCGGTTTACGTGCTTTCTGAACTTTTTTATAGCCATATTATGCTTGTTTAACGCTAATTCAGTTAATAATTTTTTTCAGATAATTTTTAGATAGCGATTTATTTAAACTATTATAAGTGACTAAATTATAATTTTCAATCGCCATGGTTAAAACTAAGGAACACAGCGAAGACGTCAGGAAGCTTGTTGTAGCATGCCATACCAATGGGGATGGCTATGATAAAATTTCAAAGAAGCTAAACCTTCCCAAATCCACTGTTAGAGCCATAATAAACAAGTTCAAATTGCAAAGCCACGTTATGAGTTTAGAGGGTAGAGGGAGAAAAAGGATTCTTTCCCCAAGAGATGAACGGAAAATTGTTCGACAAGTAAAACAAAACCCAAGGATCTCTGTTGGGGAGATTGTTGATGAAGAGAGCACCTCTGGAGTGAATGTATCTCGACATACAGTTGGTAGAGTTTTGAAGAGAGCTGGTTTAAAAGCATGTCGTCCGAGAAAGACTCCCTTATTGAAGCCTATGCACCTGAAAGCAAGGCTAGCCTTTGCAAAACGTCATATTGATAAAGATGTTGCATTCTGGAAACGTGTTCTATGGACTGACGAAACGAAAATAGAGTTATTTGGCCATAATAAAGTGTCTTATATTTACAGAAAATCTGGCGAAGATTTCCTGCCTAAGAACACCATACCCACAGTGAAGCACGGTGGAGGCAGTTTGATGTTTTGGGGATCCTTTGCTGCCTCTGGACCAGGGCGACTTGTTAAGGTCACAGGTAGCATAAAAAAGGAAGATTATGTTAAAATATTGGATGAAAACCTGAAAGACTCTGCTAAAGAGTTCTCACTTGGTAGTCGTTGGTGGTTCATGCAAGATAATGACCCAAAGCATTCGGCTAAACTGACTAAGAAATGGCTTGAGGACAATCATATTAATGTTTTGGAGTGGCCATCACAAAGCCCAGACCTTAATCCAATTGAAAATTTATGGAGACCATTAAAATTGAGGGTAATGCAAAGGAAGCCTAAGAATCTTATTCAATTGGAGGATTATTGTCAGGAAGAGTGGACTAAAGTTACTACTGAAGAGTGCAACAACTTGGTTGTAAACTATGAAAAGCGACTGAGGAAGGTAATCAAGGCCAAAGGCTATACAATTGATTATTAAATAAATCGTGCCAATAATTTTGAACAAGGGTTTTTTGCAATTATGTTTGTTGTTCCCTTGTTATTTATTTTTTCTAAAATCCGATTGCTGCATCGGAAAGGCCAGTTAAAAATACATAATATACTTTGTTATTTTCTTTAATTTAATCCCTTTTTTAGAATATATTAGACAAAATTTAACTTTTATTTTACCGTGCCAATAAATATGATCATCACTGTATATAGACAACTATATATATATATATATATATCTGTAGAAATATATTTTCTTATAAGATATACCAATCTTTATTTAAGAAGCTCAATTTAATTACAGAGCAATATAGAGAATAGATAACAAAAAGTTATATTCCAAAATTCATGATGTTGACCATCTTATAATTTATTCCTTTAATTTAGTTGCCTTATACAATTCTTGACAGCATCTGTTTCGTAGCGGAAAATCAATCACTTAATTATTATATCAATCAGATTCACTTTTGTTATCTATTCTCTCTCTCTCTCTCTCTCTCTCTATATATATATATATATATATATACATGTAGAGATAGATTCTGTAATATAATAATTCTCCAAGTTCCCAATATCAAGTTTTATCAGTTGGTCATTTATTACTTTTCAAAAGGTATCTATTACAATGTTATTTAGTAAGTCAACAAAATTATGTCTGTGTTGCATATTTAGTCACGTACTCATCAGATGTCGGATATTTACCTTGCGTGTCGGTTGAACGAACTATGTGAGTTGTCCAACATTGTCTTTTTAAGTTTCTTTTAAGAGTATCATCTGATGAGCACGATAGATAACATTTCCAAATATATAAAGTACATTTGCGTGAAATATCAAAAGATTTCGGAGTCCGCAGGGAACAATTCACAGTCGCACACATAAAATGTCTTTTATATGTAAGTAGAGATATAGAATATATTTCATTATATCTGGAGTTTAATTTTCGCAAATGGTATAAAACTGGTATAAAACTGTTCAGAGTTTATATTTCAACACCCCAAAAACGCCGCAGTTCACAAGAGCCATGAAAGTCAACAAACTATAAGCCGAAGACTCAAGTTTTACCCCCACTAGTCGAACACATCCAAACTCGGTATTCGAAACCCAAATCTCTTGCATACAAAGCAAGTACTCTGACACTTGAGCAACCGCGCCACTCACAAGTAGCTCTCTTAGCTAACACAGATCAAGCAAACCGCGGCTAAATCCGACTATATACTGTACCTACTGAAACAAGGGATGTGATCATCCAACTACTGAGATCCCAAACCGATGTTTCACAAGTAGGGGTTTTACACTCGATATGACGATGTCACCCAACAAGCTAACATAGCGAGCAAATTCATATTAGAATTTTCAGAATGTGAAATTATATAATTATTTCCACGAACAAATAACGTCGCAGCTCACACCAGCCATGAAAAGCAATACACCTGAGCTGCGAGTTTGTTTGACTGAAGAAATAAGAGCCTTGGATGCTCAGTGTCTGGATGGCTACATCATTGTTTGAAATTAAATAGGCACATTCCATAGTTGGATTTCGCCGCGGTCTGCTTGCTCTATGTTTGCTAATCGACTATTTTGTGTGTGGTGCGGTTGTCTTAATGGTAGTGTAGTTGCCTCGAGATTCGGATTTCGAATCTTAAGTTCGGATGAATTCAACTGATGAGCGCAAATGAGGGCGAAACTCGAGGCTTGGAGTCCACTTCGTTGGCTTTTGTGGCTTTTGTTAGGTGGACTTTGTTGTGCTGTGTAAATATTCATATCATCTCCCATTTTGAAAAAGAAAAGAATATATATGTTCAATAATAATTTTGGTATATTTTGATAGAACTTAATTCTATTAAACAAACGAAAAACTTTTAACACAACGCTTAAATAGGAAGAACAGAGTAAACATATTATCTGACATAAACAAAAAACACTGAAACTATCCATCCTCCTGTTTATTTTTCTCCCGGTTTTTATTGTGGAGAGACCTCAAAAATTGAAATCATGATTAGGCCCAAAACCGATCTGACAGTATGTCTCAGATAACGACGCTGGATGAAAAAGAAAACATACTAATAGTTGAGTTGATGACCTTCTGAAACTGAACGGATAATAAGCTTTTGATCCTAACCAAATGGCAGTAGAAAAAGTTCATTAGAATTCAACGATATGATATCTACACTAGATTATATATATATATATATCCTTCTGCAGCCTTGGACTCTGCTATTGGCCAGCATTTGGTTGACAACCCGTGCTGTGCCGATAGATATAAAATAGAATGGTTCGAGGTGCTACATGGAGCGGACTCCAAAAACCATTAAAAGATTTTGGAGTCTGTCTCTATCGCGGTGCGTCAACCTTCTTTGTGTCGGCAAAAGGAAACATCCCATGCATTGCTTCTCTTTGGGGAACTTTGGATTTTTTCGCCCGTTTTTTTTTTCTCCCTCGTTGTGCCAATAATTTAATCGTTTTTTAAGCGTTAATAAATTTATTTTAGTGTCCCCGTACTTTTTGCACATTTAATAAGTTCCCCATTAGAACTCTTTGTTTTTCGACATAATATTATTTTGTACGCTATCGATTTTCTCCTGATGAGATGATAGCCGAAAGAGCTCTTGAGAAACTTCCGCTTATTACTTTCAAAACTGTATATAAATTCTCTACCTCTAAACATTTATTTAAATATATATATATATATATATATATATATATATATATATATATATATATATATATATATATACGAGCAGAAGTACCCGTCGTTGAGTGAGTTCAAAAGCAGCCTACAGAAAATGGACTATGATTGATGAAAGTATGATAGGTTATGAAAAGGAGGGGATTGTAAAGAGATAGGTTTTGATACTCAAAAATTTTTATCCTAAGCAAAATATGATGAAAGTAAAGATAATTTTCGCGAAAAAATATTTTTCATATCAACTTTGTTTCCATTCGTAGCCAAGAGTGACCAACAAAATGATGTTTCCTTATAAAGAGTAAATGTTATATATATAATAATATAAATATACAAGAAATAAATGTTACCATAGTCCATAGAAGTTACTTTTAAGGTAGAAAAGTTCATTGGTTTGTATTTTTAAGTAGTTTGTAAAAAAAAAAAATGTTTTTAATTCACGAACCGGTTTAAAAAAATCCAAATGGCAGCGACTTTGAATAAAAGAGCCCCGTTTTCAATTTGAAGGAGGGGTACCTGAGCATTCTGTGTTAACAATATATATATGATGAAAATAATGGAAATAGTATGGCTCGTTCCTTTTTATTTTTCTCTATATATGTACACGTAATGAAACAAAAAAGAGAAATGTTAATGATCCGTTAATTATAGGTTCTATACGGATATTCTACTAATTATTATTATAATTATAATCGCTTCTTTTTTGTCTTAATATTGACAAACGTAATTATGTTGCTAATCGAACGATATTGATCTGATTAGAGTCAATAGGATCGACATGCGAGGAGTCGCGTCAATGATGCCGATTCAAAGGAACACCACTGCGTGAGGGCTGTTCAAAACGTAATGCGCGGCTCATCCGTGGCACGCAACTGCACCAACACGACTGCCAGATGTTGGCCAGATGTCAGATTCAGAGAATGACAGCGTTACAATAAGATTACGATCGATTAAGAAATAATTAACATTTCACTAGAACAGCTAAGAAGGCACACACACATATACACACACATACACCCACACACACTCTCTCTTTCTCTCTCTATCTCACACACACACGCAGTAGACACGGCCCTCAATGCAATTGTAAATTACGGGTGCTAAAGGTGCTATTTTCGATTTTCTTTTCTTTCAGAAACGAATCTTAATATTTTAAGAGAACAAAAAATAGTGATATATAAAACAATTGAATTTTATTTATTTATTTTATTTATTTATTTATTTTATTTTATTTTGCAAATAAGTCAGTACTCTGCGGTTGATGGGAGCTTCCTAACCAAACTAGGCAATCAATCGATTTGATTGAAAAATAGGTAATGTTACCGATTACAATGACAATAAACGTATGGAATGGGATATTTGTTAATCCACATTTACCCCGGACAAGGTCGAGTCTCCCTACTAATATATATATATATATATATATATATATATATATATATATAATTATTATAGTAAAAACAATAATTATGACAGCCCCTTTAAGAAATTCGTTTCTTATCGTTGAGCACTTTCAGTTGAATTAAAAGTCGGTCAATTTAGCTCTTATGCGTAGATCATCGTATAACGATTTGATCACTGTCTGTCTGACGTAATGAACATTTAAATTAAAATGTTTAAAATTCAACGCTATTTCACACGGTTAATGGTAGTCGAATAGATACGGCCTCCGCTAATCGAGCCAGAGATGTCTCGTGTCGCGGGGTTCGAATCGTTCGACTGGTAGTAATCGTGACACCCTGCACTGAAGAATCCCGAAAGGATGAAACACTAGTGTCTGTAGGTATTTAATTATTATAGTAAAAAAAAAAAAAAATAATTATATATATATATATGTATATGCATACATACATACATTATATATATATATATATGTATATGCATACAAATAATTATATATATATATATATGTATATGCATACATACATACATTATATATATATATATATATATGTATATGCATACAAATATGTATGGATATACATAGATACATATATATATATATATATATATATAAATGTAATTATATATATATGTACATATAATATTAAAATAGAAAAATGCGAGTATGAAAAGTAATATGCTAAGCTTAAACATGGAAAAGTAAAGGACTAGTTCTTAAACTGAAATAGAAAAGGACAAGATATTCTGCCAAAAATATAATAAATTGATAACTTAAAATATTGCAGCATTAATAATTGATTATATAATGTTATAAACTGAATTAAAAAAATTCTTAATGCTGCAATATTTTAAGTTATAAGTCTATTATATTTTTACTAGAATATCTTGTCCTTTTCTTTTCCATTTTTACCAACTAGTCCTTTACTTTTCCATGTTTAAGCTTAACCGTATTACTTTTCATGCTCGCGTTTTTCTATTGCAATTCATGTTTTTTTGCAGGCTTCGAATCAATTCACTTGTTTTTTGTTTAATTTCAGTCTTATTTCTTGCTCCTCTAAACACATATGTAATAACAATGCACGTCACTCGTCTGCTTTCAGTTACATCCCCTCCCAATTCTCTCCCTTTCATGCTTTCATTCTGTCTGTTTCACTTGTGACTTCTCTTTTCGCGACAGCAGTAAATAAGTAGCAACAGCAATCGCTGAAGCGACTTGGTTGCTATGGAAACCAGTCATAGAAAACGTTGCTCACCTCCTTATATATTTCTACAATTTGAACACAGAAAATTCATCATAACTTTTGTTTCACTGAACGAAAATTGAACTTTTTTTCACGATAAAGATGAGAAGGTGATCTGTAAACTGTAATACTGGTTTGAAATTTGATCGAAAAATGAGTGATTTAAAGCAGTTCTAAATTACTTAAACTGTTCTTTAACTAATAATTCAAACACTACAGTGTTTGAATGATATCTAGACATTCATATACAAATAAATATATACCCACATACACATACATACATACACATAAACATATATATACATATATATACATACATTTAATATATATATACATATATACATACGTTTAAAAATATATATGTAGATACATGTGTGTGTGTGTGTGTGCGTGTGTGTGTATGTGTGTTGGCAAAGTAATTGTTCTTACGGAATAATTATGGCAAAAAACAAACGGGATTTAAGAGATATTGAACTGATCGGGTCCACAGATACGTACGAGTATATACCAGCTCTTTGAAGAATGAAAATAAAGTGGCTGCAGAAATGCTTTTTTAATTACAACGAGAAATAAAAAGAGACGAAAATTGAATTACTAAAACGAAGATCCTATTTAAATATTCTTTTATTTGAAAAAAAAAAGAAGTTATCTTCTCTTTAAACATTAATAAAAGTCTTTAGTTGTCGTCTCAACAGGTATAAAATATGGCCGATCTTTAGAAAATAGAAGTACTTATGTCTTGATGAGAAATGGCGAATGACGTCACCGTCTGACCAATAATACCAGCCAATGAAAAGAAATACTTCAAATCTACAAACCTAATTGCACCACACACACACACACACACACACACACACACACACACACACACACACACACACACACACACACACACATATATATATTCTTTACAGAAGGACTGTTTCGTTATATCATAGTGCGTCAGCGTGTCTATACCAGCACTAATCTAAGCCCAGGCTTGAATCAACACTCATAGAATCGATAATAACTTTAATATATATATATATATATATATATATATATATATATATATATATATATATATATATATATTAATTATTCACTTACGGGACCATTTCGTCTGTGTGTTTTTTTAAACAAGACTTTAAATTCTAATCGATTTTATCAATTACAGACTATATCCGGTCATATATTTCTTTCAGAAACAGACTTTTCCATATCTCTATAAGCCAATGAAATTATTTCATTTTCTACAAATACGCTAAATGCAAATAGCTACAAAAATAGTATCGTTCACAACGTATTTATTTCACACATTACAATTTACTAGATATTTAGACATCATTTTACGGTTACTTCTTCATTCGTTTTTCGTAAATTCTTGGGAAACCTTTAATACTCTGACAGACTGAAGATTCTGACTGGTTTTCAGGTTGTTTTATTTCATTTAAATCAATCTTGACAAATTATAAAGCCACTTGATGTATGGATAGCAAAACCTACTTCATTGTCAAAAACTAGTCAGCGATACGAATTAGATGGATAGATACCTATCGAATGAGAGAACTGAAGGAAAAAAAAAATAAAATGGAAGCAAGTATTAAAAAGCCGTTGAGAAAGTAAATCTCCGATCAACTTTCTACTGAATTTGATCTGTTGCAATTATTAAAATTCCATACGTATTCAATTAATAGTAAATGAAAATAATAATGTGTAAGTTCAGTAGGCACGGAAAGAAATAAACATATACGTAAAAATGTCTCCTTAGTATATTAATGTAAAGGAGAGAGATAAAAGATTTTAAAATTTTTAAGAAAGTATTTTCGTATTAGTTTGACCTATTACATTTTTCTATATATAAACCAGTAGATTCATGTAAGTGTGTATGAAAATATTTAACCTATGAACTCTTAAACTACTGGTCACATAATAGTATTATCTGAATTCTTCGAACTAACGTTCTCATCTTTAGTGCCATTTTCACGACCGAAACTTTGTGAAAATAAAACCCAAGACGAGAACAATAGTCCGAAGAATCCAAATAGTACGAATAACAGATGCCCATCCAGAATAATCAGAAACGTACTAATCACACAACACTGAAATAAACAGGGAGTAGTAATAATACACAACAGATATCGATTATAAAGTCACATGCGCCCAAGTTTGCTTATGAAACGACTTCATACCTGCTAGATTGCTTTTCGCACACAATTGTATGGATCGTAGAATTTTTAAAATTATAAAACGAAAGGCTTTAAGAATTTAAAGACATTTTTTTCTTTTTAAGTTTATCTTACTTAATTTAACTTAATTTTATAGGATCAATCGTTTTGATGTTTTCTAAGACGTCAAGTTTTCTTCTGAAAATCAAGATGTATTGAATAGTTGTATTTTTCTGAAATTTTCATTTTAATTTGATTTTTGTTACAATGACTTAGTCCACAATATACTGCAGTAACTATTGCACTGTGGAGAATCTACTGTTGATTTTATGACATTATTTTTACATCATCACTTGAATTAAAGTTGAACGTATAAAAGTCAAGTGTCATGGTTCAGTTGTGCTATACAAAGAAACATCCATTTAAACGCGTCGTTGTCTTATAAAAACTCTACAGTTGATTTTATACGCCGAGCCTTTCTGCTTGTGCGGTGATGAAACTTCTCTAATGCACTTGTAATGTTAGGTTGTATAAAAGTGTTAACTTAGATCAAAACCGGACTTCCTTCTTTAATCAGATTTTTTCGATTATCGATTTTTGAAACTTATCGGACGCAATACGATACAAAACCTACGTAAGAATATTCCCAGACACATTTCGTTTGAAATTAAAAAAGAATCGGTCCAGCCGTTTTTGAATCCATAAGGAACTTTGCCTCCAACACACAGTTCCTTTTATATAAGAGTCGATGTAAGTAGGCAATGTGTCAAACGAATTGAATTAATTAGGTAATTAACTTTTCATAAGGTTATTTTTTGACATCGCATATTATTACAAACTAGCGGGGGTACCCGGCGTTGCTCGAGTGTTTGTTTCCGGGACGGGGGGGGGGAGTTTTAAAAAATGTTATGGTAGGTAAGTAGGAAGGATCGAACCCGGAGTCATGAGTAAAAGTAGGAAAATAAAGTGTGAAAAAAAAACAAAAACATCTGCAACGTTAACAGTTCGGCCACCAAGAAAAGTCCATTTCAGTTGTTTAGGAAAAAAAAAAAACGACTACGGTAGGTCGGCGCGAACGTGAAAATATAATGTGAATTGTCCAGCACGCTAACCACTACGCCACAGAGCACTGCAGCTTAGTTTAGTGATTTTAAATAACTTCACATGAAATAACTACGAAGCCAAACCGGTGTTCTCTTCTCAACTGTTCCTTGTGAACGATCCCCAAACGGTGTTAAGTGGTGGCAGGGGGAGGAGGAATTTATTAGAGAGAAAATATTTTACCACTTCCATTGATCTTAACCGATTTTGGCCGTGACTTCTCAGCAGAAAAAGTATAGAAATCTAAGATTATCGAGGAATTTGAGAAATAATAAGCCTATAATACACCTCAGATATTGTTCTGCCGTTTGTGCATATTATATTTGCATGAAATATCTTGATTTTTAATCCTATTAATGTCAAAATCAGACGGGAAAAAATGAGTTCATTTTATTTATATAGAAGAAAGATAGAAGAGAAGATATCATTAAAAAAAGATAGAGAAACAGAACAAAAAAGAGAAACGCATTTTCTCTCGTGACTTCTGTGTCAACCGATCAAAGACGTAGATAGATTTTGCAGTTAATGTATTTTAACAATTGATAAGCATAAGAAAACAAAAGGTAAATTCGAAAATAATAAAAGAATTTGAAAAAAAAAAACGTAAAACATAAAAAGCAAAAGTGAATAAATATTTAAAAAAAATATAAATTGAGAATTTTTCTTAAAAAAAGTATAAAAATTAATTTAACTTTGAAGGATATCAGTCAGAAAAATCGACAAAACAAACAAGATATAGATAAGGACAATAAAAATATTTGAAATATAAAAAATATAAATTGAGAATTTTTCTTAAAAAAAGTATAAAAATTAATTTAACTTTGAAGGATATCAGTTAGAAAAATCGACAAAACAAACAAGATATAGATAAGGACAATAAAAATATTTAAAATATAATTATCAACGTCGTCTTAAAACTAATCATCCTAAACTCCAGACACCGAATCACGAGACTCTACCGCAGAGCTAAACCTCATTTGTTAAAGAAATGTATCGCTTTTAAGCTTTTAAAAATGAAATTCATTCATTAGCGTTATTTACAATTCAATTATTTATACGAAAAAGCAGAGGCAATATCGTCTTCATGTTGGAGATAATATGTATTTTATGATTAGAATTTTTGGCGTACACGTGTTTCGTCGTCTTTTATATAAGAAATAATACCAGTGTCATCTATGTCAAGGTAATATGTTTCTTTATATCTAGAAGGACCGGCATAAAGCCATAACTGATTTAGGGAAGCCTCCCCTCCCCGAAAACAAATTAATCTACGTTTGTCAGCTCTGTAAATAGCATGCACTGGCGACCATGATGAAAATGAACTCATCTACCTTCCATTCTCGGGCATTGTCTTTTAGTGGCACGTAGCGAACATCACTGGCAGTCACTGTCATCGCATGAGAGAAAAGAAACGAATAAAAAGATGAAAACGGGCGAATAAAATATTCTCTCTCTCCATCCCTATCTCCCTCCCTCCCTCTCTCTCTCTCTCTCTCTCTCTCTCTCTCTCTCTAGTGAAAAAAAGTGTTATCGGGAATGTTAAATATAATGTTTTTAAGTCAACAACCGATGAAAAATTATTTAAGTCCGTGCTAACACGGTCTACATAGTAGAATGTTATCATTGAAGTACAGTCCAAAGCCACGAGAAAAGGAAAGAAAGAAAGCTAGAAGGATTATGAAACCTGAACGAAAAAATCGAATAAAATTCAGAAAAAAGATCGAATAATCGGCTGGGCATGAAAAATAATCATGGGATGAGAAAGAAAATGAAAAGGAAAAGGAAAGCACGAAACTTGAGTAAAAAAAAAATGCTAAAACAAAGATGAAAAAGTGCGAATAAGAATAATTTGGATGGTGAAAGTGGTAATTCCGTTGATTGTTTTTTTTTCGAAAGTAAACAAATCCGAAGAGAAATTCGTGTAAACTGAGGTAAACGTGTTCGTTAAACAGTGTTCGAAGACAGTTAGCGGGAACCTATTTTTGCTAAGATTTTCAAATATATGCTTATTTAGAAAAAAATTTTTAAAACATGATCAAAAGAAAATCGTACAGAGTAACTTAGTTTTCGCCCATCTGTATCAAGAGAATGACGCATGAACGCACACATAGGGACACATGTGTCGTGTTTCTTGTTTATTTAGCAAGACATAGGTTTCACTAATAGTAGCAACGCGGCTATAATAAGATAGATTAGGAGAATGACGCACACGCACATAAACACACAGAATCCGTTGCGTTCTTTTTTCTGTTTCTCTCTATATATCGATATTGCTCTCTCTCTCTCTTTCTCCCTCTTTTGCTCGCCATTTGTATGTGCCTCTCTAGTGAAAGCGGTATCGGACCTGTTAAGTCAGTGTTAACACGTTCTGTGTAATAGACTGAAAGAGATAACTAACGGGAATAATTATCCGAACGAATAAAATGCGGCGGTCATGTTAGATGTAGCGAAGAATGATTCTTTAGTGTTCGATAATGGCGAAACATGGAATGACGGATTATGTGTACTTAACCAATCAAAGTGCAGAAGCGAAACTAACAGGAATCATTCAGTAGTTAGAAATGTACTAAGAGTTTGGTGTGTGTTAAGCAGGTAATACCGACATGAAATAATCAGAGTGTAACAGAATAAGAGTAGGCTATGATATAATAGATCTGATGATGACTAGGGTAGTGAAAGTAGAAAATTATTCCAGAGTAATGCTACTACTAAGAATGCTGTAATTGCGAAAGTGAATTGGATTGAAAAAAAATTGTAGTAGTTTACGAACAATAATTAAACCGAATGATTATTAGCGGAAAACATACATGAGATACATGCAGGTAGCGTGGCCATTTTAGTTTAACATCTGTGTTTCGTTTGCTATGATGTTATATTATAGATGTCTAGAAGTTAGTCGATTGATTCCTGCCAGGATCGACTGTTCCTTTTTAATATTATCCCCTGATCAGCTATTTATACAGGTTAAGATTAAAATCGAAAGCATTCACGGTGTCCAAATACCCTATATATCAAGTTTCAAGTCAGTAGACTAAATAATTAGAGGAGTTTGCTAGAAACGTTCTGCGCACACACACACCGGCAACATGTCACTATATATATACATAATACAATTATTCATTGACACGTGTTTCGTCGTCTACGACACATCAGAGTGGCTGATCTATCGAGATTCGAAATCGGGACCTCGCGATAAGAAGCCTAAACCTCTACCACGCGGCTAATCTCGCAGGACTACTAAATGTATAACTTTTGTGCAGATGTTTTTATTTAATTTGGAGTATAATTATGTCTAATTATAACAACATATATTGTTTGACAAAGGAGTACAGGGAATTATTAAAGTCATTTCCTTAATCCACAGTTTTTCAATGAATAACTCATCTCATATATTATAATAATAATTGTTTAATACTTACAGACAAAAGTGTTCCATCTTTTCGGGAATCATCAATGCAGGGTGACACGATTGTTACCGGTCGGAGGATTAGTCCCGGCCACGAAGACCTCTCTCACTCCATTAGCAAGGAACAAACCCCACGGCCAATCTCAATCGAGAGAAATATCCTTGAACATTTATTTTTTAAATGTCATAACATCCGGCCATATTGATCTAATGATCATAACATTATGATCTACGCATGCAAGCTTAGGTGACCGACATTCTATTTCAACTTTAATGTGCTCAACAATAAAACTGAGTGTCTTAAAGGGGATGAAATAATTATTACAATAATAATTTCTTCATACCTACAGACACTAGTGTTTCATCCTTTCAGGAGTCATAAGTGCAGGGTGACACCATTAATAATGGTGGGGAGATTAGAACCCGGTCACGAATATATATATATATATATATATATATATATATATATATATATATATATATATATATATATTGCAATGTAAATGTTTAAAGTTATTACGTTTGATTTAAGTATCTGTCTATTGTGGCTAGATCATTTGACATTTCTAGTTGGGCATTTATATATTCTTTCAGCATCTGTTCTCGAAGATGGCCTGTTCATTAAACTTTCTTTGTCAATGGAATTCTGCAAGATTGTATTTACAGAGCCAAAATCACAAGTAATATTTTTTCTATGAGCGTAAATTGGGCTAAAACATGAAATTGTCATTCTTCGAGAAGAAACCGCTAACGAGTGAACAATAACAACAGATATCCAACAGAAATTGTGGAGAAGTGAATGTATTGAAAACTGCGCACCGAACGAGACCAATACGGGTGGAAAATATGGAGGCTGGTTAGTGGAGAAAAAATTCAATTGTAACACACCTAAGGGTTAATGAAGACAGTTGTATGTAAGTTATTGGCTGAAGAATTTGTGCCTATTGTTGAAATTAATCGTCTGACCATGAAAGAACTCAACCAGATATTTATTGCGTAATTACGTCATTCGGTATTTTATGTGTTTATTTATGTTTGTAGACGTACAAGCAACGTTGAAAATTAGCTGCAAAGTGCAGGCACAATAGAGGTAAGCGTTTTTTATTGCCTTGTTTTTATCCATATTACAAAGTTTTATTATATGTATTGGATAAGGTAGTACCGTGTTTATTAAACTATATATCTATAAAAGTGAAATTGTCTGTGTGTCTGTGTGTGTGTACATTTCCCTACCAAATTACTCTGTCAATTTTTCAGTCTACAGACTCGAGATTTGACATAAGGGTTATTGAGATTTAGGAAAATCTTTTTAATCAGTTTTCGGGGAGAAATTTGGCTATCAAGAGGTCAGAGTTCAACGATTTCACCTTTGAACTCCTCCGCCAATTTTGGGTCTAAACACTTGAAATTTTAAATGTAGGTTACTTGGACATGGATCAAACTTTTAATTTGATTTAAACTGAAAACAATAAATATTAAGGGGTCAAAATTGGACCTGTCAGCCAATTTTTGGTCTAGACATTTGTAAATTTACATAAAGTGTATTCAGAGATAGGGCAAGCTTTTTAATCGGTTTGAGGCCGAAAATGTTGCTACCAGGGGTCGAATAGTAATTGTCTGTATTTTTGAGATGAGGTGTTTTCATTGATTGAGATTGTCGGACTGACTTCCTCATCTTGGTTGTTATAGTCACTACACCAACAAAAAACAACCAAGATGAGGAAGTCAGTCCGACAGTCTCAATCAACGAGGGGTCGAAGTTCAAAATATTTAACCTTTGCGGTGTCTAGCAAACTACTTAGCAAATTTTGAGTCGAAATATTTGAATTTTTACATAAATGGTGTTTAGACATGCAGCAAGCTTTCAAATTAGTTTCTTGGGCGAAATGTTGGCTGCGAAGAGGTCAAAAAAGAGTTGACCTTTGCAGACTCTACCAAACTCCTCCGACAATTTTGGGTCTAAACACTTGAAATTTTAGATGTAGATAACCTGGACAGGAGTCAAACTTTTTATTATATATATATATATATATATATATATATATATATATATATATATATGTGTGTGTGTGTGTATATATATATATATATATATATATACATATATATATATATATGTATATATATATATATATATATATATATATATATATATGCACATAAAGTTATGAACAGTACATAGGGCCAGAGCAAAGCTAGGCTGAACTGCTAGTATACTATATATATATATTAATTATGTAGTATAACTTTACATACGAACATAAAGCAAGTATAGTTTCTTCATATTTTATTAATCACAAATGCTAAAAATGATCAAATCATATTTGTACTGAAACAATACAAATAAGATATGCATTAGTCATTAATACATGTGTTATATTGTTTTCATTATTATTATTATTATTCTTGTTGTTGTTGTTATTGTTATTGCTCGTTGTTAGGAAGTCTTATAAAAAGTGAGTCTTAGTGTCTTAGAGAGTCTTATTAAGAGATTTGTTGCGTTCTGTGTTCATGTTATGAAGAGATTCATATATATATAAAATGTTCATACTTAGAAGTGTGGTGAGGAGACAGTGTTGAGACAGTCTTAGTGTTCACATTGTAGATATGAGATGTAGAGACATTGTATGTGAAGACACTTTAAAACACAGGATATATAAGGCATATAATGACAATTAAAAACATGTTTATTAAATTAACCTATGGTTGCATTCCTCATTCAATTTCATAACAGAATTGACAAATGCACATTCTTTTTCTTAAAACTATTTTATCTCTAAGCTAAACAATGGTTTGTTTTTGCATTCCATTTTCTAATTCTCTCTCGCAATCTATTTCTAAACCTAAATTACGAGGTTCGAATTTCGTCTATTCTATTTCATTTTTACATTTAACTAAATCTCTTTATTTTTATACTTACATGAAAACGAGACAGCCCTTATCATGTAACACATGAACGAATTATGACACATTAAAATGTTTTTTTTTACATGTTGGTCACCACTTATCAAGGCCCGGAGGCCACTCAAGGATAAAGGTTATTGCGTGTACAGTAATCAATGAGATAGTATTGTAGTAATTATTAGTATTGGAGATTTGATAGAGTGTCTTACTTAATAGGGCGGTTCGCCAGGAATTTGTTTATGTTGGACTTGAAGATATCCAAGTTGTAGTCAGGTGGGAAACAGGCGAACGGAAGAGAGTTCTACAGTTGTGCACTTCTGAGAAAGAAGCTCTGCTCATGGAATCTACGTTTGGATTTAGGCACAGATAAAGAGTGGGGCAAATTATTGACAGTAGTTTCAGCCAGACGGGTGTTTCTTGTGAAAGATTGGCGAGGGGGGACGAGAGATTGGAACTCAGACAAGCACTTGCCATGGAAATAACGATAAAACAAAGACAGGCTCCCAACGTCTCTTCTGTGGGAGAGAGGCTGAAGGGAAGAGAAAACGGCACTAAGCCCCCTAACTACGTTGTCACTAACATGTATAAAGGGGTATATTTATACCGATCTAGCTCTTCTTTCCAAGGGAGGGGTTTAGTGAAAAAAATAAAAACTCTACCAAGAACACAAGCTTCAATAAGTTTTAGGGCACGGCGTGTAAAAATTAATAATATATTCTTTCATAAGACAGAAGCGCGTTCGAAATAAATGTTTCTATTTAGAGAACAATTGAAGCATAATACTTGACTTTTGCATTTTAAACTTTAATTGAAGCCGTTTTTTAAACATAATTTTATAAAATCAACAGTAGATTCTCTACAGTGCAATATGAACTACAGTGTATTGTGGATTAAAGTATGTGAAGTTTCTCTTGGAGCACCGCGATAGGTATTTAATTAGAGTATACAATCATTGATTCTCATAGAAAAACAATATTATTGCAGTTACATCTATAATATAAATCTCAACTGTCTGTTTAAATGTATTTATGTATGTATGTATGTTTGTATGTCTGCCTAAAACTTTCGACGGAGGCGACGGATTTTCACGAAATGGGTATTGTTTTAAAGTCGACCCTTCGGACGAGAAATATCGAAAAAATGGCTAAAAACGTAAATTACTTCACCCTCAACTGGGAAGTTTTCTACAAGGAAATGCGTTATTTTCGTCGCCATTTTTGCAAGTTATTATATCGGTTAGAACGACTATATATATCAAGTTTTAAGTCAGTAGACTAAATATTTAGAAGAGTTTAGTAGAAACGTTCTGCAAATACACCGGCAACATGTCACTGTGCTATATCGTTTATATTCTTAATTTTATGCAATTATGCACAATGTAAAAAAATGAATAAAAATAATAGTAATAGTTAAATTAAACCAATCATTTAAGAAACCCTAAAATGTACTAATTTCCACGTTCCGAACTTCCGGTCGTGTCATGGAATAGGGGTAAGACGTCAAGTTTTCTTTCACTTTCTTTTCTGGCTTCGCGTCACGAGTTCGAAAAACAAAATTGTTGTAGGCAGGAAGCGCCTGCCTACAACAATTTTTTTTTCTTATAAAACGCAAATTAAAAAAATAAAACAGTTTTGTCGGAATACTAATTTGGATTGGGCAAACTAACGCAAATTGGAAGGACACAAATATTTACGAGAATAATGTGCCAGAAAACCATTGTATTTTCTATCAAAGTCAGATGTTTTATTACCAACTTAACCTGGCTTTTCTCCATCCACCAATAAAAATACACACACAAAATAAAAATAGAAAAGGCTATATCAGCATGGGCGTGGATATGACAATCTTATTAGAAAGTATGGGAAAACAATAGTTATTCTATAAACATGTATATAAATGTTTGTGAATTTTTTTATATGGTTGTTAAAGTCAAGAACCTTCCAAAAGAATATATATATTCCCCTTTTCCCCGTGCATCCTCATACTTTCACTACACCGATGAAGACTGAAGGATCGGTCGAAAATTATGTACTTATGAAAAAGGTTTTTTAATTTTTTTTCATAATATTATTATTTTGTATTCCTGCACGTCACCAATTAAAAACGAATAAAGAAAAGTTATAAGCTTTTATACTTTTCGCATTCTTTTTTATTCATATATATATAATATAAAGCTGAACGCTCGCGTGTGTGTGTGTGTGTGTGTGTGTCTGGTCACGAATAGGTTGACTATTAAAAAAGAAAACTGATGGCATATAATGATAGTAGATGTATCGATGGTCAGGAATGGTATGTTTGATCTGGCAGAACGGTGGTTAATAAAAATTGTGGAGTCTGCGTTCGCGCCTGGCCCACAAAGTATGGAAATAAAAAGGGGAAAAACGTTTACAAGTGTTTTTAATATAGATGATAAGTATGTCTAAACTTAAATAGGGATGGTATGATAAAATTGTGGGGTCTGCGTTCGCGCCTGTACTCCATGGAAATATGGCACAAACTTTAACAAAGACTTTTCATATCTATTTGCGTAAGTATACTTTGATAATTATGTTTCAGTTTGAAGAAATATGGTATAATAAAATTATTGGGTGTTCGTTCGCGCCTGACCTCCATAGAATGTAAATATGTCACAAAGTTTAACAAAGTTTTTTAAAAGGGGTGAGGGTCCACAACAACACCTTAACTTTAATCTTAACTCAGTTTAGCTTTTATTTATTTTTTTTAGTTGAATCATATTGTGTCGAATAAATTCACCCCATAAATTCACGTTCTTATTAAAGTGAAAGATAAAAAATAGTCGGAACTTTAGATAATTCTCGACACAAATTTTGCATTACTCTGTTTTTTCCTTCTCCACTTGCACGTGGCACTCTTTCGAAAATAGATAAATAGATAAATAATAAAAAAATAAGAACGTTACTTGTTATCGTGTCAAAAGAAGGAAAATGTCCTACTAACGTGATTACGTGTCTTTTTAAAAACATTTACATAACCTTTTTATTTTTATTTATATATCTGTTTAAGCTTTTTTGTCAGTGTACTAGAAGGAATTTAGTTGATTACAACCCTTTCTGCGTTTTCTTTACATTACAATACTACAATCCTGAATACGACAGCGCAATACTACACCGTTCAATACTGTAAAACTGAAACTGAGCTGTTCTGCTTGAAAAGGTCGTCATTTTCGTCTTATTCATATTTATAAGGATTCTTTGCTTTAAAAAACTAAAGTAATTACGTAATTACTTTTTTAATATCCGATTTTGCTGTTTCGGATTATTTTACTAAAGTAAATAAAGCTGTATGATTTTTCAAAACTATTTTTGTTTCTTTGTTTTTCGATATTTCGTCGATATTATTTAGTAAGAGTGTTTAGCAGAAAAGCCAACAAACGACCACGCAAAAAAATAAATATACAAGAAATAAATGTTACCATAGTCAATAAAGGTTCAGTTCATGTTCTTTTTATTTTGAAAAAGTTTTTAATGCTCTTTACTCGAAAGAATTTCAGCGAACCGAAATTAAAACGAAATTTGAGGCGATAACTACTTAAATGAATTTTTATATAAACTACACATGCCATAATAGAATATTCCTCAAGCACAAAATAACGGAAAACATTAAAATATGTTCATAAATATTCTTACGTTGACGGAACTCTCTTAAATTGTTAACATAGAATGCTCAGGTACCCTTCCTTCAAATTGAAAACGGAAGTCGCTGCCATTTTCATTCTTTTAAAGCCGGTTCGTAAATTAAACTAATGAACTTTTCTACTATAAAAGTAACTTTTATTGACTATGGTAACATTTATTTCTTGTATATTTATATTATATATATATATATATATATATATATATATATATATATATATATATAACATTTTCCCTTTGTAAGGAAACATCATTTTGTTAGTCACTCTTGTCTACGAATGGAAACAAAGTTGATATAAAAAATATTTTTTCGCGAAAATTATCTTTAGGTTCATCATATTTTGCTTAGGGTAAAATTTTTGAGTATCAAAACCTATCTCTTTACAAAGCCCTCCTTTTCATAACCTATCATACTTTCGCCATATTGAGTCCTCCCCATCTTGTCATCCATGTCATTAGAGATGACTCTTCAGTCTTGCCGCAGATTTGCACATCTTGAAACAGATCTAACATACAAAATAGAACAATTTCCTATGAGTTAAGTTCCTCTGAAGGTTGAAGTGTATTCCTATGAATAATCATATGTCTTCTCAAACCAGCAGCAGACTTGCATATCAAACAGATCGTTTGGTTTAGACTAATAGGCACAAAAAATCCCGAGTTTTGTGTGACTTAAGGTGGTTTATGTAGCCAGCTTTTTGACAAAAGCGCTCGTTCCCAGCTGTTGTACTTCCAGCTCTGTGTCTCATGGTTAAGCCCACACATTCAACCTTTGCGAAGCTTTAGATTGCTGGGCCTGTTTTCTTTTCTCTAGAGCATCACAACTTCCACGTGCAAGCTTTCACCGCTTCGTCTTTGGCTGGCACACACACACACACACACACACACACACACACACACACACACACACACACACATGTTTCAGTTACCAAATCGTATCAACGACTCAGTAACTTTGTCAGACTTTTACAGAAACGGTAATAAAAATATATGTATATTTGGTCTGCAATGGTATTGAGGACTTTCGGGTTTTTACTAATTGCCAATTTTGCTATATATATATACATATATATATATACATATATATATATACATATATATATACATACATATATATATATATACATATATATATATATACATATATATATACATATATATATACATATATATATACATATATATATATACATATATATATATATATACATATATATATACATATATATATATACATATATATATATATATATATATATATATATATATATATATATATATATCTGAATCCACTGCGAAAAATTTCCCCCACTCTTTATCTGTGCCTAAATCAAAACGTGGATTCCATGAACAAAACTTCTTTCTTAGAAATGCACGCCTGTGGAACTCTGTTCCGTCTGCCTGCTTCCCACCTGACTACAACTTGGATGTCTTCAAGTCCAACGTTAACAAATTCCTAATGAACCGCCCCCTTAAGTAAACACTTCATCAAATCTCCACACTAACGTAATGTACTTGCAATAACCCTTATCCCTGAGTGGCTTCCGGGCCTTGATAAGTGGTGACCACTGTGTAAAATATATATATATATATATATATATAAAGGATAATCATTGAGCCTGGAACTTTCTTACCTTTTTATTGTATCGTTTTATTTTCATTGCTTTCTCACGATAGGTATATATTAAATATATTTTCAAAGAAATTGTTAACATGTATATATATATATATATATATATATATATATATATATATAGAGAGAGAGAGAGAGAGAGAGAGAGAGAGAGGGAGAGAGATAGAGAGAGTAAAAAGAGAGTGAGAGAGATTCAGAGAGACAGAGACAGAAACAGAGATAAATATAAATGCAGACAGTCAAAGAAATGATTTGAGCGGGAAAAAATCGTTGTATTCTTTCGAAAATGTCAACCAAAAATAAATGTATACATGTACTCGGAATAAATGTGAGTAAAGATGTTATTCATTCTGTCTTACAAAAAGAAAAAAAGTACACACACACATATATGTATGATCTTTACATCATATATATAATGCACTGATAATACACACACACACACATATAATGCACTGATAACACACACACACACACACACACACACACACACACATATAATGATACTATCTTTGAAGTCATAGTGGAAAGAAGCCATATTATTATCAACGTTATATTCGCTTTCATGGCATCTTCGTTTCTTCTTTGTTTAACTCTTTTTTTATATCTCAAGGAACTTAGTTTGCTTTCACCGTATCACGTGGAACAATTTTATTGGCTGCCTTGTTTCAATAGACGACCGTTTAATCGATTAGTTATTTCTCAATAAAACCAGACGACTTACGGTCAACTACTTAAAGAAAAACCTTTGTCTAGGCAGATTTGTATTCTGGATGAATTAAAGTGATTTTATATTTTCTTTAAAATAAAATTGTTTTTTTTTTAAGACATGCAGAATCGAATTTATATACAGACATTGTAAATAATTTTTCAAGATGAAGGCGGAATTTTAATCGAGGAAAATTGCTTTATTTGTCATGAATATCTAACCGAAATTAATATCCGTAATATGCATACCTCGCTCGTAACTGATAATTGATCGTTGTATATTGCATTCATGTGTCTGTTTTACAAGTAATTAAATAAAACGTGCTCTGATGAACTCTTAGCACTTTTGCCTTCCCGGCGTACTCTCGAGTAACCTGGCCAGCAGAAAATCACATCGCTTCACTGTTAAGGTCCTTGGAGGTCAAAAACCTTCTATTCTAAGACCTTCCTCTCTCGAACTGCTAGGAATTCCCTCCCTGTTCCCTGTTTTGCTGTCTGCACTAGCATGCCGACATTTAACTCTAATATGAACTAGCATTTCTCTAGCAAACTTCTCAGTCCCCGGTTAGTCACGATCCCAAATCATAGTCCCTCATGTCCAAGTTGTATTCCTTTTTATACAGGCGAGTCACAATTTATCAGGGACCTAAGGCCACTCGAGGATAAGGGTTAATGAATCTAAGGTGGTAGTTTACTTATCTGTAATGGTGTAAATTGGATAGAATTTTAGCTATTTAAGAGTACGGCTTAATAAGAACTTGTTTGCATTGGACTTGAAGGCTACCATATTCTATTCGGACAGGAAGCGGGCCAATGGAACAGTTCCACATGCATGCAGTTCTAAGAAACAAACTTTGTTCATGGAATCTGCGTTTAGATTTAGGCACAGATAGAGAGTGGGGAAAATTGTTCATAGTGATTGTACCTATTTACTATGCCTCCCCACGGGACAGAGTTAGACACCAGGGTCGTTTTTTAACGTGGAGAAAAGGTACAAAAATAAAAAATTGTCTCAGTCGTGAAGGACTGTTCCTCCACCGAAAGAGAACAAGAAATGGAAGTGCAGCATCTGAAGGACAGATGGTATTTATTTGCTCCCCCACCGAGCAAATTAGGCACAAGGCCGATTTTTAATGTGAGGAGTGAAGGGAGGGGGAAGGGGAAAAGGGGACCAGCTCCCGAGAGGTGGGAAATGGGAGCTGGTTAATGGTCAGGCATGTGGGGTTGCCCCCTCATCTGGTCTTTGCTAGTCATAGCTAGTCATAGCTAGTCATAGCTTGCAGCATCTGAAGGACAGATGGTATTTATTTGCTCCCCCACCGAGCAAATTAGGCACAAGGCCGATTTTTAATGTGAGGACTGAAGGGGAAATGGGGAACAACTCCCCGGGGAGTAGGGGAGCTGGATAGTTCCAATTGGTATGAAGGGTTACCCCTACATTGACCAAGGTCTTATATGTGGTCTTTGCTTGCAGTATCTGCCGGAACAGATGCTACACTTTGATCTTGTCACGAGGGCCGGCAAAGTCGTGAGCATCTGAAGGACAGATACTACACTTTGATCTTGACCAAAAGGTCAAGACAAATAAATGTTCATAGTGATTGTAGCTAGCCGAGTGTTTTTTGGTGAAAGTTGGCAATTGGGAACCATACACTGTTTGTGGGTGAAAAAAAGTAAAAAATCAAAAAAAAAAATCTGGCGTAATTCTAAAGAAGACATACATAAAAACACTGACACCCACGAACTTACTCAATCACAGATGGGCGGAATTTCAAAAGTAACGCCTCATATTTTTATTTCGCCTGAATGGATCAGAGAATATTGCAATTTGCACTGTTATGACGATTGAACTTGTGACGTCATGATCTGAAAGTTTAATGTCTCTATTACAGATATTGACGGCATGAGATTCTAAGAAAGCAACTCCTGTCATGGACGCCGGCAGAAGCAGAATTGTGTTACTTAATTTCTGGAAAAAATGCATTCGGAATGGTGATGACTATGTAGGAAAATAATTCTCTACCACAAAAGGTCGCTTGTTTTCATGGTACCTGCTGTTCTCATAGCTCTTCAATTTTTTCGTTTAAAAATAGAAGGCTTTACTTTTGGAACGACTCTTGAATTGCAAAGCGCGCTCCGGAGGCCCATGCACAGCCATCGTTGTATTGCTGGCAAAAGTGCATTGAAAATAGTTATGGCTGTAGAAAAAATAAATTCTGAAGTAACAGAAGTCGCGCGTTTTAATGCAACTGCTACTAGTTATGTTATCTCAAATAGCATCATTCAACTAGATACTCAACCAGACTAGATGGAATCTTTTTCTGGAATCTGGTAAAACCAAAAAATTACAAGAAAGATATACTATAACATAGTTGACTGGTTAATTTGTGAGACGAAAATTAATATTCATAACTTCTTAACTAACGCAATGTTTGCTATTTCAAGAACAACGTTAGACGAACATATGGATATACGCGTATGTGTATGATACAGAGTTCAAGTCTTAGCCGCAAGAACAGTGCATCTTGATTTCTGAGACTTAATACTGAGGAAAGAATGAAAAACAAAAAGAGATAATAGTCCCTACAACCAGGTGAAGTTTCGAGCACCGTATCCGAATCATTAAATTTGACATGCTAAAGTTTAAAGATGCAAAAAACACGCTAAACTGCAGAAAAGAAATTATATTTTATTTATTTATTTGCAGATTATTATCCTCATACTTTATTTTCGTTGTTTAACGACGTTTCAACTAACTATTCCTCTGGCCTTCGTCAGGTAGTTGGCCAAAACATGGTAAGATAGCAACAACTATGAAAGGTAGTAATTACTGAAGATATAGTTGAAGAATCAGCATTCCTATACTATCGCGGTTAACAATCTGTCAGAAGCCAGAGGAATAGTTGGCCGAAATGTCGTTAAACAACCACCATCAAAAACTAGGATAATAGTCTGTAACTAAAAAAGTAAATTATTCAAATTACTCCTCAAAAATAATTCCAATAATTGAATAATAGAAAAAAATGTTTTGAATTGTATTAGGTCGTCATTACACGTTTACGTTTGAAACCTATTTATCATGGTTTATCACAAATATCACATTTTTCTTGGGATTAAATTTGCAATATCATTCGTGGTTCTATAACGATTATGTTTGTGATATTCTTTCTAGTAGAATTTTTGGTTTTCAGTTGAGCTTAAGTTTGAAATAACATTTTTTTGTGTTCTAGCTCATATCTGAATTAGCATTTCCATCGGTATGCCAGGTTTATATTTGAACTAAAATTTTCATTGGTTTAAATTTGAACTAGCATGTTCATTGGTCTGTCACATTAACATTTGAACAAGCATTTTTATTGTCCTGTCATTTTTATTGGTCTGTTAGCTTTATATTTAAACTAGCGTTTTTATAGGTCAGTCACGATAATATTTGAACTAACATTTTCATTGGTCTGTCGGGAGGTGACGGTGGTCTAGTAATTATTAACACGGACTGACGGCCTGGGTTTCCCAAGTTCGAATCCAGTTCGTTCACAAATTAAATTTCACTTAGGATGTTGGGAAAATTCATGTAGTTCGTCCTGTAATCCTTGATGACGTTCTAGAAACAGATCTGACTAGAAAAATATTCGAGAAAGCAATGTCACTAATGAAATCATTGGATCCATACAATATCTTGATGATTGGTCTGTCCCGTTTATATTTGAACTAACATTTTCATTATTCTGTCACGTTTATGTTTGAACTATCATTTACATTGGTCTGTCACGTTTATATTTCAACTATCATTCTTATTATTCTGCCACATTGATACTTGAAATATGTTTTTTAGTCTGTCACGTTTATATTTGAAGTAGCATTGTCATTGGTCTGTAACGTTTATATTTAAAATATCATTACATTAGCCTGTCACGTTTACATTCAAACTAGCATTTACATTGGTCTGCCACGTTTATACTTAAACTATCATTTATATTTGTTTGTCAAATTTATATTTGAACTAGGATTTTTAGTGGTCTGTTAGGAGATGACCCCGGCGTAGTGGTTAATACCTCGGAGTTTCAACCCGGGTAATTCAAGTTCGAATGAACTTTGTCCAATAAATTTACTTTAAGTTACGATGTTGGCAACCTTGTCGTTCTTCTCGGTGCCTTTCTAGAACGAATTGTGACTAAAAAAATATTCGAGAAACCAATAACAACCATAAAATCATTAAATAAACGATATGATGATGATTCTTGTCTGTTACGTTCATATTTGAACTCGCATTTTTATTGGTGTGTTACGCAGGTTCTGGTTAACTGTACTGACTGATTAAATGCTTTTTTAAAATATCAGTATCTTTCTTATTGTTCGTAATATCGTTATATATTGGAAAATGCAAATTTCTATCTATTGTGCCGTTCAATGCACGCGATATCATTAATGCATCTGTAAAAGGATAGTAATTTTTGTATTTTATGTCTCAATTTGTGGCAAGCCTGTTTCACTGGTAATGACCAGATGCTGAAAGGTTCACTTTAGAAATACCTCGTTTTTAGTGGGTCACATACAAGCGAGTTGGCCAGAAATGGAAATACGCTTTACATGGAATCGTAAAACCCTATAATCAGTCAATCTTGCAACTCTATCATCTAGGCTGACTTGGCAAAATGTAGCAATGGAATTAAATAATTATCGAATGATCCATTAATAGCAGGATGTCAAAAAAAATGAGTTTCTACAGAGAAAAATATTTTTCCATTTCTTTTTTGGCTTGAAATAAAATGACTTAATTGTCATGATTATTTAAAAAAAAAAGGTTTGTATTCTGTTATGAAATTTTTTAAATCGATTTCCGACATTTTCAAAATATTTTATACCCAGCTTTTTTTCTTCTTTACATTAATTGACCAGTCTAATCTATCCAATTTTAAATGACTTTTAAAAAGAATGTGTTACGGTGCTCAGAGAATACGGCACAATCACGTTGACACGCCGGTTCTCGCCAGATCAGCGAAGTTAAGCAACGTTGAACCTAGCCAGTACCAGATGGGTTACTATTTGGGAAGGCAAGGCTCTGTATGTATCTTCCGGGAAAGATGGGCGTGGGGCCAACACCCTCACCCTGTAAAAAAATCTCTTCGCTACAAAAGCATCTACAAAGTTTTAGATGGACTATGACCCTCCAGGGAGCTCAAGGCTATGGATCGATGGACGGTAGTCAGATGAAAATTTTACATAATTATTTCTTTGATTTTTCAATTAAGTTTTTATACATAAAAAGCTTTTGTTTCCAATTTTATTGCTTCGTTTTTTTTTATAATCTCACATTTCTTACGTGGGCTCTTATATGTTAGACGAATGTTGATTGATTTATAGCAAGTTAATGCTATGAAAACATAACAAAATGAAATTTTTTGAACTAGCATTTTCATTGGTCTGTCAGATTTATATTTGAACAATATTTTCATTTGTCTGTCAGATTTATATTTGAACTAGCATTTTCATTGGTCTGTCAGATTTATATTTGAACTAGCATTTTCATTTGTCTGTCTTCTTATATTTGAACAACATTTTCATTGGTCTGTCAGATTTATATTTTAACCAACATTTTTATTTATCTATTACATCTATATTTAAACAAGCATTTACATTGGTCTGTCACGTTTATATTTGAACTATCATCTTTTCATTGGTTTGTTCACGTTTATATTTGAATAATCATTTTCTTTGCTCTATCACATTTCTATTTGGACGAACATTTTTATTGGTCTCTCACATTTATATTTTAAGTAGCATTTTCATTGGTCTGTCACAATTATATTTGAAGTATCATTTTCATTAGGCTGTCAAGTTTATATTTAGATTATCATTTTCATTGGTTCATATTTGAACTATCATTTTCATTGGTCAGTAAGAGATGATCTTGGTGTAGTGATTAACGACACGGATTGACGACCTGGGTGCAATTTATTGTACCAATAATACACGTGGAGTTAATAGAGGCAGTAATAATAATAATAATAATAATAATAATAATAATAATAATAATAATAATAATAGGAAGGCAGAAATATGTCACAAATGTAATAAATACTAATGCATGTGACTATGAAAACAGTCGTCGTTGTTACAAAAGTGGGTTATGAAAATATCGGTGAGCGATTGGAATGCCTCGGGTTGGATTTGGGTTCAGTTTTGTTATTTAAGAAAATCAGTAAATAATAGTGTTTTTGTTATTTCGAAAGCAATGTATTTAATATTTATATTAAAATACAACAAGTTTTGTTAAGTCCGATGAGGTAATCGGTAAACGTTTGAGATTAAACTTGGATTCTAAACTTGATTCTATGAGATTAAACTTCTGATTAACCTTAGATTTAGAGAAACGAGAACGTCTTGTGCTTTGTTTTCTATCTATCTATCTATCTATCTATCTATCTCTTTCTCTCTCAGAGAGGCCTATGTTAGAGTGATTGATGCACACAAAGAATATAATCATGAAATTAAGCAAACAAAGGTTAATGTAAAACCTGTTTTTTCGAGTTTTCTGTTTGTTCTGACCTGATGAAAAAATATATTTCAATTGCAATAAGATCCTCTTTGCAAATGATATCCTGTAAGTCGAGATTCTCAGTTTCCTTTCGACAGTGGCAACAAATTGTTAGCGAATCACCGTATCATATGTGCTGCGGTGATTCGCGATGATTCGTCGAAGAAGTCACGATCAAAAATATCCGAGAAACCAACGACAACGATAGAATCATTGGATTCAAACAAGCATTTTTATTGGTATGTTACGCATAAGTTTTGATAAACTGGCTGATTGAATATATTCTAAGAATACCAGTATCTTTCTTATCGTTCGTAATTCTGTTATTTACTAGAAATGCAGTTTTCTATACAGTGTGCCGTTCAATGCACGCGATATCATTAATCCATCCGCAAAAGTATAGTAATTTGTGTATCTTATGTCTCAATCTGTGTCAAGCTTGTTTCACTGGTAATGGCCAGATGCTCAAAGGTTCACTTTAGACAGACCTCGTCGGTAGTTGGCCAGAAATGGAAATACGCTTCACGTAGAATCGTAAAACCCTATAATCAGTCAATCTTGCAACTCCATAATCTAAGCCGACTTGGCAAACTCAAGCAATTGAATTAAATAATTATTGAATGATGCAAACAACGCCACACATAAAACCTTGAATCGATATTACACTATGAACATTTAAAGGTTAGTCTGCATTCCAGACTTCCATATTTAGAACTTCCTAAAGAAGAAATGTTTTAGTACCACGTGACATGGGTACATTTTGATACGACTACGCACTTTAGTTTGAAATAAATGTGTCAGAGCACTTTAGTTTGAAATAAATGTGTCAGAGCTAAACGCGCATATATAATCATTATTTGTACACATTTATATCTTTTACGTGCGTTCAAGCATCAATCTAAAAATCACACTTCGTCTCTCAGACCGTCACGCTGAAGTTTGGAGGGCATTTTTGTCGCTATATAACGCTTAAGTTTAAAATCGTATACTATTCGGTATGTATGTTTGCTATGTCTGTCTGTATGCCTATTTGTTTCACTTTTTTCTCCGAAACTACTAAAATTTCGTATGGAATATTGCTATAACAAAGTGCAGAAAGAAAAGTATTATGATATTTGTTCGATGCACAGTTAGTAATTAATAGAGCTTAATAGATATTAGCTACCGCAATACTAAATCTACTTTAGAAATTATCTCAGAAACTACTGTGCCGATCTGGCCGAAAGTTTGTATGAATCTTTATTAGGATGTGATGTAGTGAACTAAGTATTATGGAATCCCTGTTGCATAGCCGGGATCATATTGGGAAGAGACGGGGCACATATATACGATGGTGATGAAGGAGAGAAGATACAGTTATACAGTTCTACAGTTCTGTGGATATTCCTTCTTAATACATATATTAGAGAGGAGAGAGGGGGTGGTCAGTTCTTATGACACAGAAGAAGGGAAGATCATCATTACTCATGATGGAGAGGCACATTACTTAAGATGGGTTACATAAAGTTCATAATAATGATGAGGGAGACAAAGTTCATATTAAGGATCACACATTACCTTTTGCTGTTGAATGATGACACGACACAGTTTTACAAAAGCATGATCTTCTTTATTATCAGATCGACCAGTCGAATGATGATGACGTCAAGGAATTCAAAGTTGTTTCTACATGCTAAATGTTCTACCCCTTCGCTTCTAAAAGGACCTGATTATGTCAGCTCTGTCCTCCTGACTCTCCTGACTCCGATCCGGACGGCTGCGACTGCCCTGATCCTACTCCTATATTGAGAAATTGAGAAATGATTAGCTCCTATATTGAGAAATTCCCTTTCTGCTATGACGTCATATATGCTTTCAAAACATGATCAACTCACGTGGCTTAAACATACGTGGTTCGGCACATGTTCCCAAACCATTTTTGCAGACAAAGAATTCTAAGTAAGCTATTTTCAACCTAACCTATTTTCAATATATTTCTAAATTGCATTGTTCATTATTTTCTAGATGACCTTATTTTAATTCAGTTTTCATAAAAAGAATTGAACAATTAAATGCTTTTTACAAACAACATATCTAAACTATTTTATATGAAATTGAACAATGCGAAATTCTGTTCTCACTCTATTTCTGAACCTTGCTTACAAGGTTCGAATTTCGTTTTATCCTCATTTTTCACTTATCTAAAGTTCTTACTTACAAGAAAAGGAGGCCATTTTTATTGTAACATCCGTTTTATATACAGTTAGGGATTAATAAGGATTAGTATTTAATGAGAATAGGTACGAATTTAACCATATTTAACCATCCATTTTGTATAAAGCACTTATTCTCGATCAACGGGTTATAACTGTTGTCCGTTTTTAACAAGGTTAAAAGGTCAAGTAAAAAAATTCTTCTGTCCGTCATAATAATGCTTGAAATGAAACTTTCATCGCTAAAACGTATTGATTGAGACTGGAATTTCATTTTCGACACGTGCCTTCGTTGTTCTTAAATATCAAATATCATTTCTGTTATGCTTTAGTCTAAAATTGTATTATCGCTGGAGTGTGACGAAGTTTGCTATAATATTTTCATTAATGAGCAATTTGAATGGACACTTAAACAGGTACTCATATCACGCTTAAATTTAAACTAGCAGTTACTTAGGATTGTAAAGTATAAAATTGAAAAACAAATCCTAGAACAGTTACACTTGATTTGGAATGTTTGTTTTGATTGTTCTTATAAACGCCATATCATCCCTTTTTCTGATTATTTAACGCCGAATCAAATAATTGTAAAAAGAAGTTTGTTATTATGATTCAAATTCTTTGTATCTTCAAATAATTTATTCAAGTGGTTTGGTTTGTTTTTTAGAAGAAAAATGGTTTTAACTTTGCGGAACATTGCAAAGAGAAAAGGATGAAAAACAATAATAATTATGTTTGATGAATTTTGGGCCAGGAAGATAAAGAGAAAAGGATGAAAAACAATAATAATTATGTTTGATGAATTTTGGGCTAGGAAGATATTTCCAGGCAGTTTGATCTGAAAGCACCAGTACACTTGATTTTAAAATATAAGTTTTTGTCTCTCTTTTACAATTAGGTATGTGATAAAGGTGTTATATGCTGAATGAATACTTTTTACTATAGACGAGCCAGAGGTTCCTCACTAGAAGCGTTGTTTATCTGGCGACCTATAAGGAATAACAAATTAATGGAATACAATGTTCGTCGTTCTACTACGTTTAAGTGCAGAACAGGATTTTCATCGTTAAGCGCGTAGACTGAATGGACGCACACAAAGAATAACTGTTTCTGGTTATGTTAATCCAAGATCAAGAACGATCACAGAAGAAAAACAAAAACACGATTTGGCGCAGGAAGGAGGTCAGCGTGTTTCGTGATTTGACTTACATGGCAAACGTAATTTTGTGTCGTCGTTTGTTGGCATCAATTCACAGATATAACCGTGTTAACAAGACGTGACTTGTCTCGGACATGCGCAGACATAACGATGCTCAATCGTTTTATTTTTCCCTCCCCCTTATTCAGATGGGAATTACAAAATATTTTGATAAAACAAATAAACAAATGAAGGATAAACAAACAAACAAAAAAATAATAAAAGCAAAAAAAAAAAAAACAGTTCATGGTTGTTTGAAGTTTTTTGGTGGGTTTATGTTTCTATTGCTTTCTCCTCATCTTCCTACGAATATTGTTATGCAAGAGCTTTACTTCCGGTTACGAACAAATAGCGCCGCCATCTTCTATTCAATAAATCTTTTTACAATTGAAGTTCTCAACCAGGGGTGAATTTACCCTTAGTGCGTAAAAAATTCTATAGTCGAGGGTAAGTAATTGAAGTACTTGATAATTTAAAAACAATTATTTCTTTTCAGGTTGTATCATTTCTAAGAACCGTAATATAAATTCATAATTTCCTGTTTTAAAAAGGTTCGATTTTTTATTTTATTTTGTGAAATGAACGTATAATCTTATTTTTATACAAAACCGAAACAATAAAAAAAAATTTTTTTATCATCCGCCTACTAATATTATTCTGAAAGGTAGAAAATCATACTTTACTTTCACCTACAAACAAATAGCGCCGCCTTCCTCTACAATTTACAATTATTTTGCTTCTTAAATATCTTAAACCAAAATACATATACATTTGACTTTCTCCAATATGTGATTTGATTTCTGATACTTTGTATATTTTACGACATATGCAGCATTTGTGCTGTTATATAATGCCGTAAAGCAATGCCTATTGAAATGGATGCACTGCAGAGTCTCATTTATCCGGTTTACGGCATATTAACCTTTTGGGTTTATTTAATAAGGAAGCACACAATCTACTGAAAAAGATTCAGATATTAGAGTTTTTTTTCAGTCTATTTTACATCATATGAATAATATCAGTTTATATAATGCCGATACGCAATATATATTGTAAAATATAACTTTATTTGTTTTTTTTTTAGTTTTACGACATACTAAAGCATTTTTTGTCATTTAATAGCAAAACAATAGCTAAAAAAACAAACAAAAAAAAGCAACTAATACGAAATGAGGTCGGGAACAATTTATTCCAATTCCCAAATTCCCAACAACAAATAGCATGGTTTTCATTTTCATATTAATCTAACAAATTTAATATTTTACCATGATTTTAAACACTGCGAGTAGGAATTTGTTAGGGCGTCTTTGAAATATGTCGTTATATTCTTTATGGCTACAAGCCTTAAAGAACGGGTCTCTCTTATGATGCTTTGAACTTTACGAAAATAAGAGACGTGAAGCCAGATAAAGTGAATAAGGGAATGCTCCAAGTACGGAGATATTCGCAAAACGGGCTGAGCAGGTCCATTATCGTTGTGAGAAGATCAGGTATAGCCACAAGGAAATGGTTGCAAAAAGTTAAGACTACAGTTATATGCTCTCGATGTAGTAGATTAGAAAATAATGTTATAAGGATTTTACACAAAACCGGCATGGTACATAAATTATAGTATTGATAGACAGACGCCTGTATATATATATATATATATATATATATATATATATATATATATATATATATTGGATAATACGTACATTTCTCTTCTCTTCTACTCCGAGGCATTACCTCCTTCTGCACACAAAAATGAAGAAGAAAAACAAATAATTACGTATCGGACTTCCTAGCCCGATGAAGCTATTTATAGCGAAATATATCGGACTTACAACAGCATTAAAAGTAAATAAAATGATTTTATCATTATTTCTGACACTTAAAAGTTTTGAAATTTCTCATTTTAATTTTATTCAAAATCAGTGTCTTCTAAAGTGTGTGACCATAATTTTACTTTAAATTACCCGCTCAAAACTAGAGCCTAACACACGAGAAACTAACGTAATAAGACACCTTTTGGAGGGACATCTGTTGTATTTTAACAGAGAAATTTTATTTAGAGTCTGATATACAGTCACGTAGAGAACAGTGAAAAATTAAAGATCCTTATATTTTTTACTATATATATATATATATATATATATATATATATATATATATATATATATATATATATATTAGACAAATATTTTTGAATAGCACGGAATTATCCTGTTTTACAATTTTCCTTTTATCTTCTCCAATCTCCGAATAGTCCTTTTTGTGTTCTTCTCGAGATTGTATATGTTTGATGATCCATAATCGCGAGCGCTTTCGACAGAAGTATTTCTGTCATCCTCAGGCATATTGTAGAAATAAATGTAGAAATTATTTTTTAATTTATATAAATGTGTTTAATATATGTGAAAAAAAAAAAGAAAAAAAGTCCGCCCACCTAACTTGTAACAAATTACCACGTGACTAGGAAAAAATGTATATATAAGTAAATTAAAAAACAATTTCTACATTTATTTCTACAATATGCTTGAGGATGATAGAAGTACTTCTGTCTAAAGCGCTCGCGATTATGGATCCAACATATACAATTTCGAGAAAAACACAAAAAGGACTATTCGGAGATTGGAGAAGATAAAAAGGAAAATTGTAAAACAGAATAATTCCGTGCTATTCAATAATATTTGTCTAAATGAGAAAATGCTGCCTAAATATACACAATATATATATATATATATATATATATATATATATATATATATATATATATAGAGGGAGAGAGAGAGAGAGAATAACTGACAAAAAGTTATATTCCAAGATTCATGATGTTGACCATCTTATAATTTATTCCTTTAATTCGGTTGACTTATAAAATTCTTGAACGTTAATTTTTAAATCTTGAATTGTATAAGTCCCCCTCTCTCTCTCTCTCTCTCTCTCTCTCTCTCTCTCTCTATATATATATATATATATATATATATATATATATATATATATATATATATATATATATATATAAGCAACGTCGACCCGGCGCAGTCCCGCGGTATTTATATTTAATATTATATGTTTGTTCTGCATTTTCCATGAGAAAAATGAGTAATAGAAAACTTTATATAATTGTAAATATTTGATTTATACAAAAGTTAAATTCAAATTGCATAAATATCGTCAGAGTTGTTCTTTTTACTATTTTATTGAGATATGTTTTAAGAATATATTGAAGTTTCTCTGAAGCACTCACACACATATATATATATATATATATGTGTGTGTGTGTGTGTGTGTGTGTGTGTGTGTGTGTGTGTGGTTAGGTGTTATTATGTGTATTCGAGATTCTGAAAATGCATTAAATTTGTAAGCCTCCTGATTGACAACATTTCATTCGAAGTCGTTGGCGGTTTAAGATGGCGTCGAAATTCATCTTTATTATTATAAGTGAAGTAACACATTAAAGGACGGAACGACAATGTGAAAGGGAGACGTTACTTTTTAATAAATATTTTATTTATTTTCAAATAAATCACTACAATTTTATTGGCGCATTCATTATATGATGGAGAATCATAGAGTTATCAAATATCACCAGAAATATTTCAGTATAATTTCAAATATAATAAAATAAATCGATTTTCAGAATATCCAATAAGCGAATGAGAAATCCCAACAAAAGCATATGATTAGATTAAATATACCTATTTCGATTGTTCTTGCGTATATTTTATTGTTAATTGAATGTACTGCAAGTACATTTATTTCATTAGATATGAAAGTATACTGAAATACGTTTGCTAAGCTTATGTTTTGCTACTATACAATGTATTAAGCAACAGTTTTCTGATAATTTATTTAATATTTATTTGAAAATAAATTAAATATGATGTACGTTGATAAGGACTGTGTATTGTTACTCTATCCTAGCTTATTTTATATTCTATAAAAAGGAATGTGTGCGTGTGTGAAGACAACTCTTAACCTATATACTCAACGAATCTTTAATATACATACTTGAAATTTTAGTATATAGGTTATTCAGGCACGTGGAAAACTTTTTAATCCGTTTTCATCCGAAAAAAAAAAAAACGGCTGCTAAGGGTTCAAATGTGAAAAATTGGTACGTGGGGGTTGTCGGATTTTTTTTTTCTATTTTCAACTGTTTCACAAATGCGCATGCGCGGTCATGAAATATAACATTTTTTTCATGTTAAGAATAAAAAGGTTTGAAAACACTTTGTAAAGGTCGTGTCAAGCTGGTGTAATGCTTATAGTATTTGTACTCGCTGTCTTTCGGTCTTGGTTTCGATATCAGTTCGAGTATTTTATTTTTACTTACAAGAAGTGAACTGTTTAGAAAAAAGGAAATTAACGTTACATTTAATACCTACGGTATTTCTGTCACTAATAAATAAGAATTCTGCATTAATTAAAATATATTTATTACGTATTTTACGACCAGGCAACGGCGGGCAGCCTGCTAGTATATCTATAAAAGTGAGACTGCGTGTGTATGAAGACACTTCTTAACCTATATACTCAATGACTTTATTTACAAGCTTGAAATTTGGTATATAGGGTACTCAGACATGTGGAAATCTTTGTAATCGGTTTTTATCCCGAAGAAAGAGTAGTTAAGAGGTCAAATTAAAAAAAAATGGTACTTGGGAGTCATCGGATTTTTATCTGTTTGTTAACAGTTTCACAAGATTTGAAAACAATTTCTAAAGATCGTGTCAAGTTGGTCCAATGGTTATCGTTACTTGACTCTTTGTCTTTAAGTTTGGGTTTCGTTGTCAGCTCGAGTATTTTTTTTTACTTACAAGAAGTGAAGTGTTGAGAAAGAAACATAATACTCGCATGCACGTGTCTTTTTTTGTTTTACTTTATTTCTTTTAAAGGAATTTAATGTTACGTGTAATGCCGAGCAACGCCTAGTATATCTTCTAGTTATTCAATAAAACCCCGAAGCTTATAGTCTCAGAGACTATATGAACTTTAAGATTAAAAGTTCGATATTCTTCATTATTATTATTATTATTATTATTATTATTATTATTATTATTATTATTATTATATGAATGACTTTCTTAAAAAGATGAAAAATCAAGGTTTCTCTTCTTGGAAAAATTAATCCCTTTTTCGACAAAAAAAATGAATAAACTAATTTGCTTAAGTAATTAATTAGGAATTATGTTATAGGAATAAGAATTTAGTTATCAAGCATAATTTAACTGTATATATGTATCTATATTATATTTCTCTTAATCGGTATGTCTGCCAGTTCAACTTTTTCTCGGAAACTATTGGGCCGACCTGACTGAAATCTTGTATAGACCTTTGTTGTGACAAGATGCAGCGATGTAAGTATTATAGTATCCATTCAATCCATTTAGAAATTGTTAGCGATGGATTAGTCACCTCAATATAATATTGACTACAACTTTTTCTCAGAAAGTACTGGGCCTATATGGATGAAATTTTGTATTGATCTTCGTTATGATAATGTAAAGCAAACTATATCGTTTTCTCACTTATGTTACTTTTATATATGATTTCCCAATCAATTTATTGATTATATATATATATATATATATATATATATATATATATATATATATCCATGTTATATATCATTCTGAAGCGCGTTTTTCGCTCTATCAAATAGTATTATTCGTTGCCTTTCTCAATCTGTTAATTCATTTTTGTAGGCTTTCGACAGCATGGACAAAATTCAAATCCGACCGATTTTCTTTTTCAAGTTACAACTAGGCCAAAAAGCTGCCGAGACAGTTCGGGATATCAATGATTCGTTTGGTCCAGGAATCACTGATCAATGTGTGGCACAACGGTGGTTCAAGAAATTTCGACATGGTACCGAGAGCCTCGAAGATGAAGACGGTCGCGGCCGGCCGACTTCGGTTGATAACGAACATTTGAAAGCCTTAATTGAAGCCGAACCTCGCAAAAACCACACGAGAAGTTGCTGTTGAACTCGAGGTTAACCACTCAACAATCGGTCGCTATTTAAAGCAAATAGGGAAGAAAAAAAAGTTGGATAAATGGATGCCACATAAATTGATCGATATTAAAAAAAAAACAAATCGTCGTTTTGAGGTGTTTTCTACGCTCCTTCTGCGCAGCAAACCCGACACATTTATTCGAGAGGATTGTGACGTGTGATGAGAAGTAGATCCCTTACAACAACCGGCAAGGCTCGGAACAGTGGTTAAATGCCGGAGAAGCTCCACAACACTTCCCGAAGATCTAAATTGCACAATAAAGGTTTTGGTGACTGCTTGGTCTGCGGCCGGTCTCATCCATCAAAGCTTCTTGAAACCTGGCGAAACGATTATGGCGGAGAAGTACTACCGACAAATTGACGAAATCCACCAGATGCTCTTACGTATGCGTTCGAGATTGGTCAATATGAAGGGACTAATTCTTCTCCATGACAACGCTCGTCCGCATGTTGCTCAACTGATCCTGCAAAAGCTGAACGAATTGGGCTATGAGACTCCTCCTCACCCGCCATGTTCACCGAAACTCTTTCTCACCGATTATCACTTTTTCAAGCATTTCGATAAATTCCTGCGCGAAAAATGCTTCAGAAGCCGAGATGATGCTGAATTGGCTTTCAACGACTTCATCGCTTCCAGAACTCCGGATTTCTACGCTAATGGTACAAATAAACTTGTTTCTCGTTTGCAAAACTGTGTCGATTCTAATGGTTCTTATTTTGATTAATTAGGTTTATTATTAAAGGAGTTATGATCTTTTGTAAGTTGAACGTAAAAAAAAACGACATTATTTTGCACCAACCTAATAATATGTTATCCTTTCTATGCAAAGTTAGTAGACATTACAATATCACATTTTCTCACAAACTACTGGGTCATCAGAATTACATTTTGTATGAACCATTGTTATGATAAGGTACAGCAAACTAAGTACTATGGCATCTGTTCGATGCACAGTTATGGATTGATAGGAATTCATAAAGATTAGTAGTGCAAAAAATAAGTACACATTTCCATATTCAATCAGCAATTTGGCATAAGGCACCCATTCTAGCTTCCGTTTTTAATGAGCTGAAAATGTAGGCTATATATATATATATATATATATATATATATATATATATCGCTGTATTTTATGCTTCTATAAATCGAACATGTGATCCACCTTCAGAAAAATCATAAGAAGTTATGAAAGCATAAATTACAGCAACTTTTGTCTATGAAAATTCAGCGAGCAACAACTCTCAAAGCAAAGAACCTACTGTTGATTTTATACGCCGGGCCTTACTGTTTGTACGGTGATAATGGCTGGAATTTAAATTTGAAAATTAAAAAAAAACAAATTTTGCTTTGAACAGACGCATCCATTTCGAAAATGCCTTTGTCATATTAGAAGAACCTACTGTTGATTTTATAGGTTGGGCTTTTCGGCTTGTGTAGTAATAAAACGCCTGAAATGCACTTGTGATGTTAGGCCGTCTAAGGTGTTAACTTTGGCCAAAATCACGTGCTCCTTCTTTCGTCGGGCTTTTTCGATTATCGATTATCGATACTGATCGAAGATATTACGATAGAATACATATCTAAGAACACTGCCAGAAACATAAATTACATTTGCGTGAAATTAAAAACAAAATTGGCCCAGCTATTTTCGAATGCATAGGGAAGGAACTCACACACAAATACACACAAAGTTCCTTTCATATAATCTATCTCTACTATTATATAAAAGGAACTTTGTGTGTCTGTCTGCTTTAGGTGCCTGGCAGTGTTCTTAGATATGTTTTGTATCGGAATGCCTTCGATATATACCGATAATCGATAATCGAAATAATCCGATGAAAGAAGGAACAGGCGATTTTGACGAAAGTTAACGCCTTATACAGCCTAACATCACAAGTGCATCTAAGAAAATTTATTACCACACAGATCGAATGACCCGACATATAAAATAAACAGTAAGTTCATTAACGTGAGAGGGACGTGTCCGATATAAATGTTTGTGTTTAAGGCACAGTTGACGTATGATACTTGAATTTTGGACTTTAAAATTTAATTGAAAACATTATATAGAGAATAATTTTATAAAACCAACAGTAAGTTCTCCACAGTGCCATGTATACTACAATGTACTATGGACTACATCACTGCGAGAGGCATGCGAGCTTCCTCATGGCGCATCGCGACGGGTCATAAACTAGAGCAGAAAATCAATCGATTCGTTTGAAAAATGGGCGCTTTCGCCGATTTTGATAACAATAAAAATATGGGAGTGTGAAACATTAGTTGATCATCATTCAATCCCGGGAAACGTCGGTTCACCCTGCTAATATATATATATATATATATATATATATATATATATATATATATATATATATATATAATAGCAAATTATAGATTAAAGTCAAGACACAGCCATATATTGGTATACATAGATTCATTTGTCAATGTTATATATGTATATATATATATATATATATATATACACTTCAGAATAAAATTATCTAACCATCAACTTGCATGGAAACCTGTGATTATAAGTTTTACAAGATATTACTGACAGTAATATTCTATAATTCTATCCCACCTAAATAAGAATTGCTCGATATACAAGATAGAGCAAATAAATCAAATTTTAATCTTTAATTTTAAAAGTTGTTTATGTATTTAAATATCATAGAGTAAGGGAAATTAATGAAAAGGATATCAAAATTCAAATCCAAATTGCATGGTTAAATCCGAAGTGATGTGGATTACTGAAAATACAGTTTGGATCATTTTACCACACTGCTATCACTCTGGAATTTACCATGCAATTTGGATGTGAATTTTATATCCTTTTCATTAAATTCCCTTACTCTATGACATTTAAATACTTAATCAACTTTTAATTGTGATTTTCCATGTCTCACTGACTTTAGCAGATAAGGTGTAACTCATTATAACTATTTGCTAATATTTTCTCCTCTGAAGAGATGGTAGACATCGAAATCGTATAGGATAAGGAATTATAATATTTCAAATGTATTCTTTGTCTTGCATAGAGTTATAAACATGTTTTGTTTTGAAATTCAAACATTTCACGCCATAAATTTTTAAATTCATTAAATGACTAAAATTATATATATATATATATATATATATATATATATTGTTAAATTTATAGATATATATCGTTGAAAATATACAGTAGACATGATTTTACATCCATAGTTTTCTTAAATATTTTTTCCTGTATTTCCTGATGGAAAAATGACTACATTAATTTCATCGAGTTCACAATTCAGTGCGCCCTGCAATGCTTGACTTGATCCAAAACCAAGGGAGTAGACAAAAATCGAATTCTAAAAAAGTGCGATAACAAAACGAGAGAGAAGCTACGGATGTCGAGAAGCGATACAATTGACTGAAGCGTGATTTATTTTTATGGTTTAAAAAAACCTGAAACATTAAAACTAGAAGAGAATATCTAAATTAATACGTTTTTTTAATGTTAATAAAACAACATTATTTTTTTAAGTTTCCATGCTAATCGAAACGCAAAACTAATTCAATGAATCGCATCAGTAATTCATCCAAGTTTTTATGGCAGTAAAGATTCGTTCAAATAGTTAAATGAAAAACAAACTTTTGATTAAAAAAATATACATAATGAAAACATTAAATTAATCTAGTCATATTATTATTAATCTGCATTGATTTAATTAATTGAATTCACTTAAGCGATAAAGCGGATAGTTGGTTCCATTTCAACGTTTTTGTTTCGAATGCAAACGAATCATAAAAGTTTTGTCATCAAGAAGACGTCATCAAAGTCGATCTGGTTTATCAAAATACCAGCAGGTCGTTCGGCGTTGCCCCGTCGTAAAATACACTTAAATATGATATTTTAATTTATTTCGTATTAGAGTAAAATCTCAATCCATTATTATATTGTACCCAATGTATTATAGTGATTTCGAAATTAAAAAAAAAACGATTTGGGTACGATCAGCTAGAATTGAACCCAGCACATATAACTCTCCAGCATAACTTCTTAGCATCTGAACCACGGCCATACGCATAAAAATAGTAGAAAGATAAAGTTGTTTAATCTAATATTGTAGATTTATGCATGCAAAAAGGTTTAGTCGACGACTCTTGCCAAGGACAACTGTTTTGTTTTCAAAATTGACCTCTTAGCAGCAATTTTTGCCGGCTAAAAACTAAATCAAAAGCGTGCCGTAAGTCCAAATACCCTATATCCTATACATAGACTTTCAAGTCTGTAGATCAAGTATTAGGAGAGAAGTTTTTTTTTTGTTTTGTTTTTTTTACATGGAGGTCACCACTTATCAAGGCCCGGAAGCCACTCGGAGATAAGGGTTATTTTGTGTACAGTAATCAATGGGATAGTATCGTAGTAATCGTTAGTATTGGAGATTTGATAAAGTGTCTTACTTAAAGGAGCGATTTGTCAGGAATTTGTTTATGTTGGACTTTAAGACATCCAAGTTGTAGTCAGGTGGGAAACAGGCAAACGGAAGAAAGTTTCACAGTCGTGCACTTCTAAGAAAGAAGCTTTGTTCATGGAATTTACGCTTTGATTTAATCACAAATAAAGAGTGGGGGAAATTAATGACAGTGGTTTCAGCTAGAGAGGTGTTTATCGTGAAAAATTGGCGAGGGGCGACCAGAGATTGGAGCTCAGACGAGCACTTGCCATGGGAATAAAGATAAAAAAAAGACAGGCTCGCAACGTCCCTTTTGTGGGAGAGGTGGCTGGGAAGAGAAAAGGGCATTCCCACCAAGCCACAAAGTCTATTTTGTACTCTGTCAAGGATAGGTGTTTTTAGCAGCTCCTGCCCAGATGTGGCAGCAGTACTCCATCCTTGGATGTACTTGGCTTTTATACAGATAGAGAATTGCATCAGTAGTGAGATATCTTCTGGAGCGGTACAAGGATCCCCCCATCTTCTCAGCGACCTTGGCAACAGACCTGATGTACGTGTTCCATTTCAGATCAGGAATAAAGGTCAAACCAAGAAGCTTGTCAAAACATGGAGCCTTCCCAAGACAAAACCCATCTATTTCAATTGATACCAAATAGGGATCAGAGCGTTGATGATGTAAAGATAGTAGCTTCGTTTTAGATGCATTAAAAGTAACCAGCCACCTCTTCCTCCATTGTATCACGCGCTCAAAATCAGAGGAGAGAGAATCAGAGAGAACCTTTTCATTTACGGCCTTTGATGTGTTACCATAGATTGTCGTGTCATCAGCATAGATGTCAACGAATGATCTAAGTATGAGTTTTGAGACTTTTAGAGACTTTTTGGCACAGACCAGGACAATGTCATATATATATATATATATATATTACCTTAAATTCTATGTTGTTATACAGAATGTAGAAACTACGCATAATAGAATTTTGCGTAATAGCTGAATGAAACTAACCATCTCATGAGAAAACATAAAAAATGAATAACTAATTAATGAAAGTTTGTTTTTTAAAGGAATAAGAAAATTAGTTAACCTTTATGTTGCCGGTTGCATGACTGAGTATATTAAGAAGTTCTCATTCTCCCTCCATGCGTGACTTCTCGTTTCGGCTGAGAAGTCACTCACGTCTCTATGTGATCAACCTCCTTCTCTCTGACCTGTTTCCTTTCGCACGTCCTATTTCTCCTTTTTGTAGTATTTTTTATTTTTCCTTATCGTGACGTCATTTCGCGCACGGTTCGGCATTCGCATATACGCCATACGCGCGTCAGCGCTATGTTACATCTATTTTCCTGATATTACATTTTTTTTTAGAAATGGATCATATGTCCAGAGTATGAAATTATCAATATCCATGGCTAGGATATATATCACATTACCAGCGCATCATACCAAAGAAACTGTGCATTCATTATTCATTTTAGTTGAGTTTTATTCTCGGTCACAAACTGTACAATATCAGCTTCATTCTCTAAGACTTCACCCATCTCATCTAAAGGAACTCGAGTTTCTTTATTCTTTGGACTTCTTAATCTTTTTTGTTCCACCGATATTTCTTATCGCCAAATGTCGAAGCGATTCACGTGTATTTTGAGGTAGTGACAAATGTATCGTCATGTTCCCTGTTATAATAAATGTAACATCTTATTTTTATTATCTTATGATTTTCTTCATAATTTGAAAGATCTCTCATCAATGTTTTCGCTTCTTCTCTATTTTACTGGATGACATCTCAAAACGATGAGGACAATTGTCACTATGAACATCTCGTCCTTGTTCGGCTAACTACAATGTCTAATTTAGTCACAATATTCCCGTCTCAACTCGACCCCTTAATCAACAGGGATTTGACCGTTCCTGTAATGACCTGTTCCTTATCGATTTTTTTTTTTTACAAAGGTATCACCACATTATCAAGGCCCAGAGGCCACTCAAGGATAAGGGTTAAAGAGTGTACAGTAGAAGTTGGTCAATATAGTAATCGATTGCGGTGTAATACTGTTTCTGTGCAGTTCTAGGAGGTCTATAATTCTTGTTTTTGCCTTTTATCCCAGAGAAGGGGTTAGTTCACTGTTAATCACTTGGGGCGATTCTGCCAAGGAATGCCGACAGGAGTCTAGCAGAATCAGACTGTTCGTCTTCTGAAGTGCTGGCCTTTTCAATCCCCTTTCCGATCCTAGCGTCAAATTTATCGCGATGGGAGAAGAAATAACTGCACCCATGACTTTCCACTGTACCCACATATTGGAGCTTGCATAAGGGTTACGCAAATATACACTATTTTCACGTCAACAACCCGAGCAGAACCACCCGCTCATGTGCGAATGAAATTTCTGATATATTTATGTTACTTTTCGATAAAATTGTCCTCCGATCTTCTAAATTTGTAATGTGTATTTGACAGTGATTCTTCCCCTAGTATTAAATGTGTTGTCAAAGTGTTGTCTATTACCTACTTGAATCCAATGAAGATATGTTTACGTTTTCGTAAAGAAACAAACGCACGTCTAAGATGACCTAATAAATCATGTGGAGCTTGACATAGACCTTTTTTTAGGAACCGTTACATCTAGTTTTTTTTTTTTTTTTGATGGCGTGTAGTTTAAATCTACATGCAAACGTTTGTGAAAATGTCCACGTTATTCTTCACGCGATTTAATGATGTCACGCTATGCCAAAATGAATGGCTCAATGTCCAGCCTTCTATCGGCGCCAGAATCTATTTAGATTGAAATAAAACATAGTTTTGCTGAAAAAATACAAATATTTGATGAATTCATTAATCAAAGCAATGACAAAGAGACGTTTACTAAGAATTAAAAAAAAAAATCTTCTTGTCTCGCCTAAACATGAATCAATCTATAACTTACTATCTAGCACGCAGAAACTTCGAGAATCCTGGCAGGTTAATATCTATTCTTAGAAAGTCAATCATTCCAGGCATTATCCACTCCTTCGAATAAAAATCTAGATTTGATAAAAACGGAAAATAAATAAGTATTAAATTTGATACCTTTTGGCATTGAGAATACGTGTGTCATACTACTACTACTACTACTACTACTGATAATGATGATTATAGGCACGTGTAATAATTGAGGAGAATCGCATCAAATGGAGCATAAAGAGCCTGTCGTATACTATGGTGAATAAAATAAAGACTACAAATTATAATTCCTAAATAAAGTCCCACCGTAATATTTAGTCCCTTTCTTATAAGCGAATTGAATAAAAGTTTCTAGATCTGGACATTTCTCCGGCTTTAAGGAAAATTCAATATTTTTTTGCGATACTTTTCCACCATATTAAAAAAAATTATTTTGAAAATAGATTGAGTAGTTTTTGTTTATGACTGTAATCCTGAGAAAATAGAGATACACAGACAGAAAACTAAACGCAAGTTAACTGATCTGACGGAGACAATAATTTCGTTTTCACAGTTGACGAGATTATAACTGAATTGATTATAATTACCCCCTTTTACACCCCCCACACACACCCACCCACACACACAAAGACATACAAACAAACACACACACACACACATATATATATGTGTGTGTGTGTGTGTGTACGCATAGATAATCGTATAACGATTAGATCACTCTAACTGAGGTAAAAAAAAAAAAATATTTACAATTGAAATGTTTTAATTCAACGTTATTTCACGTGGTTAATGGTAGCCGAATGGATACGGTCTTTGCTAGAATGGTCTGAGCTAGAGATGGCTCGTGTTGCCGAGTTCGAATCTGTCGACTGGTGTTAATCGTGACACCCTGCACTGAAGATTCCCGGAAGGATGAAACACTCGTGTCTCTACGTATTTTATTATTATAGTAAAAAATTATATATATATATATATATATATATATATATATATATATATATATATATATATATATATATACTTGCATCATAATCGGAATGTATTATTTCATAGCAAAGATCAGGATTCATTGTAATTCATTCAGCGTAAATAGCGATTACCTTGATCTTTTAAACGTCGACAAAACCTATCGATTATCGCAAGGGTGAATATTCCCTCCAGGCTTTTTAAAATATTTGTCTCATGAAATCTATATTATTGTAAAGTTAGCGTAGCTTCTTGTCACTCTATCTATCTATCTATTCACCTTTGACTTTTCATTCTATATTTCATGTTAGAAAATAAAGTTATTAAAATAATGACATCGTCAGTAAAATGAAATAAATGCCCAAGAGTACAAAATGGCAACATTCTTTTTTTTTCCAATCGAAGATGTCACAATCTCTCAAATAGATGTCCTTCTTTGATTTATTGTAAGCTTCATTTTGATGCAAAGATTGTATTCGTCATGCTATTTTAATAGTTAAAAAATTGACATTAAAACTATAGAAATTAAGTTATATATTTTTATTAAAAAAACACATTTATTATTTTACTAATTTATTTCTTGCGGACTATTATCTTCATCTCTCTTCAAATAATTCTCACCTGACGCAGTTGATAGAGACGTTGAATCTCTATGGTTCCAGGTGAGAATTGTCTGAATATAGCGGTTTCAATCCTATCCAAAGCCGGCCAGAGATTTACTTGGCCAAAACGTGATGAGACAAAAACAACTATGGATAGAAGTGCTAAGAATACAGTTAGGACATTCGGAGTTCCTATCCCGTTGCGGTTAACACCTGATGAAGGCCAGAGGAATAGTTGGCCGAAACGTCGTGAAACAACAACTAAGAAAGATGAAGATAATAGTCCACAATAAATAAATAAATAAATAATACTCATCTCAATAATGAATTCCAATTAAATAAAATATATTTATTATTTTATTCAAAATTTAGATTTTAGTATTTTAAAAGATTACGAATGTCGGCGTTTCCATCAATGTTTTGTCGCCATGTTATCGACAAGAAAACACAATACATTTAATTCTAATGTATTGTTATGTTTTTAATTAAATATATTAAAAAAATACATTGTAATTTTTGGTTTTCAAATTTCTTAAATATTCAAATTCAAAGCAATCTTTGTAAAAATGGAAATATTTCTTCAATATTCAAAACACGAAATAACACGTGTGGATATTAAGTCGGATTTTCAAGCCACTTCGATCAGACGCACGGACTATTGTCTCCAAGAGAAAGCAACTATGTATCGACCAGAATAGAAAATCTACAATAAAGAAAAAAAAATATCTTACGTCAAGAATGGGAATTTTTGACGAAAGCTTAAAATAAACATATTTATTTATTTAAGAAACAAACATATGGTTCATTTTCGTTTTCAAATTTCATTTCAAAATATATATTAATACATATTTCGTATTAATGTTATTATTTAGCGATAACTTTATTACCAGTATTGATAGCCACCTTAACCTTGGAGAGTTGCCTCCCATAACATTCACATGGGGGTTCTTACCAACATATGCATTATAAAGACAATATATATATATACACACACACATAATATATATATATATATGTATGTATATGTATGTATATATTTAGTTTAAAAATGTATTTGTTTATTTATAGATGAAATAGTTATCTGCGGAAACGTGTTCAGTCGTTAATACGACTCACAATTTAAATATATATATATATATATATATATATATATATAATACAATATTTTCAATCTTTATTTACATATACATATATTTAGTCATCCACGAAGTTCTTTGTAGCAAACTTAGTAGGTAAATTACTCTATTGCAGCAATTTACTGTCACGAATTCAGACTAGTTTAATGTTATTTTAGAGATCAGCAGTTGTTTACCGTGAAACACTGTTTCAGGGATTTACACATAAAAGTATATTTGGAATCATACTTTTTAGAAGAGTTGATTAAACACCACCTTCCTTAAAACAAAAATGTTCCGGATATTGGATCTCGTTTCTTGTTCCAGACTAATGAGATCAATTTCTCTCTCTCTCTCTCTCTCTCTCTCTCTCTCTCTATATATATATATATATATATATATATATATATATATATATATACATATATAGATATATATTCAGAAAGTGTGAGAAAATATATAATTATTTCCACAGCTCAGCCAACATAGCAGCCTACAAGAGTGGTTTGTTGGCTTTCTTGGTTCTTGAGGGCTGCGACGTTGCTTCGGCTGTATATATATATATATATATATATATATATATATATATATATATATTTGTGTGTGTGTGTGTACATATATATTCTGTGGTGTTTGTTTTGTTCTTTCTTTGAAGTTGATTATTATATCTTTGCTGTTTCATAATTATGTACTATATAAATGTCGTTTTTTTTGCAAAGCAGTTACCAATATGAAGGCCTCCAACCCACTCGAGGACAAGGGTTAATGAATGTTCGGTTGTGATCTTTAAATTAGAGTGTGACAAGTGACTGTAACAAAAAGGACAGAACAATCGAAAAAATGTTTATTTAGACTTGGTTTGTGAGTACTTTAAAAATGGCAAGGAGTTTATGCCTTCGTTAAGTTACTGTAGTAAGCGATGTTCAGTGATGTTTTGCGATGTTTTTTAACGACAATAGAAACGATTTACGAATGAAAAAAGTTCAATTTATGACTATAAGAGTTCAGTTAGATGCTTAGCGACAATTGGAGTTCGGATGCGGGAAAAAAGTAAATCGTAAGTCAAGAAAGCTTTGGGAGATCGAAATTCTAGAAGTGTAAGCAATGTTTAGTTTCAGTACAGTTTCCGATGGTTCGGTGTTCTAAACAAGTCTTGGGAGGTGACTGGTTTGCAGTAGACAGAACAGTTTCCGATGGTTCGTTGTTTTACACAAGTCCTGGGAGGTGACTGGTTCACAGTAGACAGTTCTCGAGTTGGAATCTACTGAGCAAAAGATTCTTCCTGCGTTGACACGAAAAAGAAAACATATGCGAAATGGCTACAGAAAGGTTTTATATTTATGGAGTAATTCTGGTTTCTAATTGGTTGGTAGCAGAACGTGAATTAATTCGATTACGTCAGTTCTTAGCAGCATTGTTTATAAATAGAATCTCCCGACTGTGCGGGATCATACCCCATTATACTGCAATAATATTGTAACAGAAATGAACTAACGGCAATAGACGAACTCAGCCTCGACAGGACGTAGGCGTGAACCATAGTATTGAGAAGGTCATTGATGTTATACACACATAGAATCCACCGTTATATATTTGAAGCATCAAAATCTGTGTTCTCAATGTTGCTTTATGTTTACATTTGTGCGCTCGTAAAATACGACACGACCAGAAACAAAACAATAGAAAATGAAAGGATAAATTCACGGCGCACAGCGATAGCTCGGCGACTTGTCAGTAGGTCCACGTGTTTTCTACAGCGACACACACTACTTTTATTGGCTTAGCTGTGATTTGTCCAATTGAAACTACAAAAAATAGAAATAATTTTCAAAGATTTAAAAACTGGTTTGTTGGCAGATATTGGACATCTTTCACGTCAAGCGCTTGGGTTTTACGGATCACATTTTTCTCAGGCGGACCTTTACAAATGGTTGATGGTATCAACGATAGCGTTGTTAGAGTCAAGTTTAGTTTGAAATCTCGATGCGGTGCCAAATAGGATTCGATCCGAAATCGCAACTTTGTTTTAAGACAATCGCAAAAGCAAACACTCACATGTATTATGATTGATAATCCCCGCCTCCAGCCTAAAATAATTTTCAATAATAGCTAATTGCTAAGTTTTGCTAAAAAAAAAAGAAGAAAAAGCAGACCATTGCTTAAAATACTACATTGTCAAACAATGATTGGAGGATATTACGTTAATGGATGCATTACAAAATTATTATTCTTCCCGCTTTCTAGCAAGAAAAAAATCCACCAATTTTTATTCAGAAATAGAAAAAAATATCAATAGATAAAAAACAAGAAAAAAAGTCTATTTTTTTACTTTGCTTTCATAACCTTTCACTTCTTAAGTGATTTAGCGAGATTACTAACGACATTTCATCGGATCAAAAATACGAATAAAAAAACAAACAAAACAACTTTATATTTGTATTAATACCTTTGTCTCCACCTACGTAAAAACCTAAGTTATAAGTTAGTATCAACCGACGCTGTTGATTTTGTTTTTTCGTTTTATTATTAATGCATCAACACTCATCAACGCCAAAAGACACTCAAGGATAAGACGTAATGCGATTTTTAGTTAAATGACGGAACAGAATTATGAAACGATAAAAAACTGATTAATTTAAAAGTTGAAACGATCGATATTTGGAGACATTAGACTTGAAAATAACTTATTGTATTATGTAAGAAAGCATTCACGCAATAAAGTTTCCATTGAGACGTGAGGGGATAGTGCGGAATAAGGGCCAGGGTTATAGGGGTATCCTAAGTGAAGAACTGTGTACCAAGAGGTTATTTTATATTACATTTAACTCTTGCATGTTGGTATAGTTAGGAAACAGGGATAAGGGAGGAAATTCCCAAAAGCTAGCTTATCGTGAAAAAAAAAACTATTAGAAACAGAAGACCTCACAATAAATGGATGGAATTTAGATGATTGTCGGATTGTTTAGATGGGTATTAGTGTGACAAGTTGTTGGAGCATATTCCATTAAATTATTTGGAGAACAAGTATACTGATGTAGCACTGCCGGGATGGATAGGGGCTAGAACTTGATAGACAGTGAGGGACCTAGTTTGTAATATTTTGAAACGGAGATAGGAAGTCTCTCTTAAAAAGTATCATTATTATTACTAGTAATTCTTACACACATGAGTAATTATCAATAATCGCTCATTCGCAAATAAACGAATAACTTGTGATGTTCCTTATAGTTTTGCTGACAACAACTCGATGTAGATGTGTATTACTTTCTCACTTCGATCAGCGTTACAATCCACTTCGCATTCTCACAGCAGCTGTGTATAATTAAATGTTTACTGATGACGGCCGTTGGCTTTCGTTGGAAGTGGTTGTTGAATAAAGATATAAACAATTCAAGATTTCGGCCCCAGTAAATCACCCAAATCTTAACTAGAGACTGCCCTGTTTGTTTTCGGCTCCCGGAAAACAATATGCGATCTAATACTTGATTAGGGTCGCGAGGGACTATACTAAGGACCTGAAAGTATCCTGTACCTTTTCAAGGCCACCAGTCGCCCATGTATGAAGTATTGTTGTCACATTTGGGCTGGTACATCTGCTACTAGTCTTTCTCTCCTGGACAGGGTTCAAAAGAGTGTCGCCAACCTGATAGGTCATCAACTGTCATCTAAACTTCAGCCTCTGTCCTACCGATGAAATGCTGCATCCCTCTGCCTGTTCTACAAGTATTTTAATGCTGGATGCTCCGATGAACTACAAGCCCTTGTATCCAGTCGATGTAAATACCCCCGACAAACCCCGACAAGAAACTAAATCCCATCCTTACATAGTAGAGACACCTAGATGTAAGAAAGCCTTTTACTCTAATAGTTTATTTCCCAGAACTCCTAGACTTTGGTACTCCCTTCCGGGATTGTGCTTTCCCAACTGTACTGACATGCTGAAGTTCAAGTGTAATGTGAACAGACATCTTTCTGCTTAACTCCTCATATAGTGTCTCTGCAAATTATGTCCCCGATAATATCCCCTACGTCAAAGTAACACAGTGCCTTATTTGGGATGAAATAATAATAATAATAATAATAATAATAATAATAATAACAAAAATAACACATCTCAGTAGGCATTTTATTTGTTTCTTCTGTTCTTTTCTGGCCTTTTCTTATCCTCTCCCCACTCAACACCATGAACTTTTTACATTATGGAACTTTATTAAATTCCAAGACTTCTTCAAATGAACTCTTTTTTGTTTAAGTCATCCACATACAGTACTGTTTCGCTGTTTCACAGCTCATTAGTGCGGCTAGACAGGCAACTACCTCAAGCCAGGATTAAAACCCGACTGCCTGTACGAGAGTCAAGGCTTCTAACCATTACGCTATCGGCGGCTGCTGTGCGAGTCGTGAGTTTAACGATGTTTTGACATCGTCCGAAATACCTAAGCTCGATTTGTTTACACAAAGAGCATCGCTTTATACGCTAATGGTAATTCGTGTATAACTTCTCAATACTTGAACCAGTCAATATTTACATATCAACTATTCGAACCTTTGATATATATAATATTGATAAGTTCATCATACAGTTCTTTTGATTTTAAGATTATTTTCAAATTTGGTGGTATGAGAATATAAATCGTGTTAACTGCTTGATGGCGTTTGCAGTATTGTCCTCTAATGAATTCATACAGCAACAACGGTTAATCAGCTCGTTTAAATATTGTATGTACATAAGAAGTTGTAAAGAAAATAAAGAGAAAGTAAAAAAAATATTTTTTCGTTTTTTTTTTCTATGAAATAATGCATGTCTTAGATCACTTGACTTTGAGGAAATCAATTAATCGAAACATTGGTTATGCTAGTCTAAGTATGATAAGTTATATATATATATATATATATATATATATATATATAATTATATATATACACACACATATATATTTATATATATAATTATATATCTATACACACATATATATTTATATATATTTATATATATAATTATATATATACACATATATTCATATATATATAAATATATACACATATATATTTATATATATAATTATATATATATATACACACATGTACATATATTCATATGTATTATTATATATATGTACATATATATATAATTATATACATGCATATAATTATATATATATACGTATATATACATATAGTTATATATATACATATATATATATACCCACACACACACATATATATGTATATATATATATAGATATAGATATGTATGTATGTATATGTATGTATATATATATATATATATATATATATATATATATATATATATATAGGGTGGTGCATGAGTCCTTTTACAAATTTTCGAAACCATGTTTCATGGTAATACTAAAATAAATTTATTATTTTTTTGTTAGTATATTATATATGATTTCTTGTTTTTCAGAAACAGAAGATACTAATTTTTCACAATGTCTGTTTAATTGAAAAGTAGATTTATCATAGATCAGCATGAGAAGAGCTTGCATCTTCCAGACATATTCAAGTTACGGAAAAACTTCAAAATCAAAAGAATGTTCATAAAAAGGACGAATGATCTTTACTTGGAAACGTAGGCAGTCAAAGATAGACAAGGATCAAGCTGTCTCCGCATCTACAGAACACCTAAACTCATCAGAAATATTAGGAAAAAAATCAAGCGAAATCCAAGAAGATCCATGATTCAAATGGCAAAAGAAGCACAAACATCACAAAGCACTATACTAAGATTATGTCGAAGTGACCTGCAGATGTCACACTAAAAGCTCAAAATGCGACAGCTTCTCTTTGCACTCAGAATTGTACAGTAACTCGTCAGAAGTCGACTCTTAATAAACCATATCAGGGAAGGCACCCTAAATAAGATCATTTTCATGGCTATAAAGTTATTCTTACTTCAACAGTTCCACAATCATCAAAATGATAAAGTCCTTGCGAGAAACCGTGAGGCAATATTTGGTAATACAAGAAAGATTTTGAGAACGCAAAAAACCAGCATCAGTGATGATCTGATCAACATTCTCCACTTGTTTTTCGTCCTTAAGGGATCAAGATTAACTAAGAACGTTACATAGAGGACATTGTTGAATGTGCAATGACTCTATAGTGTAATTGTGTGTACAGTGATGAAGTTTTGACTCTCCCCAAAAATGGTTCGACAAGCCATACAACTCTGGTGTATAGACAACTGTTAGTCCTGCATCAGCAAAGAAGAATGGCCTCGCATATCACCTGATCTTAACGCGCGTGATTATTCTTTGTGGTCAACCCTGGAAAGTGTAGTCTGTTCTACTCTATATTAAAATATTGAAGCTTTAAAGGCAAAATTGAACAAATGCTGGGAGAAAATATCTTTAGATGATGTGCGTGCTGTTAGAGATGATTCCTCCATAAGACTTCGTAGCGTAGTTAAGGTTTAAGAAAAACATTTGGATTAATACTTATGCCACATTGTTTCTTTAGTATTTGCTAATCATTTTCTGTAATTGGGTTTTATAATTAAGAATTTTGTTGGGAAAAAATAGAGTTTTATTTCGTAACAGCATTTATGCGCCACCATATATATATATATATATATATATATATATATATATATATATATATATATGCACTAATAGATAACTTAATTTTATGCACGTAAATGTATTTAAATAAATATGCACTAAAATATTTAAAAAAATAAAAAAAATATAAAAATATATAATATAATAATAATAATAATAATAATAATAATAATAATAATAAAAATAAATAAAAAATAATTTCCATAAAAAGGGCGCGGCTAAAGCGTAAACAAAGAGAAAAGAACGCTCTCTTTTCGTCCTTTAGGCAAACGAAAATGTAATACAAAGAGTAACGATTTAAAACTGCTTATGCATCGCTAAAAATTACAAACATATAGGTTGAATTCTCTACGAAGGAGAAGCTATGGGTTCCGTATCAAAAGCTATCAGACTTCGTCATTCGAATAGAGCTCTCTAGGCAAATTGTAATATAAACAAATTACATATAATTCTTCCTACTTTTATAGTGAGCGAGTAGTGTAATGTTTCATTAATAAGTATTCAACAAACGAAATTAATCACGTATACTTTTATACACATCTGGTGTTTATACAGAATATTATTTTTATAGTGATTTCGTTTTGTGCAGGAAACAATGCAAGCGAGATATTTGCTGAGACCTTCAAAGTTGAATTTGGAGATAGGAAAACTAATGTTATCTTATCTAGTTTTTTATTCTCAAATTTAACTAGCTAATAACAGAACTGAGTGATGTACACACATTCGCTGAATTTATCAGCTTTCCACATTATTGACCGTGTCTCGTCCACATGGTTTCAACTGCGAGACTCACCTGAGAATCTTAGTTTTCTCTCACTCGTAAAACGTGACATCCAAATTTAAGTGAAGACCGATGGTCTTGACCAGCGAAAAGTCAATGGCAAACGACCATTGCGATAACACAGAATCATTTGTAAATTCTATCGAAAAAGGTGAAAATTATTGGTAATCTGGGAGACTTGTTGCCACTCAGACTCCAAGAAATACCAGCGGTTGTTGTTAGCGAACACTATCTGATGATGGTGTGTGTGGGAATACCTAATGATTACAAGTAATAATAATAATAATAATAATAATAATAATATGATATTTCTTGGCCTTCGGGCTAAGATCAAAGTGTAGTACCTATTCTGATACTACACTTCAGTTATTTGTTCTCGGTTGGTATAGGAAAAATCCTTCACGACTGAGATAATTTTTATTTTTGTTCCTTCCTCCCACATTGAAAAAAAAAGACCCTGGTGTCTAACTCTGCCCTTGCGTTGAGGCAAAGTAAGTACGCAAGTAAGTAAGTAAAATCAAAAAGTAATAATAATAATAATAATAATAATAATAATAAAGCGTACGACAGGATCCCCCAAGCATGGATAATAGCATTCCTAAAAATGTATAAAATACCAAGCAGGATCATCAGCATAATAGAAAATGCAATGAAAACATGGAGACTGGAATTGACAGTTGTTGGACAACACATAACAGAAATTAACACACAAAGAGCCATCTTCCAAGGAGACTCACTATCACCACTACTGTTCATCATAGCCATGATGCCCTTGAACAGTATTCTGAGAAAGTGCCAAGCCGGATACAAGTTCTTCAATACAGAGGAAAAAATGAACCATCGAAAAGGAGCTAAAGACACTAATCAACACTACCAGAATGTTCAGCCAAGATATCCAAATGGAATTTGGAATGGAAAAGTGCGCACAACTAGTTATAAGAAAGGGAAAACTGGAAACGACAGAAGGCATAGAACTATCCAACCAAACAGAAATGAGGGCACTAGGAAAACAAGACGACTATAAATACTTGGGGATTCTGGAAGCGGACACCATCAGAGCAACAAAAATGAAAGAGAAAATTGGAAAGGAATACCTCAGGAGAACAAGAAAACTCCTGAAAACGAAATTATATAGCAGAAACCTAATAAAAGGTATAAATACATGGGCAGTATCACTAGTAAGATACTCTGGACCGTTTATAGGGTGGACAAAAGAAGAACTGAGACAACTCGACCAGAAAACCAGGAAACTCATAACCATGCATAATGCACTACCCCCAAACGATGATGTTGACAGACTCTACGTGAAAAGGAAAAACGGCGGGAGAGAACTGATCTGTATAGAAGACTGTGTGAAGGACACGAAAAAAAGAACTAGAAAAATACATAATGCAAAGCACTGAAAGGATAATTATGGCAGCGAGAGACACTGAAACAACAAAACAGAAAACAGAAAGACAAACGACAAAACGAGATAGAGAAATGGGAAGAGAAACAACTCTACGGAAGATTCATGAGAATGAAAAAAGATGAGAATAACGAAAACACCTGGACATGGATGCGAAAAGGACATAAAAACCGCAGCACAAGATAACTCGATAAGAATCAACCATATCAAAGCAAGGATCGATAAAACACAAGAAGACAGAAAATGCAGACTCTGTGGACAAAGGGACGAAACGATAAACCATATAGTAAGTGAATGCAGCAAACTTGCCCAAAAGGAATGCGAAAACAGTCATGACCAAGTGGGGAGGGCGGTACACTGGGAATTGTGCAAACAACTGCATTTTGAGTGTACAGACAAATGGTACAAGCAAAACCCGCAACAGCACTCGAAAACGAGAACCACAAAATCCTATGGGAAATGGACATACAGATGGACAAACCCATCGAAGAAAGAAGACCAGATGTCGTAATAATTTACAAGAAAGAAAAATCCTGTCAAATCGTAGACTTTGCTGTCCCAGCTGACCACAGGGTGAGTATGAAAGAAAAGGAGAAACGAAGCAAATACACAGAGCTAGCCAGAGAGTTAAAAGGGATTTGGATGATGAAGAAAATCAAAATAGTACCGATAATAGTAGGAGCACTAGTAACAATTCCGAAAAACTTCGAAAAAAGAATGTCAGAAATTGGAATCAGAGGATTAACTGCAAAAGTACACCGACTAACGATAATGAAAACGACTGAAATATTAAGGAAAACCCTTGAATGCGTAGAATAATACAAGAAGACAATATAACGAATAAGCGTTACAGGGAAGTAAGAACACCGAAGCTGCATATCTACAAGTTCTACACCCCCATCATGCATCCCCCCATTGTTTCATCACCGTTCCTCCCCAATAAAATGTGATACCAAAGGGCCGAGAAGGGCCAAGAAGGACTGAAAGATCGAGGAGCGAGTGCTAACAAGACCTCGGCTGGACAATCGCAAAGAGAACTGGGACCTTGAGGAGGCTGAGTGCCACTCAAATTCCAGTATAAACCAATGGCCACTACCAGCGAGAAATAAATGGTAAGCGGCTGTTGCGATGATGCAAATTCATTTGCAAATGCTATCGAAGGAGGTGGAGAGAGCTGGACGTCTGGGGAGATTTGTTGTCACTCAGCTTCCAGAGAACACCACAGGTTTCCAATCAGATCGTTTGTTGACTTGTGTGAAAGCTCCATATGAGCCGCCAATAATAATAATAATAATAATAATAATAATAATAATAATAATAATAATAATAAGAAGAAGAAGAAGAAGAAGAAGA
>NC_136502.1:31494853-31539853 GCF_053919585.1 Euprymna scolopes
ACATTATTTTATTTTATATACCATTATTTTATTTGATATACATAATTTTATTTTATATAACATTATTTTATTTGATATTCATTATTTTACTTTATATAACATTATTTTATTTGATATACATAGTTTTATTTTATATAACATTATTTTATTTGATATAAAATAATTTTATTTGATATAAAATAATTTTATTTAATATAACATTATTTTCTATGTTATGACATTATTTTATTTGATATAACATTATTTTATTAAATATTACATTTGTTTATTTGATTTTACATTATCTTATTTGATATACATTATTTTATTTTATATAGCGTTGTATTATTTGATATAACATTATTTTATTTGATATGCTATTATTTTATATAGATATTTTATTTTATATGATATTATTTTATATAATTTTTTTTATTTGATATGAGATTATTGTATTTGATATAATACTATTTTATTTATTATGACATTATTTTATTTGATATATTATTTTATTTGATACGGAATTATATTTTAATACGACATTATTTTTTTCGATATTACATTTTTTTAATTGATATAGCATTATTTTAGTTGATTTGATTTAATTTTATTTGATAAAACATTATTTTATTTGATATATTATTTTAGTTTATATCACATTATTTTATTTTATATTACATTATTTTATTTAATATTACAATATTTTATTTAATATCATATAATTTTATTTTATATTACGTTATTTTATTTAATATCACAGTATTTTAATTATAATATTACATTAGTTTATTTTATATTACATTCATTTATTTAATATTACATTGTTTTATTCAATATTACATTATTTTATTTAATATTGCATTATTTTATTTAATATTACGTTATTTATTTTATATTACGTTATTTTATTCAATATTACATTATTATTTTTAATATTACATTATTTTATTTTAAATTTCATTATTTTATTTGATATTACATTATTTTATTTAATATTACGTTATTTCATTTAATATAACATTATTTTATTAGATATGACATTATCTTACTTGATATGACATTATTTTATATTATTTGAGATTATTTTATTTGATATAGCATGATATTATGTGATATGAAAATATTTTGTTTATATGACATTATTTTATATAACATCATTTTATTTGATATGACATTATTTTATTTGATATGGCATTATTTAATTTGTAATAATATTTTTTTATTTCATATGACATTATTTTATTTCATATGACATTATTTTATTTGGCATGATATTATCTTATTTTATATGACATTATTTTACTTGATATAACATTGTTATTATTTGGTAGGATATTTTTTATTTGATATGGCATTAATTCATTTGATATAACATTATTTTATTTGATATAACATTATTTTATTTGATATGCCCCTATTTTATTTGATATAACATTATTTTATTTCATATAATATTATTTTATTTGATATGACATTATTTTATTAGAGATATCATTAGTTATCGGCGAAACATATTTTGTAATCACACTAGGCTTTTTATTAATTTTATATGAGATAATTCATAAATTTCTATAGAAACAAAATATAAAATAAACATAAAATGATCATCTTGTGGTTCTTTTTTTTTTTACATATTTTTACCTTAGAGTGTCTGATGTTTCTGCAATGACACCATCTTCACAGCAGATCTCATGTTGTACCATAGGACTTTTAACTAAGACCGTGTCTGACGTACAATCATCCAGCTCCGATCTATTGATCTTACGACCGCATTTCTTGCCGCAGTCAAGAAGCATGTTGTTGGATCCAGAAAGAGGAAAGATTCCTTGAAGCAAGGTGATATTCAATGAATTTTTGTGCAATTAGAAACAGACACCTGATTCGTAATAAAATATATATATATATATATATATATATATATATATATATATATATATATGTTTATATTCAGCCTCAACACCGGATATCTCCAATGTAAATAGAAATAGTGGATCCTTGTATTTAAAAAAAATTGTATCTCCACAAAATCGATTCACCGGTAACAATGTTTTTTGAACAATGTGACTTTTAAATATTTTGGGCCCGCACTCGACATTTTTGTTTAAAATATGGATATACAAAAAGAAACCACGTGTAAATTCGTTGTAGTCAATTTATCCGTAGATGCCTGATCGTTATTATAATCACGTGACATTAAATAAAAAAATATCCAAGATTAGGTTCTGTGAAACAATTTTCAATTTAAAGAAGTAATCCATGTTTTTTTTTTGTTTTAAATGCAAGCGTAAACTAATATACGAATACTACTTCCTTTTAAAGCCGTATGCATTTAAATGTACATATCGATGTCCACATCTATATCCACCCGTAGCTGGCAGGGTAGCACATCCATGTACAATATGTACGTGTATACTTTTATTGTTACTTTTTACCTGGCCGTATATCTACGTGTATATATATATATATATATATATACATTCTTATTTATGTCGATGTATTTCTTATTTAGATTAGCAAACACAAGGAAGATCGGATATCAGTGAGCGGTAAGCCGTACGTGGAATCAGTTTCTTACGCGGAATGTTAACACAGAATATGCACAGCGGTCGAGAACCGTTTAACCTTAACCTTTATGGATTGCGAATTAATCCGCAACAATCCTTTACAAATCCTACCTAACTGACTCAGCTCCTTCCCGCTATTAGCCCGCCTACCTACTCTCTCATTTCTTTCAAGTATGGAGTAGAAAAAAATACACGTATGGCAAGTGAGCTCGACGGAAACATTAGGCTTTATCCCAAAGGCATTCGTCAGGCGCAATGCGTTCAGCTTGACAAATATATTCCGAAATAAAGTACAAACATTTCTGCGTAGTTCACTGGCTGCATACTTATTTCTGTTGTACAGCTAAGCTATATTTATCTTATGGACACAGTGAAAGAAATACTAAAACAGAACATCGATATATTAATACGATAGCGCATGTGTTACTAGGTGTAACGTTTTCTTTTTTCTTCCGAGTAACTGTCGTTTAAGCATTACTAGTCTGGGTGCCCGGCGTTGCCCGGCTGTTTGGAGGTGTGTGTTGAGCAAAAAAAAAAAAGTTGTAGTAGGCACGCAGACTCGAACCCCTACCGCGAAGGAGGAAAGAACATGAAAAAAAAAAACACCCCAAAAACGTGACATGTTTGCTATTGCGTCCATCGCCAAACCAGAAGTGACGTATGTTTAAATTAAGGCTAGTCAATCGAACAGACGATGGTGACTTTCGAAAATATCGGCGAAAAAAGCGACCCCTTCGTGTAGAAAAGTGCCCAGTTGAGGGCGAAGGAATTAATGTTTTTAACCAATTTCTCGATATTTGTCGTCCTAAGGGTCGTGTTTCAAAACGATACCGATCTCGTGAAAATCCGTCGCCTCTGTCGAAAGTTTTAGGCAGACATACATACATACATACATACATACATACATACATACATACATACATACATACATACATACATACATTTAAACAGACCGGTGAGATTTATATTATAGATAACCTTCTATTTCTTGTAATAAATAATTTTACCAAGTTTTCATAAGTTTGGTTTCGGTCTCCATTATTGCTGATGGTGTTCAAGTAATTTAGTTTTTTAAAATATAATTTTACCAAGAATTCTTCCTAAGTTTTGTGTTTCGGTTTCGATTATAGCTGAAAGGCCTAAAGTTATATACATATATATCTTTTTAATTCATAAATATTGGTTTCGGCTTCGATACAAGCTGATACACTGAAGTCATAGAGATTTATTTTTGAAATCATAACTTTATATTATATAAGAATCGATTGAAAATTAACTCTATAATATTATATACGAAATCTGCATAAATTAAAATATCATATTTAAGTGTTCTGTTACCACCGGGCTACGCCGGGACACCCTGCTAGTTTAGATAAATGATTTTGCAGTTTAAACAAAAGAGCTACAGTCATATCAAGGCGTCTCCATTTACGCTGAACATCCACAGAATGGCAACATCAATATAATATATATGAAAGAGTTCACTGTGAGATTTCCACGTTAGTATGTTTATAATATATTAACTGTTTTTATTATTTTTATTGGACTCCTTTGAGATGAGTAATTTCTGTATATTTTTTTGTTTTTTTGCGGATTCTCATCCTAATTTTCGTAGTTGTTATTGTTACACCACTATGATGATGAGAATAACAGTCCGTATAAATAAATAAATAATAATAATGATGATAATAATAATAATAATAATATCATATCATAGGAAGCCAATGATGTCAGACCAAATATGATCGAAAACTTGGATTTATAAGACCAAAAAAATCCAACCTTGATCAACCTTTGGAGATCGTGGCGCAGCAGATAGCATCGTAGCATCTCTACCGTTGCAAGTGAGAATTGTCTGAAGATAACGGTTTCGATCTTACCCAAAGAAGGCCAAAGGATTATTTGACCCAAACGTGGTAATACAAATACAACTCTAGAAGACTGCGGATACAGTTACAAGACTCAGCATTCCTATCCCGTCGCGGTTAACCACCTGAAGAAGGCCTGAGGATGAATTGGCCGAAACGTGGTGAAACAACAACAACAACAACAACTATGAAGATGAGGATAACAGTCCGCCAAAAAAAGGAATACAGAAAATATATTTGTCATAATTATCCTCTAAGTGTGTATACATAAAACAATTTATATATATACTCGCCTTCCATTAATAGTTTCGTTTCAGTTGCATTATATATATATATATATATATATATATATATATATATATATATATATATATATATATATATATATATTACTTGTTTATTGTTATATAAACATGCTCACATCCCGCTGCTACAAATAGCCACTTGTTTCAATCAAACAACAGATATCATCAGGCAGCGACTTGACTATTCAAAAGTTCAATGAATAATAGTTTATTCATTGAACTTTTGAATAGTCACGTCGCTGCCTGATGATATCTGTTGTTTGATTGAAACAAGTGGCTATTTGTAGCAGCGGGATGTGAGCATGTTTATATAACAATAAACAAGTATTATCAGCTCTTTTTATTGAGCACTATCTAACAACCTCGTTGAATTCATTAGTCCATTACTTTTGAATATAAAAAAACCCGAGTATATATATATATATATATATATATATATATATATATATATATATATATATAATTAACATAGCATATAACATTAACAGTAGGTTCTTTGATATGATATAAACACGCTCGAAATGAATGTTTTTGTTTAAACAACAGTTGAACCATAATACTTGACTTTTTATTTTAAACGTTTATTCAATCCATTATAAACTCATAAGCCAAAAATGCCAGGCATATAAATTAATAGTATGTTCTTTGATATGATAGAGGTGCGTTCGAAATGAATGTTTTGTTTAGAGCACTATTGAAACCTGATACTTGACTTTTGCATTTTAAACATTAATTCAAGCTATTATGTATAAACTAATTTTATTAAACAGTAGGTTCTCTACAGTGCAATGTAAATTACAACGTATTGTAGACTAAGTCACTGCGGGGATTAATGTGAGGCTATCTCCCAATTCACTGCGATGTGTTCCCAACTAGAGCAAGCAACCAATGGATTTGATTGAAAAATGGTTGACTTCACCGATTTCGATGGCAATAGAAATATGGGCGTATGAAACATTTGTTGATTATCGTTCGATCCCAGGCAACGCCGGGTTTCCATGCTAGTCTATTTATTGTGTCGGCTTGTGGGATTTTCTACGTTCTGAGGGGGAGACCCATTTAGTCCACCCGTCTTTCTCTGCATCTTTAACCCAACTCAACACTATGCTTCTGCAAACCGAAACAGGTGACACTTGAAACGTCACGTCCGTCCCGTTCGGATACTTTCCGGTGCAAACTGACTGGTCACAGAGTTTGACAAATTTTGACAACCTGTCAAAACATGACTATTCAAATCTCTGTTGGCCACTCATCGCTAGGTAGATAGAATGGTCAGAGCTCAGCTAATCACAATGGACAGAATAAAAAAGGAGATACTTTATTATCTGTGAATCGAAAAATGGAAAGAGTATGTAATGTGTATTTATGTTAAAACAAGTTAATTGCAGTGCAAGCGCAATATCGTAGGAAAATATAGAATCTGACCCGGTTTTTTATATCTGGTTAAAGATGGAATGTAATGAATTAATTTGACTGCTCCATGCGTCTCAGGATGCGGAAGTTTAATCTAAGCAATTCAATCAGTGTATGATGTGGTAAAAACATATTCGCTATTTAATATATTAGCAATGCTATTTACTTACTGTATTCAGTGTTGTAAACAACGTGTTATTTCCTGGTGATGTTGTATAGATGTATGGAACCATGTGCTTGGCTATACCAATCTCCTCAGCAGGCAAATTATAGAGATGAATACAATATTAGAGTCTCTATTAAAAGTGAAACTTTTAATAGATTCAATGTCAGAAAATTCTGCAGAACTTATCGTAGAGACACTAAGCCGTTGATCAGCTTGTAGGTTGTTCAATCCTGATTAACGTCAAAAAATATTTACTTGCACGAAATACGTGCAATGTTCAAAAGTATTAAAACTCATGTGATTGACATTTTTTTTTTACAGGGGAATCACTAGCAGTGTCAGAAATTTCGTGAAAATAGTGAATAATTCCACCCCATCTTTCCAAGCTTATAACTCCTCGAAAAATGTAATTCAAGCCCTAATTTTTTTTTTCAATTAAAGAAGCAAGGACCAAGGTTTCATTAAAAAAAAGACAAAAAAAAAACAATGTGTTCTTATAAAATAAGGTTTTACACTTCGGATTCACAGGTAAATTTCTAAAAAAAGGATTTTTTTTTGTTTTAAATTTGAATATATTATTTATTGACCTTTTCTCTTCAATTTGTGATATATAAAACTCCCCGACATAAATTAATTATTTACTTTTTAATAGACATTTCAAAATGAGAGGCGTGAATTATTCGACCCCCTGTCTTTCCAAGCTTATAACTCCTCGAAAAATGTAATTCAAGCCCTAATTTTTTTTTCAATTAAAGGAGCAAGGACCAAGGTTTCATTAAAAAAAAGACAAAAAAAAACAATGTGTTCTTATAAAATAAGGTTTTACACTTCGGACTTCGCAGGTAAATTTCTAAAAAAAGGATTTTTTTTTGTTTTAAATTTGAATATATTATTTATTGACCTTTTCTCTTCAATTTGTGATATATAAAACTCTCCGACATAAATTAATTATTTACTTTTTAAGAGAAAGTTGAAAATGGGTGACACTTGGGGGGGGGGAGCGTGAATTTAAAAAAAACGTTTGTCTAAAATATTATATTCGGTTTATTGGAAAGAACATAAAATTTCACATTGACCCTGAAAATATCGTAAAAATAGAATCAATAGAAAAATTTGGATAGATTTTTAAAGTTTAAAAATTGAAAAATATTGAGTTCGGAAAATTCATTACTGTTTAAAAAAAATATATTTCTATTACTTTTAAAACAACTGTAATAGTTTATTTCGGAAGTATAATCCATAAAGAAAATAAATAACCCACTTTTAACAGAGAAATTACGAGATTTTTATATTGTATTCGCAGTTTCGTGTTAGGGGTGTAAAAAATTCCTACAAAAATTCTGATACTGCTAGGAAATCACTGCTTATCAAGATCCAGACTCTACTCGAGGACTAGGATTAAAGATTGAATCCCTATGATAAACGGTAATAGCAAAAATTGGGTAAAAATAGATTATTTGCGAGGACGGCATAACAATAATTTGTTTACGTACCACTTGAAAACGACCATGTTATAGTCAGCTAGAAAAAAAAAAAGGAAAGGAAAGGATACAAAACCTATCTAAGAACATTGTCAGATACATAAATTTTATTTGTGTTTAATTTCATAAAAATCAGCGCAGTCGCTTCGGATTCATAGGGAACAACTCCCACCCACAAACACACAGAGACAATGTTCCTTTTATATATATATATATATATATATATATATATATATATATATATATATATATATATATATATATATACACACACACACCGTAGTACCTTTAACGTACGTACGTACTTCTGCCACGGTTTCCAGATTATAAATTATCTGATCGGGAGATTCTATATCTACGAACATTAATTTAATAGTATATACGAGACACTATTTTAATGGTCGTAGTATGTTATTACCTTTTATCCCCTTTCTTAAAAATAGGATCTCTCGATTGAATAATTACTAAATAGAATCTCCCGATCGCCAAAGAAGCAATAAAAAAAAGAGAGAAAATGATGTAGCTTTTGTACCGTGCGTTTAAAGAAAACATGGTTTTCCTCTTTTAATTTTATTAGGATTATTTTCATCGTGAAACCTTTTTATCCTATACTACTGACCTCCTTGACAGGATTTCTCAGGAATTTTCTTCTTAAAATTGCGATGTAAAAATAGTTGTGAAATATTTAATAATTTAATAGCACCTTTAACGTAGGTACCTGTGTTCTAGTATATATTTTTGTAAATAATAGACTCAGAGTAAATTACTATATTTTTTTTAATTATATAAAAATATATTTTAGTAGAAATAGTTATTATTGAAACAAAATCGACAATTATTTCTACTGCCACTGTGGAATTTCCACAGGTCCCGCTAGTTTAAATAAATATTCAATCCCCGAGTCTACCAAAAGACATATGCACTAAATATTATTCGACTAGTCGGATTATATTTGTGCAATATTAGTACACATAAAGGTACCGAGACGTATTCCTCATTTTAGTTTCTTTGCTTCTTAGTATACGTGTACGAGTTGAAATGTCTCTCAAATACGGAGTGCTGAGTTGAATAGAAAATCTGGTTTAATCCTTCATTAACCTTTAATGACCCTGACCGCTCAAATTAGTTAATCCATGCTGAGCATTATTTTGCACAGATGTGTCCTTCAATTTCCTTGTAAATCATTTCTAATTCACAAATAAAACACCGGATTATGAATTAGATCGGGTATCCACGTTCGGTCGATCGGAGTTTCACACTTGCGTTTCAAATAGAATTTTCATCACTAAACGCACGGATTGAATAGAATCTGTGAAGAGGAGATGAGAGTTTGCATGTACTTATTACTTACACTGAGCTTTTCTCTCTTGAAAAAAAAAACAAACCCAAAAACAGTTGGGCGAAACGTTTAGTTTTAGACCTTTTTTTTTTTTTTTTTTTTTACACAGTGATCACCACTTATCAAGGCCCGGAAGCCACTCAGGGATAAGGGTTATTGCAAGTACATTACGTTAGTGAGGAGATTTGATGAAGTGTTTAATTAGGGGGGGCGGTTCATTAGGAATTTGTTAACATTAGACTTGACGACATCCAAGTTGTAGTCCGGAGGGAAGCAGGCAGACGGAACAGAGTTCCACAGGCGTGCAGTTCTAAGAAAGAAGCTTTGTTCATGAAATCCGCGTTTTGATTTAGGCACAGATATAGAGTGGGGGAAATTTTTCACAGTGGATTCAGCTAGACGGGTGTTTTTCGTGAAAGATTGGCGAGGGGGGACCAGGGATTGGAGTTCAGACGAGCACCTGCCATGAAAATAACGATAAAACAAGGATAGGCTCGCAACGTCTCTTCTGTGGGAGAGGGGTTGCAGGGTAGAGAAAAGGGCATCTCCCACTAAACCACGAAGTCTATTTTGTACTCTGTCAAGGCATGATAGGCTGTTTTTGGCAGCTCCTGCCCAGATTTTTCAATTCTATCTCATACTATTGGATTTATTACATCTTATATATATATATATATATATATATATATATATATATATATATATATATATATATAAATTGTATCTCTTACTATTGCAGTTATTTCAGCTTTATATATATATATATATATATATATATATATAAATTGTATCTCTTACTATTGCAGTTATTTCAGCTTTATATATATATATATATATATATATATATATATATATATATATATAAAGCTGAACGTCTGTGTGTGTGTGTGTCTGGTCACAAATAAGCTCCTATATGGGTGACTATTTTAAAAAACTGATTACATATAATAATAGAAGATGTACCGAGGATCAGGAATGGGTATGTTTGATCTGGCAGAACCGTGGTTCATAAAAATTGTGGTGTCTGCGTTCGCGCCTGGCCCACAAAGTATGGAAATAAAAATTAAAAAAAAGTTTTCAAGGGGTTTTGATATAGATGTACATAAGAATATTTTGGTAAGTATGTTTCAACTTAAATAGGGATAATATAATAAAATTGTGGGGTCTGCATTCGAGCCTGTACTCCATGGAAATATGGCACAAACTTTAACAAAGACTTTTCATATTTATTTGCGTAAGTATACTTTGATAATTATGTTTCAGTTTGAAGAAATATGGTATAATAAAATTATTGAGTGTTCGTTCGCGTCTGACCTCCATAGAATTTAAATATGTCACAAAGTTTAACAAAGTTTTTTTAAAAGGGGTGAGGGTCCACAATAACACCTTAACTTTAATCTTAATTCAGTTTAGGTTTTATTTATTTTTTTGAGTTGAATCATATTTTGTCGAACAAATTCACCTCATAAATTCACGTTCTTATTAAAGTGAAAGCAAAAAAAAAAAAGTCAGAACTTTAGACAATTCTCGACACAGATTTTGCATAGCTCTATTTTTTCCTTCTCCACTTGCAGTGACACTCTTTCGAAAATAGATAAATAGATAAATAATAAAAAATAAGAACGTTACTTGTTATCGTGTCAAAAGAAGGAAAAATCCTGTTCACGTGATTACGTGTTTTTTTTAAACATTCACATAACATTTTTATTTTATTTATATATCTGTTTAAGCTTTTTCGTCAGTGTACTAGAAGGAATTCAGTTGATTACAACCCTTTCTGCGTGTGCTTTGCATTACAATAGTACAACCATGAATCCGTCGGCGCAATACTACACCGTTCAATACTGTAAAACTGAAACGAAGCTGTTCTGCTTGAAAAGGGTGCCATTTTATGCTTATTCATATTTATATCGATTCTTTGCTTTAAAAAACTAAAGTAATTACGTAATTACTTTTTTAATATCCCATTTTGCTGTTTCGGATTATTTTACTAAAGTAAGTAAAGCTTCATTATTTTTCAAAACTGTTTTTGTTTCTTTGTTTTTCGATATTTCGTCGATATTATTTAATAAGAGTGTTTAGCAGAAAAGCCAACAAACGACTATCCAAAAAAATAAATATACAAGAAATAAATGTTACCATAGTCAATAAAAGTTCAGTTCATGTTATTTTTGTTTTGAAATAGTTTTTAATGTTCTTTACTTGAAATGATTTCAGCGAACCGAAATTAAAACGAAATTTGAGGCGATAACAACTTAAATGAATTTTTATATAAACTACACATGCCGTAATCGAATATTCCTCAAGCACAAAATAACGGAAAACATTAAAATAGGTGTATAAATATTCCTTACGTTGACGGAACTCTCTTAAATTGTTAACACAGAATGCTCAGGTGCTCCTCCTTCAAACTGAAAACAGGGGCTCTCCATTTCAAAGTCGCCGCCATATTGATTTTTTTTTTTAAACCGGTTAGTGAATTAAAAAAAAACATTTTTTTTAAACTACTTAAAAATACAAACCAATGAACTTTTCTACCATAAAAGTAACTTTTATTGACTATGGTAACATTTATTTCTTGTATATTTAAATTATTATATATATAACATTTTCTCTTTGTAAGAAAACGTCATTTTGTTGGTCACTCTTGGCTACGAATGGAAACAAAGTTGATGTAAAATATTTTTTCGCGAAAATTATCTTTACTTTCATCATATTTTGCTAAGGGTAAATTTTTTGAGTATCAAAACCTATCTCTTTACAACCCCCTCCTTTTCATAACCTATCATACTTTCATCAATCACAGTCCATTTTCTGCAGACTGTTTTTGAACCCAGTCAACGACGGGTACTTCTGCTAGTATATATATATATATATATAATGAAATAAAAAAGATGTAGTGTTTACCTAATATACGTAACGGTAAACTTCAATCTAATATCAGTATTTACATATAGATAATTTAATCCTAACCAAATAAAAAAGCTTAATATACAATAGAAAGAAGGGCTTATAAGAGAATTTGCTGTCCTATGATGAGAAGATTAGCAAGAATAGCATTCTTTGAAACTCCGTGGAATAAGGACTTTTTAAATTTATTTTTTGGATCATTCAGTCGAAAAATAAATTTTTATTGTAAATTTCAGCTTACTGTTTTGTTTTTCTTTCTCTTAATATATATATATATATATATATATATATATATATATATATATTCACACTGAGGAAGACCGAAGGATCGGTCGAAAATATGTGTTTTTGAAAAAAAATATTCTTGTTTTTTTTTCAAAAGACTCATTGTATTCCTACACGTCAACACATCGAAAATAAATACAGAAGAGATATAAACATTTATATATTTTTCGTATGGATCTTTTATTTACACTCACATTGACACACACACACACACACACACACACACACACACACAGGCACAGAGACACACACACACACACACACACACACATATATATATTATTTTAACAAAAACTAAGATTTCAAAGAATGTGTTTATAGCAACAAATAGTATATTTCATCGTCAGTTACAATTGTTTCAAGACTATTCGGACAAATTCAAACATTATGTCGTTTGAAAATTTTCACAAGAACAGCATTTCTTCAGACTTGTTGAATAAAAACACTTTAACAATAACACATTATGGAAACTATTTCCCTTATAAGGCAAAGAAATGAAGCGAATTTTTTTTACCTATATCGCATCTTTGCAAAGTATTTTTTAAAGATTTATATATTTACCTATTTTCGTATCTCCATTAAAAAACAACAACTTTTCAAACAAAATATTATACAATGTTACCATTAATAACCTATATCCATTTAATATGTTTTATTAATACTATTCATTGATTTCTTACATTAAATATATGAATGCTCAATTATGAAATATGGTAATTTTTGTAGCTTACAGTTTAAGTCATCTCTTTTTGGCTTAAAAATTTATTGGTATATGAACGATTGTTGAATTATATAAAACCAGTAAAATTCGAAATACTACAAATAATGTATATATATATATATATATATATATATATATATATATATATATATATTAGATAGATTACTGTAGGCTGTGTGTGGGAAAGAATATTAACAAAGTGCTCGATTATAAAGGAAATATTTCAATATAAAATCATAATATTTATTTTTAAAATTTTACAGAAGGTGAGAAAAACATCGGTACTGCCGGTTTCAAATCCAAGTCTCCCTATATTGGATTTGAAACCATATATATATATATATATATATATATATATATATATATATATATATATATATATATATATATATATATATATTGAAACAAACATTAAAAGAAACAAAGTTTTTGATTGGTTATAACTTTTTTTTATTTTTTCCATTTTTTTTATTATCTTTTTGTGTTGGAGTCGGAATTGTTAATATAGGTCAGAGAGAGAGATAGAGAGAGATCGACAGAGAGGGAGAGAGAAAGAGAGACAGACAGACAGGCAGACCAATTCCAGCTGAGATAATTCTTTTATAGCTTCATTCTTCTAAAGTCTTATCTTTGCTTTTCCTGAGATCCTAATTATATACTTAATGAAGAATAGCTAGCTTGTGAGAGTCGTCTGCTTCTAAATTTCTGCTTATCCCTTCCCATCTTATTCTAATTCCACTTTTTAAAGGGGGATAACTCTATCACAGAAGTCATCCTTTAATACCACCCCTGCTCTCATTGCACCGCTATAGATGTCGCTCTCGGACTATACTTCTCTTCTGGCTGAGAACATACAACGCAATAATAATATATAGCAATAATTAAAATGGCAGAAATATTAAAGAAAACCCTTGAATGCAGAAACTCGCGCACATGAACTTAAAGCGCTAGCCGAGCACATAGTAACTACTACAGAATGTAACACACGGATAAACCCCGCATGGAATTAAACAAAAAAACTAAAACTGTATAAATTTAAGTTACTCTACTCCCTCAAAAAAAGTGAAGACAAAAACTTGCACACCACCGAATGAGGGCCAAGGAGGATGGAAAGACAAGGGAAAGAAAGCACTAACTAGACTTCCACCGATTGAGTGCGAAAAGGACTGAGACCTTAGGTAGGCTTATTGTAAACGGCTGTTGCGATAACGCAAATTTATCTGCAAAGTTTATCGAAAGATGTGGAAGATACTAGACATCTAGGGAGACTTGTTGTCACTCGACTTCGGATAACAACACACGTTGTTCTCAAAGATAAACCTTTGATGATGGCATGTGTGACTATTTCTAGTGAGTAATTAATAGTAAGTAGCAAGACTTTTAAAAGAGAGGCAAAAAGATTGTGGAAGTTGAAGAAGGTAGAAGTTGTACCTGTTGTGATGGAACCGATGAACGATGGCTGTTCGTATGCGTTTGAGACGCGCTTTGTTATACAAGGGTCGTTACTATCTTTTATACTTTCCCTTTTTATATATTCAAAAAGTTGAAGAGCTGCGAAGACGAGAATAGTACCATTAAAACGAGCGACCTTGTATTTCAGAAATGATTTTTCTACATAATCAGCACCATAAGCTTCAGCCTGTGTCCCATCGACGGAATGTTGCATCCCTCCACCTGTTCTACAAGTATTTTAATGGTGAATGCTACGACGAACTACAAGCACTTGTACCGCTTCGATGTAAATACCCCTGACAAACCCGACAATCAGCAAAATCCCACCCCTACACAGTAGAGATCTCTAGATGTAAGAAAGCCTTCTACTCCAATAGTTTCTTCCCCAGAACTGCTAGACTTCGGAACTCCCTTTCGGGATTCTGCTTTCCCAACTGTACTGACATGCAGAAGTTCAAGTGTAATGTGAACAGACATCTTGCTGCTCAACTCCCTACATAGTATCCCTGCAACTTATGTCCCCGATAGTAGCCCCCTATATTAAAGTCGTACTACGCTTTTTGGGGGTGAAAATGGGATTAAAAAATACACTTTTGCTAGGAATTCAATGACGCATCTCTGCTTCTGACGCACATCCATGATGAGGTTGCTTTCTTAGAATCTCACGCCGTCAATATCTGCAGCAGAGAGATAAAATTTTCAGATCATGAATTCATAAGTTCAGTCATCATAACAACGCAATTTGATCCATTTTGGCGGGATAAAAAATAGAAGACATTACCTTTGGATCACCCCTTGTGCATGAACTATGCGTATCAGTGAATATAATGTGATTTACAATTGTTTCCATGGCACATAGACGGATGTGTGTTGATGTGCTTACGTTTGAAAAGTGGATAATTGGTACCATTGATCCAAATTGTTTGCGTGAAAAAATAACGAAGCATTTCTATATATTTGTATCGTATTACCTTTAACGTACGTACGTGTGTTACGATTTCCAGATTATAAATTATCTGATCGGGATATCCTATTTATTAAAAAGGAGGATAAAATATTATAACATACTATGAACATTAAATTAGTGTATATATACGCTAATTTAATGTTTGTAGTATGTTTTCACCTTCTATCCTTCTTGTTAATAAATAGGATATTCCGATCACCGAAAACGCAATGTAATAAATAAATAAATAAATAAAAATCATGTAGCTTTGGGCCGTGGGTGAAACTTAAATATACCTTCTTAGTCTTCTGGCTAGGATCCAAGGATAGTATCTGTTCTGTCTAAAGATGGTACAATGATATCGTGGAGTTTCCTTTTGGAAATATATTACAGACTTTTATAATGGTATTATAAATAAACGATAATAACCATATACTCTGACACTACATTAACCATGTTACTTAGATAAATATTTCTATAGTTTTAACAAAAGGGCTATAATAATATCGCGGGGTCTCCATTCACAATGAATGTCCACAGAATGCCCAACAGCAATATACTGCACGTTAAAGATGCCGCTGTGGAATTTCCACAGGTCCCAGAAGTAAATAATAATAGTAATAAGTGTTACTGAATAAATAACACACCTCTATCTTATTTAATGTAACTGATTTATTAAAGTTTGACATACTAATTTAAATAAAAAAATCTAATAATTTATTAATCCAATAAAGTTTATTAATTAATGTTAAAAATAATTGAAGAAAATCTATTTACGTTAATGTAGATTATATATTAACAAGAAATTGGTTAAATGTAAGTAAGTTGGATCTAGGAGATATATTTCAAGATGAAGTTGTCTAAATATGTTAGATTAATCTAAACGCGTACAACATCATATGGCATTTGAACGTTCTATTTTCTGTCAAGATAATAAATTCAGAATCCCAATACTAAGTAAATTTATATTAATTTATATAAATAATTTTATATATGATGATCATAAGCAGAAAATTTGGATACAGAGGAAAAAAAAGAAAGATAAATGAGGAATAGATACAGAATAAAGGAATTACGACCAAATGAATAGAATTTACCAAGAGAATAAAGGAATTACGAACGAATGAATAGAATTTACCAACAGAATAAATGAATTACGAACGAATGAATAGAATTTACCAAGAGAATAAAGGAAATACGAACGAATGAATAGAATTTCCAACAGAATAAAGGAATTACGAACGAATGAATAAAATTACCAACAGAATAAAAGAATTACGAACGAATGAATAGAATTTACCAACAGAATAAAGGAATTAAGAACGAATGAATATAATTACCAACAGAATAAAAGAATTACGACCGAATGAATAGAATTTACCAACAGAATAAAGGAATTACGAACGAATGAATATAATTACCAACAGAATAAAGGAATTACGAACGAATGAATATAATTACCAACAGAATAAAGGAATTACGAACGAATGAATAGAATTACCAACAGAATAAAGGAATTACGAACGAATGAATAGAATTACCAACAGAATAAAGGAATTACGAACAAATAAATGAAAGAATGTATGAAAGAAAGAAAGGAAGAAAAAAGAGAAAGAGAGTGACATAGATGGTGACAATAAAAAGGAAAAATATTTAAAAAAAAAAAAAGATGGGGAAATATCTAAAAAAAATAAAAAAAAGATGGGGGAAAATATCTTAAAATAATAAAAAAAAAAAGATGGGTATATATATAAGCTGTGATTTTTAAAAATATATTTTCATTTACTGTTTTCTGTTCTTTTTTTCAAAAATCAAAATTGGCGAACGTGAAAGCCCGAGAGGTGTCATTTGTTCACGAATTTCGAGAAATGTCTCACTGTCTCACTTTGAGTGCACGCAAGAAACACCGACTCAAGTAAAGTCTCCTCTGAAGATTTTTCGCTTTCTCTCTCTCTCTCTCTCTCTCTCTCTCTCTCTCTCTCTCTCTCTCTCTCTCTCTCTCTCCAAACAAACGCTGCAAAATAAAACACATTTCTGTTCTCTGTCTTTTCGATAGTGTACGTCAGTAGACATTGGAGAACGCGTGCCAACTCAGTCTGTCTAACTTCACACACATTCAGTCTCAGCTTTTTGTCGTTCGTTACGCTTATCCTGATAATTGCCTAAACAATAAGTTGCGTCTATCCGAGCTACGCGTTTTGCGATAAAAATTTTCACCGATAAACTCAAATGTGACAGACTGACGAAAGTTCTGTTTAAACCGTTACCATGACAGACCAAAGCAATTGGAAATAAACGTGAGAGACAAGCTTTAATTCTATTGAAAACCCGATTTTGTCTTTCTATTTGTCTGGCTGAAATCGTCCTTCTGGTTGGTTCAAGGAAATACATTCTCTCTCTCTCTCTCTCTCTCTCTCTCTCTCTCTCTCTCTCTGAAAATTAGCAGCGATTCGTGACGTTCATTTGCCACTTGGCCGTGAGGGCGGACACATGCAAGTCAAAGATCCGACCTCGCTGGCATCATTCTCTCCATCTCTTGCCCTTGTGTCACATCTTCCAGTAGTGGGAAGGACGTGGATACCGGAGCCTAACAGGGGATTTTCTTCATTTCTACCATAGAAATATTTGGAACAAGGTTGAACGATGTAAAAAATAAGGCAGCAGACAAATGTACTAGTTGAGATACATTACAGTTCAGCCCCATTGGAGATACGAGAAGCAACAGATGCACAAACAAAAGGATGATGACATTTATTTAAAGAAAGAAAATATATGACCCGTTACATGAAGGGTGACGGCTCGTCTATGTGAACAATGACTATATATATCTATAATATAAAGCTGAATATGTGTGTGTGTGCGTGCGTGTGTGCGTGTGTGTGTGTGTGTGTGTGTGTGTGTGTGTGAATAGGCTCCTATACGGTTGACTATTTTAAAAAACTGATTGCCTATAATGATAGAAAATGAATCGAGACACAGGAATGGGTATGTTTGATCTGGCAGAACGGTGGTTCATTAAAATTGTGGGGTCTGAGAACGCGCTATGTTCACAAAGTATGGAAATAAAAAATTTAAAAATGAAAAAAATATAACGTTTACAAGTGTTTTTGATATAGATGTACATAACAATACTTTGATAAGTATGTTTTAACTTAAATAGGGATGGTATAATAAAATTGTGGGGTCTGCGTTCGCGCATGGCCTCCATAGAATGGAAATAGGCACAAACTTTAATAAAGACTTTTCATATCTATCTGCATAAGTATACTTTGATAATTATGTTTCAGTTTGAAGAAATATGGTATAATAAAATTATGGGGCGTTCGTTCGTGCCTGACCTCCATAGAATGGAAATATGTCACAAAGTTTTAAAAGGGTTTTTTAATATAGATCCACAGAATATTATGATAAGTGTTTCAGTGTGAACAGGTATGGTATAATAAATTATGGGGTTTATTTATTTTATTTTTACTTTCATCATATTTTGCTTCGGTTTTGATACCCCCAAATCAAACCCAAATTTACAACCTTTCCTTTTCATAACATATCATACTTTCATAAATCAGTCCATTTTCTGTAGGCTGTTTTTGAACCCAATCAAGGACGGGTACTTTTGCTAGTATATGTATGTATGTATATGTATATATACAGAAGGAATTATGTTTTTTTGTGTGTGAGTTCGTTCCCTATGGAGTCGGAAAAGGCTCGACCAATTTTTATTTAAATTTCACACATAGGTACTTGATGTGTCTAGAAGTGTTTCTTCGTTCGAGAAAAAAAGAAGAAAAACAGGCAATTTTGACCAAAGTTAACGCCTTTATACAACCTAGTATCACAAGTGCATTTGATAAATTTTTTTATCAAGGCGCAAGCAGAAAGGTCCAGCCTATAAAATCACTTGTAGATTCTCTTATAAGATAGGAGCGCGTTTGAAATGAATTTATCTGTTTAGAGCAGAGCTGAAACATGACATTTAACTTTCGTACGTTTAACTTTAATTAAAGCTATTAATAAAAAAGGTAACCAAATAAAGTCACATTAGATTCTCTACAGTGCAATGTAGGCTACAATGTATTGTGGACTAAGTCACTGAAATGAGGCATGCCAAACCTCCTACTGGTGCACCGGGATGGGTCCCTAACTAGAGCAGACAATTAATCGATTTGATTGAAACACTGGCGATGATACGAATTTTGATAACAGTAACTGTTCGAAACATTCATTGATAAGTATTTAATCCTTGCCAACACCGGGTCTTTCTGCTCGTATATATATATATATATATATATATATATATATATATATATATATATATATATATATATATATATATATATATATATCGTATGGTGCAGGTAGAACTATCATTCTTAAAAGACATGTGAAACATGTACCTTGACAGATGTGAAATGGGCCATCTCTCAAATCGAAATAACACAAGACAGCAGGAAACACGTATATAAAAAAAAACAATGAAACCAACCAAAATTATAAAAAAGAAGGACAGCCAACTATGCGTAAAGTTTTCGAGAAGAAAAGAAAATAGAAAAATAAAAAGAGATGCATAAATCGTGAGTTCTTACGCGCTGCTGCACTGATGTATATAAGCTGTTCTCAGGTAATATCTTAAGTGTAAACGAGCAACTGCATTTTGGTGTGTATAAAATTGGTTGGCAGCTGCTTGTTAATGGGCATATATATATATATATATATATATATATATATATATGTGTGTGTGTGTGTGTGTGTGTGTGTGTGTGTGTATGGTGTAGCCCAGTGGTAAACAACGCGTAAATATTATATTTTAACACATACAGAAACTGAGACATGTGCACGAGAGTATTGTGTTTTTCTTAACAGTTCACTTTATGTAAGTAAAACATAAACAAAACAAAACAAAAATACGCAAGCTGATATCGAAACCAAAAACCTACAGACAGTGAGTCAAGTACAATAACTATTATGCCAGCCTGATAGAGTTTTGAATAAGTCTTATCAATCTTTCTTATTCTTAAGGATAAGGGCTATTGCGTGTACAGTAATCAATGAGATAGTATTGTAGTAATCATTAGTATTGGGGGTTTTGATAGAGTGTCTTACTTAAGGGGGCGGTTTGTCAGGAGTTTGTTTATTTTGGACTTGAAGACGTCTAAGTTGTAGTCAGGTGGGAAACAGGCAAGCGGCAGAGAGTTCCACTGGCGTGTAGTTCTAAGAAAGAAGCTTTGCTCATGGAATCTACGTAAGCTAACATGTATAATATTCGACGATCCCACGCACTAATATATAAAATTGACCCCTTTACAGCCCCCCTTTTTTTTTTAGATGAAAACCAATTAAAAAGTTTTCTCCGTGTCTTAATACCCCTCCTCTCTCTCACACTATATATATATATATATATATATATATATATATATATATATATATATATATATATATATTTGAGTTATTTTGAAATCATATCCCGATCAAAGAGTTTACATATTAGCATTTACGTTTACAGCTTTTCCATACGATTTTTATTATTCATTTTTAAAAAAATAACACTACATTATTTGCAGCAGCCTCCTTATTCCGAACAGATCCAGGAAAAAATATCGTTTCGTACTCAGGAAAAAAACAATGAGCGAGAGATCATTTTAAAAGCAAAATAATCTCTAGATAATATCTACTTTCGAAGACATTAGAAAAATATGAAACTGTACGCACATCACAGAACATATTATATTATGCAATCTGGGAAAGCGTTAAATTGTCTGCGAGCTGTTTGCATTTTTTTGGTTTGTGCAAGTCAGATAATTCATCCGAATGATATAACACACACACACACACACACACACACACACACACACACACACACACACACACACACACACACACACACATACACACACAATGAAATAGTGTTACATTTAGTAAGTCACAGAAAGATGCTTGTGTTTCAATCCAAGAAAGAATACTCCAGTCTCATCAAAATTAGCCTGGCGAACTCCTCCTTGGAATGAAAGACAATTCTTGCTCTAAAATCTATATTATGTACTACTAGCAAGTTTCAATTTGTATTGAACACCTTTTCATCAAACAATGAAACCAATTTACACACACACACACACACACACACACACACACACACACATATATATATATATAGATATATATAGATATATATATATATATATACTAGCAGGGAAACCCGACGTTGCCCGGAATTGAATGAGGATCAAGGAATGTTTCACCATCCCGTATTTTATATTGTTACCAAAATCGGTGCAATCCTGCATTTATCAATCAAATCGATTAATTGCCTTCTCTAGTTTGGGACCCACCGCGGTGCACCGGGAGAAAGTTTCTCTTTCTTCCCAGCAATAATAACTTAGTCAGCAACAACTGAGACAGTTAAGTTTACATTGCACTGTAGAGAACCTACTGTTGATTTTATAAAAATATTTTTATATAATGGCTTTAATTAAATTTTCAAATGCAAAAGTCAAGTATTACGGTTCAATTGTGTTCTAAACCGAAAATTCTTTTAGAACGTGCCCCTATTATTTCAAAGGCACCATTGTTGATTTTAACGTGTGTGGTGATAAAAGCTTGAATTAAAGTTTAAAATTCAAAACTCAAGTATAATGGTTTGATTGTGCTTTAAACAGAAATACTCATTTTATAGGGGCCCTCTTACATCACATAACCTATTGTTAATTTTGTATGCCAGGCCTTTCTGCTTGTGCGGTGATAAAACTTATCAAATACACTGTGGATTTTAAGCGTTGTTAAGGGTATTTTAAGCGTTGACTTTGGTAAAAATCACCTGTTCCTTCTTTCATCAGATTTTTTTCGATTATCCATACTTATTAAAGACATTCCGATACAAAATCTATCTAAGAGCACTACCAGACACATAAAGTGCATTTGTGTGAAATTTCCAAAATATCGGTCCAGTTGTTTAGAAGTCCATAGAGAACGAACTCACATACACATACACGAATAAAGTTCCTTTTACATAATATATATATATATATATATATATATATATATATATATATATATATAATGTGTGTGTGTGTGTGTGTGTGTGTGTGTGTGTGTGTGTAAAAATCAACAATAGGGCCTTGATATAATAGGGGCACGTTCTAAAGGAATGTTTCGGTTTAGAACACTATATATATATATATATATATATATATATATATATATATATATATATATACTTGTATTTACATCACGCGTGTTTTGATAGATGCACAAGCGGAAAATGTGAAATGCGTTATAGATTTCCCTTATAGTTTTATTTACGTGAGAAAATATTCAACAAATCGTAAATAATCAAAAACATTGTATGCACATGTATGCAATTTGCTTAAAGTCGATGAGCACGCACACACGGAAACAAACGCCGTTAATTTGATCAGTAAAAGAAAAGTGATTTTAAGCAGCTTGTTCAAGGGAAGTAACCTCCGATTACTCATCCATTCTAATGTTTTCTATTTAGAAGAATTGTTTGCTTTTGTTTTAATAGCTTTTCATTTTTCCTAATATGAAATAGATGATTAATAATAAAGAAACAATAATACTGATATATAAATATTAGGTGAACTTGTGCGTTTGTTCTGTCTCTGAAACGTAAACAAAAAATGTTTATATTTTCCAAGTGGAAAGATTTCAAAGAAAAAATTGTTAAGTCAAACATCTTTTAAGGATCATGTTTTATAACTGATTTGAGTTGGTCGCGTTATAAAATTAAAAACTGCTCCAAGGGATATTGCTTTTATGTATTTTATTTTTTTGTTATATGGAGACATTACTGTATACTTTGAGTTCGGCAATGCATTATGACGCCGTATACATTTCAGAAGTAGCTTCAAGCAGACAATATGCCTATATTTATATGTCAAATAATATAATTGTTTATCTAAGAGAAAAAGTCGATTGAAAAAGGATGGCAAAATATGTTTTAATTAGTGAAGTAAGACGCGTTTCTTTGTTTATTTAGAAATATCTTCATATTAACAATATTTCGACGAGGAAAATTTAAAAAAATCATTGTAGTAAATTATGGTTATTCTATTGCCAATAAATATAATAATGTTTGTGTTATTGTTACAATAATTCACAAAAATTGGGTAAACAGAATCTAAGTTAAATATGTCAACTAAACTGCTAGGTGATCGATCTCTGAAAGTCCGACCAACTTTATACATATATATATATATATATAGCCTTAGAAGTTTCTTTGAAACTTTAAAACTATTTTAAAAACAAACCTGTCTTTCGTTGGAACATTATTTTGTCAGTAAGTTAATTAATCTCCCGTATCGCTGAATAGTTTTACTTACATGAACAAACAATATTACCAATGCTCTTAAAGGGATCACCAGACGTTTACCATGAAACACTGTTCCGGGGATTTTAAAACCAAACAGTATAATAAATCATGACTCCGCAGCAGTGTTTATCAAACATCACCTCCCTTAAAAAACATGAACAAAATTATTTTTAGTACTGGATCTAGTTTTTCCCCCAGATAAATTTAGGCCAACCAATCCATGCCATTAAAACATATTTATACCACCTGTGTCCTTCGTCAGTTTCTCCATGAAGTATGGGCCTATTTACAGACTACTGTTTTTATATAGTGTTTGCTTGAATCCATTCTAATTCTTATCACTCTCTTTCTTTGTTATTAGTATTATTTTTTTTATATTTACGTTCTTATTTATACGTACCGTCTCTATAATTATTAGTTAATAAAAAATATATAAGATATATTAAATATGTATGAAATTAAAAGTAATATAAATATATGCATTTAAATATATATATATATATATTATATATATATTATTTTTTAAAATGTAATTATCCACAGAGTGGCTGAATATAGCGAGATTCGAAACCTCGCTATATTCAGCCACTCTTATGAGTTGTAGACGACGAAACACGTGTCAGTGGATAATTACATTTAAAAAATAATATGTATACCGCCCCCGATGTGGGGGTACCAAATTGGTTAAAGGGAAAATTATTCCCAGCTCGCATTTAGGTAAAAATGCGCTTTCGTAAATAATTGAATTCATTCAAAAACATATCGCTATAACCAAAACAAACAACATATATATATATATATATATATATATATATATATATATATATATATATATATATACACACATGTATTTATGTATGTATGTATGTATGCATATATGTCTGTGATTGTGAGTGTGGGTGTAAAGTAGATCGGACTTATAAAGATCAGTCCAACCAGCAGTTACTGACGAATTCCATTTGTTTCTGTCCTGCCAAGTTTATTTGTTGTCGTCGTACCATGTTATTAGCAATATAAAAAGCTGCTTAGCTACGATTCATTAAAAATATTCCTATCCGAAATATTGGTAATATAGACACAATTTCTGAGAGCAACAATTGCCCACCATATCAGTCGTACTCGAAACACAATTTTTCAGCCATGAAACTATATATATATATATATATATATATATATATATATATATATATATATATATATAGGTATATATATGTGTGTGTGTGTGTGTGTGTGTGCGTGTGTGTGTGTGTGTGTGATCCCTACATTCGATATCAGTAGAAATTACATCGAATGGGCTGAACTGTCGGAGCAATCATGAAGAAACGTATTAGTTCGTTGATGGGGAATATTCGGTTCCACAGTAAGCAAGGCAGAAACGCGGAGTGAAAAATGGTGGGACGATAAATTGGCAGTAAAGACTCGTTATTGAAATCTAACTGGAGCAGTAGAAAATAACGAGAGGTATTTTTCGACAATGATTTATATTAGTGTTAGTATGCCTGTTCTATTCAATAAACGAAAGGTAAAGCATCTATAATAAAACCGAAAATGGGAAAGATTGAGAGAGAAAGAGGGGGGGGGAGGGCAAGCACAAGTAGAAAAGATGAAGAAAGCGTGTAAAGCAAATGGAGATTAGTAGATGAAGAGAAAGGAGCTTTAATATTCTTACGAAAGAATGGAAGAAAGAAAGAAAAGAACGGATATAAAGAAGAAAGCAGAAAGGTCGAAATGAGAGACAAAATGAAGAGGAAATTTTCGTAGGAACAAAAGAAAAAAAGAAAGAGTCTAAGATCGATGCAATGATTGAATGCAAGTTTGTATGAATAACTGAACGTTGAAAGAAAATAAATGTTCAGTTCTCTTCCACTGCCAGAGCTTAGACATCAGCTTCGTAAATTGGGATTGACAAGTCAGCGCCCCCGAGAAAGGGACACTCTACCCCACAAAAAGTGCCTGGGCAACCCCGTCGGCGTTCCCATGTGATGGCGAATCAGGCGATTAGCAATGAAATAACCCCTTCTCAAAAAGAGAAGGCAATGCCTTGGAGGGTGAACCTCCTAGAACTGCACTGAACGAAACTCTCGCCGCAAAATCAACAGGGACCGGATCATTGCAGGAATGGTCTAATCGCAGTTGATTTTGGGATAAAAATCCTTAGATGAGTTGAAAGAAAATGGATGAAATACAAATTAAATGAGGAGAAAAAAGAAGGTAAATATTTACTTGCTGCCCGCCTCAGTAAGATGTGCTACAAGATCGGAAAGTGAGGATGTCAACCCAGCGTTCTAAAGGCGGTGCACACTGGCTTAACAAAAATTGCCTGATTATCCCCGTCGGCATTCCCTGGTAGGAGCGCCTCAAGCAACAAACAATAAACTTGCCCCACCTGAAAGCCTGGTGGTAAGTCCTGGGAGGGTGGACTACCCAGTGGTGGAGTAGGTTATACCCAGTCGGTGTACGTACCTCAGCCCGACAGGTACTGGACCATTTTCTGGCCCTGCACCTGTCAGGCTGATTGTAAAAAAACAGGTTCTTGATTGGCGCTTTCTACCCAGGTCTCCAATTAAACTAAGCAGCAAGGAGACCAATACTGCAACATTCAAAAGAATGGGGGGGGTAAAAGAAGGTATGTCTGTGAGAGAAAAAAGAAAAGACAAGAAGATTATATCGAAAGAAGGACAGAAAAATTAACCGAAAATAATACGTGCAGGGAAATTAAAAAAAAATCAAACAATGAAAGTAGAAAATATAATTATTGAATGATTTGGCAACATTGATTCCTAGAAATTTACCAACTGATATCGAACGTCTGATACATCAAGGAAGGTGGCATCTGTTGTAGATTGGTAATCCGATGAAACTGCAGTAAAGCATTAAGCTATGTACAATTCCTATTTACTTGCCTCCGCACGAGGGAAGAGTTGAAAATACAATAATTTTTTAATGTAGAAAAAAAGAATCCAGCTCTCCCAGAAGAGCTACTTAGCATTAGAAATAAATAAACAAATAAAAACTGCTTATGTCTTAACATACACGTGTTATAACATTAAAAAATGTCTACAAATATACATATGCAAATATGCGTATGCAAATGTATACGAACTACGAAATGACGTCACTGTAATGAAAAAAAAACTATAAAGAAGAGAGAGAGAGCACGTTAGAGAAGGTAGATCACGCTAGAGACGTGGATGACATCCGAGAGAACGTTTGGAAGGACAATGATGTGAGAGACGTCACAGCCTTAACGAGAATTCCCACGTGGCGGGAGAATGAGGAAATAAATGTTGTTGTTGCACGAAAAAGTGAGTTCGAGTTATTCTTAGTCTTCGTCTCCTTTGCGACGTCGACTGCATACAACGTGCAGGTCCCGTGTGTAAACTTGTGCAACGTTACAGAAATATTTCCTCCTTTTACTGATCAGAATTGAAAAACGCAGCATCAGAACAGATACTACTCTTTGCTCCTAGTCGAAAAGCCAACGTAAAGGAATACCAAATTGCTCGACATTTCGCCAACTTTATCGTGGGCTTTCGCAAGATTCGGAAATTGCTAAAAATGATCAATAACTAGAGATTCTGTCATTCTGAGAGAACATATGCAATGGCGATGTGAATCGGGTTTTAAAAGATCATATTATAGAGTTTGTCCATCACTTTTACATTGAAAATGTAAATCTAATGGAATCAATGCAAAATACAGCGTGTCCCAAAAGAAGCTGACGCATTTTAAATTTGATTAACTTCATCAATATTTAAGTTATGCTTATCAATTTTCATATATTGGTAGACGAGCCTCTCTGTAATTTTTTGCTATATAGTAAGATATCATAGTCCACTTATTCTAATTTTATTTACACAACTTAATCTAGGGTATGTTTTTCACAAGGTCTAATTTTAGTTATGAAAACTTGATGTTACTCAAATGTCCACCAATTCCGATTACTTCATCCGCCGTTATTCCACACCATATTGTACATTTTTGAGGGTGTAATTGCCGTTGTGCTGTTACATGGGGATTTTCTGATCCCCAAATACTGCAATTTTGCTTATTTATGAACCCATTCAGATGGAAATGTGACATCAAACATAATGAGGTTTTTGAGACAGTTTGGATTCCCATTGGCTAAATCTTGGAATTACATGGCGTATTCCAGCCTTTTACCGAATCGTTTGGTTGAAGCTCTTACACCAATTGAATTTTATATGGAAATTTACTCTCTTCATGAAGCATGCCGTGGAGAGATGATCGATAGACCCCAATTTGACTTGATCTCTTTCTTACTGATGTGGATGGATCCTCGGCCACAATCTCTGCTAATCTCTAACGATTCTCATCACTTTTTGCCGTACGGGGTCTACCAGATTTGGTGAGGTCACATACAGACCCTTACTCATGAAATCGAGCCACCATAGCTTTTATTGCATTGGGAGTAGGGGAATTTCTTGTGTTGAAGTTTCGTTGAAATTCTCTTGGAGTTTCTGATATTGACTCATTCAACCGAATATACGACTCTACGATAAATATCCGCTCCTCGGCAGTGTAACGACTCATGATGACCTTTGAAGGGTTACTCTAGATGATCTGAAAAAATGAAAGAAAAATATAAAAAATTAAGAAAGTTATGAATTTTTTTAACCATCAGCTTCTTTTGAGACACTCTGTACATCCACACGTCGTTTTGAATACGCTCCATTAGTACAATAACAGCTTCTATCATGCCACTCCCCACCTATCCAACACTATTATCAGTGAAAATAACTTGTACAATGATTAATTCTGAATTAGCTTATGCGTTTATTTCTAAAAATATAGATATATATTTTCTATATAAGTGTACTAGCGGATAGTTGGGGAACGTCCGGCTTTACTCAGGAGTATAATACGTTTAAATATGATATTTTAATTTGTCCAGATTTCGTATATATTATTAATCGTGATTTCAAAAGTAAAAAAAAAGTATTTGGGTGCCATCAGCTAGAATCGAAACTGAAAGCTAAATTATAGCATTCAAAGCTGGTGACGTTTCCACTGTACCAACATGACAGACATATGAATTGATTATAAATTAAAATTAACTAAGATGGATGCACAAAATGTATATTGACTTCTTCAATTACGGTCCCTTTTTGACCCTTTAAAAACTATTTTAACCGCTAAAGACCCATAAAAGAACGGTGCGTAAAAATCCAATCATTTGAGGCGCCTTGCATCGCTCTGCGAATTTTAGTTTTGGAGAAGAGAGAAAGTTTGAAATTATGGGGACAAACAGACAGACAGACATAATATCCTTTTATATATAAGACGAACGATGTGGAGCTGCTTTGCCCGGGCGTAAAATACACGTAAATATGATATTTTAATTTGTCCAGATGTCCTATGTATTAATATAGTCGTGATTTGAAAAGTGAAAACAAAAAGTCTTTAGGTGTCGTAAACTAGAACCCAAACCGAAGTTGAAGCATGCAAAACTGGCGACGTTACCAGTGTACCAAAGTGACACGCATCTGAACTGATTAAAAATTAAACATTAAATATAAACTAACATGAATGTACAAAATGTTTAACGATTTTTTTTCAATTTTGACTCATTTGGACACCTTAAAAAATTTTTTTTAACCGGCTAAAGATCCATAAAATAACGGTCCGTAAAAAATTCCAATAATTTGAGGCCCCTAACGCCGCGCTACGACTTTTAATTTCGAAGGAGATAGAGTTTGAAAATATGGAGGGAGACAGGCACACATATAACCGTTTATATATTAGATTATTATTATTATTATTATTATTATTATTATTATTATTATTAGTAGTAGTAGTAGTAGTATAATTATTGGACCATAATCGTCCAGATTGGTCGTCATTGACAAAGTCTAAAAAAAAAACTGGCAGATTGCAGACTTTTCAGTAGCCTGGGATAGGAATGTGAGAGAGGAGAACGAGAAGTGGAGCAATTACGCTCCATTTGCCTTGGGGATAAGGCATATACACGAGGTTAAAATACAAATAATCCCGGTCGTAGTTGGTACACTAGGAGTAGTATCAAGTCGTCTGGAAGGACAATTGACAAAACTACAAATCCCCGATGTTTTAGGTGACCTTCAGACCTCGGCTATTGTAGGTACCACCAACATCCTTAGAAAAACCCTTGATCTTTGAAACTTTGGAGCAAGGATTGAGGGAAATCCTCTGGAAATAAATCCCATCCCTTTCCAGAGAGACGTTGATAAACGAAATCAGAATTATTATTATTATTATTATTATTATTATTATTATTATTATTATTATAATAATAATAATAATAATAATAATAATAATAATAATAATAATATGCGCATTCAGGCTTTTTTCGTCTATATATGAGATAGCAGGGGAATGCCTGGCACAGGTATAATGCCCCAACTCAAGATTTAACAAACTGATAAGAAAATTAAAATACAACACACACACCCACACGCATGTATACGTATACATCATATAATATAATATATATATATATATATATATATATATATATATATATATATATATATATAGAGAGAGAGAGAGAGAGAGAGAGAGAGAGAGGCAGACAGACAGATATAGATATATAGATGCATTGAGTTCTTTTTCTTCTATATAAATATAGTGGACGAATATCTGACATTCGGTAGGATGCCCCATCCCAAGCTTGAACAAATTGATTAGAAACTTGAAACAAAACACACACGTGTGTGTATATATGTGTGTGTATGTGCGTGTATATATATATATATATATATATATATATATATATATATATATATATATATATAGAGAGAGAGAGAGAGAGAGAGAGAGAGAGAAGATTGAGAAAGAGAGTCCGTTAATCGTGATCGAAATAAAAATGGCGGAAAAACGTTGCCGGTTGATCGATGTCACAAATGGTTTCAGACTGACGAATAAATGCGTATCTAATAGAAGCACTTAGCGCGGGTCGGTTGGGGTGGAATGGCGAGGAGGAAACGGAGACGATGGGGGAACGAAATCTGGTGATAATGGCGCGAAATAGATTTCTGCCTTTGTTAGACGAACAACTGACAAGGAACTGACGAGGCGTTGATGGCGTCTCTCTCTCTTTCAAAATTACAAGTCGACATCAAAACGATGAATTCAAATTTGACACTGGAACGTGGATCGCCGTAGCAAGTGTTATAAGTATAATGGGACGCCCACGCAAAACCTTTATCTTAGTACAGGGTGGCCCGAAAAGCTTCTTATTGAGTGTACGTAGGCGATTTTTTTTTTTTTAATCTATTCTTAGACTTAGATTGGACCTCCGGCCTTGCCCGGTCGTATGGCATGATATTTTAAACATGATATTTTAATTTGTGCAGATTGCGTATGTATTATTATAGAATCAATCTTCTATTGATTATTATATATTACGAGAAAATATTTGCCCAGTGTATTAATTCGCGAAAATAAAAAAAATAACAATGATAATGTCGTTCATCAAATTACATCTGTGTTCGTTTACAATATCATGTCAGCTGATATTTGGGCTTGACGATGGATGCCCTGGAAAAGTAATTTCTGATTAATGTTTAGTTTTGAAATATGCAAACGGAGAAATGATTTGCGACGATTTAAATACCCCTTCTTTTATCGTAAATTGAACTCAATAAGGAAAAAGTAAAACAAAATGCTGAGGTAAACCCGGGTTTGAACACGGGAATAATTTGATCTGTGGCCGGATGCTCTACCACCGAGCTATATCTCCAGATATCAATAATTCTGTTTGATTTTTAAGAAGAAAGTATTTGCTGAGATTTTATTATTTCTCTTGGCCGGTGTAACCTAAAATATTCCTCTTAAGAAAAAAAGTGTATTTTTAAGATCGAATCTTTTCGATACTTATCGGATGAATTTCTATAAAAAAAAATACATCTAAGAATACTGCCAGACATATGAATTACCTTTATGTGAAATTTGCAAAAGATAGGCTCAGCACTTTCGGAACCTATGAGGAAGGAAACTCACACACACACAGACACACACACAGACACACAGACACACAGACACACACACACACACACACACACACACACACACACACACACACACACAAAGTGACTTTTATATAATGAATAGAAAAAAGATTCATCATCCAATTAGTATGCACGTTGGTTTCAATGTCTTTTTATCTTATTGGTCCAGTTAGAAAACCTTGGTACATTTTATATTCAATTAAGGTTTGTTCAAGTGTCAGAGGCTTGTGTTTAAATGATAAATTATGTGCAGTTCTAAGAGGTCTATCCCCCCGTATATAACCTTTTCTCTTTGGAAACGAATTGATTTATTGCTAATCCCTTTGTAGCTTCGTTTGCTTAGAGACTTTTGACTGAAAAATATCAATCGAGGTCCCGTTCTCGACAATTAATGCAGCAGAAAATGGGCCATTACGGTAGACTTTTATTTAGTAACCATGCATAATCATATGAGCTTCACTCTCGCAAGTCTTACTTAATCTCTTTAGGTAAGAGTTTGTTTATTGTTAACTGCCTTAGACGCCCCAACTGCAGAATGCCAACGGGGTTGCCCATGCAATTTGTAATAAACTAAATGCCTTTACTTACCGGCGCCGGCTTGATACTCCCCTAACTGTAGTTTTGTGACATATTTTCCTGCTCTGGGTAGGAAATAACTATCTACAACAGACATTTATTTACAAGTACTTTCAGAAAGAACACCTTGTTACTCGTGAAAAAGTCTTCTCATACTCCAATGTGATTAAGAAGACTCTGGTGTGTCTTTGTGCGGCCATGTTTAGAACCTGTCTTCCCCGTCGCTCTCATGTGTGTAACACGTCTGTCTCGCTGTGACGTCACCTCGCACACGGCTCGGTCATTTGCATACAGCTGTCGCAGCTGCTGCTATTATACGCGTATCCGTGCTCTGTTACAATTTCTGAACATGGCCTTGGGATTAATAAGATAAATTTTGTGAATCATAGTGCACATTCCTCGTGGTCGCTGGCATTTCAAGCCTAATCTTCCAACCCTGTGTCTATATGTACCTTTCTAGTAGGAGGGAGATAAATGCCATCATAATAAAAAACTAACAGCAATACAGCAACAGACAAGGCACAGTTTCGTAAAATGTTACGCTTCATTTTGTGGGACGGAATCAGTTCTTGACAGTGTTAATGTGCCTATTTACAATGCCTCCCCACGGGGTAGGACAGTGTCAATGTATGTCAAGAAACTGGACCCATTACATGTGTTTTATATATAAATCATTCTTCTGTTGTTATTGTGAATGTGAGTTAACTAAATCATGCGTTTTATATTGTCTTATTTGTTTCTCTAATATTGTTAATTTTGTAGCAGTAACAAAGCTTTCAGTGTAACCGAGCGAGTATGAACGCACGGGAAATTATCAGCAGAAGGTGTAGGATAGATTGCTTGCGAAGATATTAGCAGCAGCAGCGGAAAAAAGCACATATGCAAATTAGAAAGTGTGCATGGACTTGCGGTGATATGAAAAGGAAAAAAAAGAACAGCACGTGGTCAGAGATAAGCAAAGTGCCGCCGAGAAAGATGAACGTGTAAAGTCGAAGGTGAGAAATGGCTTTAACCAGCGGGAGGTCAGGAGAAAGAAAAAACGCGCACATGGCGAAATTGACGTGTGGCTACATGGTGGCGGCGAGAGACATTTCAGCTGGTGTAAAGACGGCAGGATTTTGTTAATCTCATGGCAGACTAAATTCAAAGAAAATAAAAAGAAGCAGGCATTGTTTGGAGAGTAAGGGTAATTCATTCCATTAGAACTTTTAAAAGAACGTAAATTCGGATTTTTATTTCTTTGCAGTTTTATTTTATGAATTGTTAAAGTAAAATGGCACGCCACGTAACGTTCCAAGGGCACAACTCGGAGAAAGGTTAAAAAAGTATAAGAAATGTTCTAATTGAATAAAATCAGTCCTTAAAAAATTACATGTTCTTACTCAGCTTTGTTTTACGTATTTTCTAGTTATCTTCTCTCTCTCTCTCTCTTTCTTTCTCTTCCTCTACATCCTTTTCAATTTCTGTTTCTTTCTCTGTATGCAGAAAGGCTCGACGTTGCTCGGGATTTAATGAGGATCACTACCATGCACCTTTCCAATATTCTCATAACAGTTTATTACTTTCTTTGTTTTATTTTGAATCTTTTATGCCAATCCAAAACTGATGCTCAATTCATGCAAGATGGTCCAAAAGCAGTCTGAAGCATTCCATATATTTCTGTGTCATGTTTTTCAAGTTGAAAACATAATTTAATTGCATATCATTCTTACAAAGTCTCTTCACGTCAGGATTGCATTTTTTTTTAATTCACCAGCTGTAACAAAAAGGTTTAGTAAGTTTTTTTCTTGTTTTACAAAGGCATCACCACGTATCAAGGCCAAGAAGCCACTCGAAGATAAGGGTTAAAGAGTGTACAGTAGACAATTGGGCAATGAAGTAATCGTTAGTAATCGAAATTCGGTAAATTTGTTAACTTATATGGAACGGCTCATCAAAAACTTGTTTACGTTAGACTTGAAGACAACCACATTGTAGTCAGCTGGAAAACAGAAAAACGGAAGACAATTCCATAGGCGTGCAGTTCTAAGAAAGAAGCTTTGCTCATGGAATCTACGCTTAGGTTTAGGCACAGATAAAGAGTGGGATAAATCATTGATAGTGTTTTCTGCTAGACGGATGTTTCTTGTGAAAGTTTGGCGAGGGGGCATAGACTGGAGCTCAGTCGAGCACTTGCCATGAAAATAACGATAAAGCAGAGACAAACTCGCAACATTTCTTCTGTGAGAAAGAGGTTGAAGGGAAGAGAAAAGGACATCCCCTACGAGGCTACGAAGTCTATTTTGAACTCTATCATCAAGGGGCATTCCAATTCCTGTTGTTCATTTAGAACCTGAAATCATAAAAATTGATCAGTCATCTCATTACATGCTTAGCAATGATATACTGAATTTTCAAGAGTCTACAACAATTTTAAACGCGTGTACAAAACTGTCTGGAAACTTATTGAATACACTTCTTATATATGTAGTTTCAAGGAGATTCTTTCCATGTAGTTCCCTTAGAAGATTATGCATTACATTCTTTGATTTTATTTCTATTAAAACACGCAAACATTATACATAAACACACGTACGCACCAACATTGAGTTTATGCACACGCACATATATATTAGCGAACGTTTATTGAAAACAATATGCGATGTTTCCTGGAGTTTGAATGACAATACGTATCCTTAGATTATTAGTACTTTCTATTGTTGTCAGCCGCGAAAATAAACGATCAGAACAAACTTCATAAATCAAGACAGGCATAATCTGGGCAATCAGTAAATGTAGAATCTGTTGACAAAGAGACGAAACAGTATATAATATAATGCGGAAATGCAACAAACTACCCCCCCAAAAAAAATCAAAACCAAGCATGACCAGATTCGGAAAGCGGTTTAATGGGAAGTTTTAGCATCCACAGAAATGGTAAATACTCTCATAATTGCCCTAACTTTTGCCTAAAGAGTCTGTAGAATGCTGAATTTTATTGAGTTAAGAATATGGACAAAACAAAAAAAAATAACTATCATAAACATAAATAAGGAATATATACAGATTTTCTAGACATAATCTGTAATTGTAATCTATCTGGAATGTATAATTAGAAAGATGCAGTGTCGAGAAAGGCAGCTCAACGCAGATTTATACAATCAGAAACGAAGATATTGAGAGAAAACCAAGTTTGAAATTGGAATTGAACATTTTAAACAAATAATAATAATAATAATAATAATAATAATAATAATAGAAATAGTAATAATAATAATAATAATAATAATAATAATAATAACAACAACATCGATAGGAAATCAAGATTAGCTTGGAAAATGAAAGGGAAAACAAGGTTCGCAAACATTATATTCCATGAACTGAAAATGAATCAGAATAATGGAATTGAAAGAATAAAATAAATCGCGAAATATCAATAACAATATGTAGGTAACAAGGTAAAGAAAAAAACAGTTATACGAAAAATGAAATGTAGAAGAATTAAGGAACGCACAAAAGAACTAAAATAGAAGCAAAAAAAAGTATATAAGAAATAATGCGTATAAGCAAGAATGAAATAAAGAACACCTATACGAGAATAGATGTACATAAGAATTAAGGAATACGAAAAATACAAAGAAAAGACTCGACGAATAAAAGCGTGCGCCATTGTTTTAAACATTAGACGGTTGGATTTAAATTGAAATCGAAAATAAATGGGAATAATGGAATTTGAAAAGAAAAGATTCGACGGACATTTCTTTTAAAGAATATACAAGGATAACATAAAATATTGGCTAACTTGCTGATTTCATTTGAACTCTAGAGACAATGGATACCCTCTGAATACATGATGAAGAGAGTGTAGTTAAACCAGGGTTGAGCAGTCAACGACCGCACTTCTTATAATGCTATATTTATATTTGCAGTCATATGGTGTGTCCATAGACGGCATAAAGAAATGTTTGGATAAGCGGAGGAATGTTCTTATCCATGATGGTTTCTATCTCCTAGGTGAGTTGCCAAAAGCTGGTATTTCAATATACCCACTGTTTTAAACATATTAAAGGAGACGACCATGAATTTGAAAATTGTTTTCAAAATTATTCTCCCTGGTCATCTGAAATGGCCATTCATTTGAAATCAGATCAGATTCAACGTCGTGTAACTTTCATGATCTGACGAAAATCGGTTTACCAATAGAAAGAAATGCGTCTTAATTGGTAATTCGTTTGAGTCGAGGACATTTTCAGACGTCCGTGGAGACATACTGGCGTTTACACAAACAAATGACAATTTATGATGCAATCAAGCAACTCGGCTACTACCGATGATTTGGAGAATTGAATTTATTCACACTATGTATGTGGTTTCGTGTTCATTCAATCAGCTCATTTGTTGCGTTAACAGAAACACACACTCTCTCTCTGGATGAGAGTCTAGGGGTAGAGACGCAGACTGTTACATTGATGGTCAAGTTTCGATCCCGACTTGAAGCACTTGCTTGTCTGGATGCCCTGATGAACTGTAAACAACGAAACAGTGCTATCTATAAATGACACACACACACACACACACACACGCATATATATATATATATATATATATATATATATATATATATATATATATATATATATGAGAAAGAAGCGAATCATAGTCGAATATTAAAAAAAGATACATAATTCGATTAAAAAAAAATCACAAAATAAAATACAAGCCAAGAAAAAAGTGAACACTGTCGGATGTAATAAAATAAATAAGTCGATTAAGAAACAAAAAAAAAAAAAGAAAGAAAAAATCACAAAATGCAAAAAGAATGAATTTTATTGAGTATCGTAAATTCACATATTTCTGAGGACAGCCACTCTCGTAAACACGCCATCTTTAAATCAGGATACTTACTAATTCATTATTATGTCCTGTACTTCTATGCAGATTTCGCCATTACAAAATATTTCATAATATTCAATTATCATACGCGTCTGTGATTATTTTATCATTTCTATTCATTAACAATCATCTTATACTCGTTCTGTATGTAAATAATTATCGCTTCTTTCTGCTTCGATGTTTTTTTTTTTTTTTTTTTTTTTGCTCCCATCAATTTAATCGACTGCTTAGCTTCGTTCGTCGGTTTAAGATATTGCATTTTCGAACAGTTTCAGAATTAGTTTCGTAAAATTCAATATGTCGCCCACCTTTATCCGCTTTGACAAAAACAAAGAAACCTTTGATTATCACACGTACCATAATACGACACCGATGTTCAAACTGCGTATCACGAAAAGAACATACAATTCTATTGGATTCTTTAAAAGATACACACATGTCTATTTCCAGTAGATACATAACTTTCCACATTGATCAGGTTTACCTATTCTGTAACGCCTGTAAGTAAATAAAAAAGTTTATCTTACTGGCCACGAGCCAGTTTCAACTATGGCGGTGACGTCAGCAGTTAAAACATAAGGTATGTCGTTAAATCACATTTCATTCATCAGAAAAAACTACAATTATATCAACTTTATTTTTAGTCAGTTTTTTTTTACTATTTTAAAGCGTTCTCATAGGAATATCGGTTTAACAATTTCATATTTATTTTTCTCTATCAATCATTTACATTGAAAACACTCTTTTCCTAAACATTCATAGTCATATTACAACAAGTTAATAAAGCTTATCAGTTCATTTTTCCTATGATTCATTTCGATGGAGTGCTTTTCTTAGTTTGACCAATACAGACGTCTAATATAAACCACACGATCGTGTAGGATATAACTTTTTGCGACTTTTACGAAACTGTTTAAGAACATTCTTTACTTATTGCATCTTGCACTATTTTATCTATAGGAATGGCTTTACGATACCAAAAATTATTCAGTGATTTACGTTTCAAACCGTGTCAGATTATTTTACATCAACTTCAGAGAAATACGTCAACTTTTTTTTTTTTATAGATGGATACAAATCGTACATTATGAATGTTGATTGCTGACGCAAGTAGTTTGAATGAGTAGATTTAAACGACTAACGTATATTCGTTTGCACATTTTTACTCATCAACGTTGATGTAAATTTTATTTTTATTTCGGACTATTAGTCTCATCTTTATTAGTTGTTTGTTTGTTTTTATTGGTTCACAACGTTTCGGCCAACTTCCTCTGGCCTTCGTCAGGTGGTAACCGCGACGGATAGGAACTTCGAATCTCCTAACTGCATTCTCAGCCATCACTGCCATCCGTAGTTGTCGTCGTCTCACCACATTTTTGACCAATTACCTCTGGCACGCTTTGGGTGGGATTGAAACCGCTATCTTCAGACAATGTTCATCTGGAACCGTAGAGATTCAACGTCTCTATCAACGAAGGCCAGAGGAAGAATCCAACCTTGATCGCCCTTCGGGGCCCGTGGCGCAGTTGATAGAGACGTTGAATCTCTACGGTTCCAGATGAACATTGTCTGAAGATAGCGGTGAGACGACGACAACTACGGATGGCAGTGATGGATGAGAATGCAGTTAGGAGATTCGAAGTTCCTATCCGTCGCGGTTACCACCTGACGAAGGCCAGAGAAAGTTGGCCGAAACGTTGTGAACCAATAAAAACAAACAAACAACAACTAATAAAGATGAGACTAATAGTCCGAAATAAAAATAAAATTTACATAAAAATGCTCATCTCAAAATAAAAAATTCCAATTAAGGAATAATATATATATATATATATCAACGTTGATATTTTTCAAATAAAAAAAGAAAATCTATAAATTGTTCAAAACCGGTTAAATTAATCGATCCCTCACGACATCCGCTACTCGTACTGAACTGGTGACTGAAGTGTGGTGCCTGCTCAGATGCTGCACTCAAATGAATTTTCCTTAGTCAATTGAGGGGGAACCCCTTATATACTAAGGCTATTTTATTTTTGTAGAACCCGCTTTTGAGGGGAGCTGGTTATATTCCACATTAAACCGACCTTGTATCACATTTTGTTTCGTGGGAAACAAATAAATAACCAGTTAGATTCATCTATCCCTTAGGATGAATTCGGAAAAGATGGAAAATACTCTGATTTACAACAAGTATTGTGATTACATCAACCAGTTCTTGTCAGAAATGAAAACCGTTATTCGGAAGATAGAAAGGGTCCAAGACAGAATTAATACATGAAGACGTCTATTTTATTTAATACAACTTAAGGCGAAAAATGCTGTTTAAATATCCCAGACAACTATTGATAACAAAATTTGAATAAATTATTTAATATACCGATAACCTAACAGCAAGAAAAAACTATTATAATCGCTTGGATCCAATTTGTTTTTTTTGTTTTTTTTACCAGAATTTGATTGTTTACTTAAAACATCAGCATAAAGTAAATATCAGATGCGATTCGAAACGATTATATCACATGGATTTGAACAGGAATTGAGTGCACAAAGTTTATTTTGTGTCCGACCAGAAGCCCAGTTCAGATTCGTTTTCCTTGTCTAAACATAGAACGTGCAAAGGAATCCCTCCCACAATCTGTAAAGGCTGTTAGCTAGTGGAGTGACTGGCCAAAAACACTGTTTTCTTTTCTTAAAAAATGCTTGATCCCCTTATATTTGTTTCTGGCGTACCCTTGAATTCCTTTTTTTTTGTCTATATACTAGGAGTTCAGCCCGGCTTTGCTCGGGCCCTATGTACTGTCCACAACTTTATTTGCATATATATATATATATATATATATATATATATATATATATTTAAAAGTTTGACTCATGTCCAGGTAACCTACATCTAAAATTTCAAGTGTTTAGACCCAAAATTCGCAGAAGAGTTTGGTAGAATCTGCAATGGTCAACTTTTTAAACTTTGACTCCCTAGACGTCCAGCACTCTCCACCTCTTCGATAGCATTTGCAAATAAGTTTGCGTTATCGCAACAGCTTGTCACCACCGATTTCTCGCAGACAGCGGGCATTGGTCTATCCTGTAATTTGAGTGGCACTAAGCCTCCCCAAGGTCCCAGTTCTCTACGCGCTTGTCCAGCGGAGGTCTGGTCAGTGCTCTCTCCTCGGTCTTTCGATCTTCCTTGACCCTTCTCGGCTATTTGGTATCACTTTTAGGAGGGAGGTGATGCGTGATGGGGATGTAGAACTTGTTGATATGCAGCTTCAGTGTTCTTCCTTCCCTATAACGCGTATTTCTGTTTCGCCTCTGCAGCAGTTTGTCTGGCTCAGGCATGTGGTTCATGTGCATTATTCTCCGCATTTAAGTGGTTTCCTTAATATTTCAGCCGTTTACATTATCGTTAATCGTTGTATTATTATTATTATTATTATTATTATTATTATTATTATTATTAAAGTTGATATATTAGATAACAAGCATTTTTATTTTGTAAGCTGGTTTGTAGAAAAAGGTTTATAAAGAGAATGTTTTGAAAAAAGGAATGTTTAGTAAAATTATTAGGTCAACTTAGAAACAATAACAAGGAAATAATTTGTGGGATATAAACAAAATAGGTTTTCAAACCCAGAGATAAAAACTTTCGTCAAAAACATAACTGAAAGTCACGTGCTAAGTCTTTCTATATTCGAATGACATAAGCACAAAGGATTAGTTTGAATATATACAGAGCTTGGAGTTAGAATAGAGAAAGAGTTAGGGAGCGACGGGAGACGGACGGAGAGAGGTTGGGGCATTGGAACAAGGGCCTGTGTTACCCTGGACGGAAGAAATGCAGAATCTAAAAACGCTTGCAATCTTTCAACTGGAAAACATTTGGAATAAAACTGTCGGAAAATATAACCGGAGACTTTTGGTAGTTTCTTTGGGTGGATGTTCATTTCAGCTTTGGCAAATTCGTCAACCAAGATCCATAGATGAATGATAGTAATTTCTTGCTACATATAATACTATATATACAAATATGATATTCTCTAGAAAGATGTTTTGTCCCTTTTGTTGCTTAGGAAAGGTTTGTTGATAAATTGTCCCGTTGAAACTGTATATATGTGCAATGTACATTTGTAAGCAGTTATACACACCGCTACAAAGAACATTATATACCTACTGTATTATATAATCACGTTTTTTACACACACACACACATGTATAAATATATATATTAGTGTTGGGACGATTATCGGAATCGGAATCTATATCCGATTCGGAAAAAATGTGTCTCTATTTTCCGATGCCAACAACGATTCTTTTAATTGGCTCTTTTATTTGATTTTCTTTAAAGAAAAATATTCTACCGCTGACAGTAATACTAAAATAGTGAATATCTGTTGATTTTAACCTATTAGTAAAACTAAAATCGATAGATCATCTCTCAGAAGTGTATCCTTACGTTTAAGAAAAATATATCCACATTTAACATTTTATAGTTAAATATGTAGAGATTTAGAGAGAATCGGAATCGGGAATTTAATACGGAATCGCTAATTGTATCGGAATTGGAAAAAATACAGGAATCATCCCATCCCTAATATATATATATATATATATATATATATATATATATATATATATATATATATATATATACATATATATATATATACATATATATATATCAGAGATAGATAGATAGATAGAGAGAGAGAGAGAGAGAGAGAGAGAGAGAGAGAGATACCTTACACACTCGCAACGTAACATATATTTGCTTTATATTTGCCAGCGCAATGACAGATGACATAGAAAACGACGTGTATTATGTGGAAGGCTGGAACCGTAAGTGGATGTTATTAATACTAAGCTTCTTTCCTGTAGCACCTATAAAAAAACTCTTCTCAACCACCGATTGTCATGACAAATAATATCCTATCCTAGAACACAACCTTTCAAACTCCTCGACTAAACATTCCCGGACAACATACATTGAAAAAATGACATTAAAAACATTTCTAAGGCTGCTGCAAGGAAGGTAAGCTCCATCTACCGTGCTAGAAAATTCTCACACCCGAGAGTATCCTATATCTCTACAAAGCAACACTTCGACCCTGGATCGAGTACTGTGGCCACATCTGGGCTGGCGCATCTACTACTATTCTCTCATCTCTTAGACAGGATTTAAAAAAAGAGGAGTCTTAAATCTTATAGGTCTCGCACTATCGGCCATGCTTCAACCTCTGCTCCATCCTACAATGTTGCATCGCTGTGTCTATTTTACTAGTGCGTTAATGGAATGTGATCTGATGAACTCACGGTACTTATGCCCCCTCAACAATGTATATATTCCCAAGTAAACTGACAAGCAGCAAAATCCCACTCCGCCAATGTTAAGGTCCCTAGATGCCAGAAAGCATTACGCTCTAATAGCTTATTCCACCGGGTTCGTAGATTGTGCAATTCTGTCCCTATTTCCTGCTTCTCTGACTGTAGTAACCCGGAGAAGATCAAATATAATGCAGAACATATACGTCGGTGTTCAACTCCTGACAGCCCTTTGCTAGACACAATCATGAATAAATAGGACCCGACGTCTAAATGACAATGTTCTTTGTTTAAGGTGAAAAAGAGTAAAACATATACATGATAATAAAAAGGAGTACAAAATATGCATGACTAGCATGTGTTTCCCGGCGTTGCCCGGGTACTTGGAGATTTATGTTGAGCAAAAAAAAAAAAAGAAAAAAAAAGGTGGTCAATTTTTAAAACTTTGACCCCTATTATGACCCCTTAAACCTTATTGTTTTGAGCTCAAATCCAGTTATTAAGTTAGATCTATGTCCAATGAACCTATATCTAAAATTTCAAGTGTTTAAACCAAAAATTATCGGAGGAGTTTGGTAGAGTTCTCAAAGGTCAAATCATTGTACTTTGACCACTTAATCGCTAAATTTCTGGCCGAAAACCGATCACATAAATTTTCTCAAATCTCAGTACTCTGTATATCAAATTTCAAGTCTGTAGACTAAAAATTGACAGAGTTATTGCATAGGGAAATGTACACACACACACATAGATACACAGACAGATAGACACTTTCACTTTTATAGATATATAGATAATAAAAAGGAGTAAAAAATATACATGATAATAAAAAGAAGTAAAAAAATAAACATGATAATAAAAAGGAGTAAAAAATAAACATGATATAAAAAGGAGTAAAAAAATAAACATGATAATAAAAAGGAGTAAAAAAAGCATGATATAAAAAGGAGTAAAAAAATAAACATGATAATAAAAAGGAGGAAAAATAAACATGATAATATAAAGGGATAATGAAAAGGAGTAAAACAATAAACATGAAAATAAAAGGAGTAAAAAATAAACATGATAATAAAAAGGAGTAAAAAAAATTAAACATGATATAAAAAGGAGTAAAAAAATAAACATGATAATATAAAGGGATAATATAAAGGAGTAAAAATAAACATGATAATAAAAAGGAGTAAAATAATAAACATGATAATAAAAAGGAGTAAAAATAAACATGATAATAAAAAGGAGTAAAAAATAAACATGATAATAAAAAGGAGTAAAAAATAAACATGATACTGAAAAGGAGTAAAAAAATAAACATGATAATAAAAAGGAGTAAAATAATAAACATGATAATAAAAAGGAGTAAAAAAATAAACATGATAATAAAAAGGAGTAAAAATAAACATGATAATAAAAAGGAGTAAAAAATATACATGATAATAAAAAGGAGTAAAAAATAAACATGATAATAAAAAGGAGTAAAAAAAAAACATGATAATAAAAAGGAGTAAAAAAAAAACATGATAATAAAAAGGAATAAAAAATAAACATGATAATAAAAAGGAGTAAAAAATAAACATGATAATAAAAAGGAGTAAAAAATAAACATGATAATGAAAAGGAGTAAAAAAATAAACATGATAATAAAAAGGAGTAAAAAATAAACATGATAATAAAAAGGAGTAAAAAATAAACATGATAATAAAAAGGAGTAAAAAATAAACATGATAATGAAAAGGAGTAAAAAATAAACATGATAATAAAAAGGAGTAAAAAAATAAACATGATATACAAAGGAGTAAAAAAATAAACATGATAATAAAAAGGAGTACAAAAATACATGATAATAAAAAGGAGTAAAAAAATAAACATGATAATAAAAAGGAGTAAAAAATAAACATGATAATAAAAAGGAGTAAAAAATAAACATGATAATAAAAAGGAGTACAAATAAACATTATAGTAAAAGGAGTAAAAAAATAAACATGATATACAAAGGAGTAAAAAAATAAACATGATAATAAAAGGAGTAAAAAATATACATGATAATAAAAAGGAGTAAAAAAATAAACATGATAATAAAAAGGAGTAAAAAAATAAACATGATAATAAAAAGGAGTAAAAAATAAACATGATAATAAAAAGGAGTCAAAAAAATAAACATGATAATAAAAAGGAGTAAAAAATAAAAAGATAATAAAAAGGAGTAAAAAGATAAACATGATAATATAAAGGAGTAAAAAAATATACATGATAATAAAAAGGAGTAAAAAATAAACATGATAATAAAAAGGAGTAAAAAAATAAACATGATAATAAAAAGGAGTAAAAAGATAAACATGATAATAAAAAGGAGTAAAAAATAAACATGATAATAAAAAGGAGTAAAAAAATAAACATTATAATAAAAAGGACTAAAAAAATAAACATGATAATATAAAGGAGTAAAAATATACATTATAATAAAATAAGCCTTTGTTA
>NC_136502.1:31544853-31719853 GCF_053919585.1 Euprymna scolopes
TTCAGATTCATCTGCCTTACTTTTAATGCTAGGTTTATTTTTGGTGTCTTTTCAATTCAATAGAAATCCTCCTAAATTTTCTGATGAGGAGACCGTGCTTACCAAAAAAACTATGTATAATTGTTCTACGTGACTTCATGTATACCACAAATAAAAAGCACGGATTTCCGAAACGGTCGTACAGATAATTGACTTTGTTGTTGTTCCTTCTTATGAAACTGATTTTTAATTTAATTAAATTTTGATTTTTAAATTTTAAAATTTTAAAAAATTTTTAAATTATAAATCACATTACTTAATATTGAATTAGCTTTAGGACATTTAACTATCGAGCTTATTATATATCTAAATTACAACGAGCATTTCCTGTATTTTAATTAAACTAGTAATTTCACTATTACATTAAAATACACTTAGCTCTTTAGACTATTATTCTAATCTCCTTTATATATATATATATATATATATATATATATATATATATATATATATATATATATATATATATATATAAATGCTATATACGTCCAAACAAATTAAAAAGGGCGACGTTCTAAGTAAATAAATAAAAAAATGAGCTTCGAGGCGGAGCCAATATTAACCGTATGTATCGCTTGAAAAAAACAAACAAAAAAAGCAAAAAAAAAAAAACAACATAACATATATATATATATATATATATATATATATATATATATATATATATATATATCAGTCTTAAAAGAGTTCGAATCAACCGATGACTTCGCTAAAATCTAAAATAAAATTACTCCAATTCAGTGCGATATATTGACGTTGTAGGGGTGAGATACTTGATATGATCACGTGTTGTTGTGACGTCACGAACTGCAGCTATTTCGTGCTCTCTTCTTGTTTTGACTTCAACCGTACAAGGTGGGGTGGTGGTCGCTCCTGACATATCACCACTTACGTCACCAGCCAAGTTTCGATATATAAATGGTAGAATAATGGTTTTGGAATATAACTATATGGGAAATATGATTTTTGAAGAAAAAAAAATGAAAATGACTGCAGCCATAGATTTATCTTCCGATAATATCACCGAGAAAAGAACCTAGTCACAAGAGAGACACAATAAAACTGGTCGGCTATGAAGGTCCAAGAGTAGAATGCGACAAAAAGTAAATAACAGAATGAAAGAAATAGATAAAGAAGGATAAGAATCATTAAAGAGTAAAAAAACTGAATGACTGAAACAATATACAATAAAATAAATAGTAAACAAATAAAGCAATAACGGATTAAATACAAAATAGTAAAAACAGAAAAGAAAAAGTATCATTTGGATCCTTCGAAGTACTGTACTAATCTTGAATAATATTTGTACAACGTTTCGGTCGATGTAACGTCCAACCTTTTTCAGGTATATTTTGTCAAACTCGGGAATCCTTCTATACAACTCTATAATCGGCACGGAACTTCAAACAGATGCTTTTATTTAATACACGGGTTAATATGTTATTGTACCGTCAACCATGACTGGATAGAATTCTTAAGTAGTTTGCAATTTTATTTTTGAGTGTCGACCTAGCTTAGGATTGGATCTTACACATCCAGAAGAGTATAAATCATAACGGAATGATCCAAATACTTTATACACTACGCCACGAGTCTTTACAGACATAAAGACGGCCGGGGGTTACATCAGCCGAAACGTTGTTAAAATGGCATTCCAGATTAGAAAAGTAATTCTAAGAGTCCGAATAATATGAATAATCAATCCTCATCTGAAAAACACAAAAAAGGTTATAGTAAAAACGAGGAGAGATGGTGGGACATATATAAGATGATAAAAAGAAGTCCCCAGATCCAATAAAACGAAGCAGAAATCAAAGAAATTTTTCTAGACACATTTTTGTAGTCGATAAATCTTCTGAATAGATAAAAAAAAAAAGCCGACGCCATAATCTGAATAAAATGTTTAACATAAAATGTTAGCGACCAGAACCGTCAGAAATAAGACAGAAAATTATAAAGAAATAAAAAAGACATGATTTATTGACGCGACAAAAAATCATAGAATAATGAGAGACAACCAGGCGCTTTTTTTTTTGTCAGTTTTATTAAAGAATCGGAAAATATTTTTATAAAGATTAAAAAATTCCTTGTATCATTATTTCCTGCCAGACTTGTTCAGTATTAACCTAAAAATACATTGGAATTAGTTTGAGACTTTGAAAGGAAACCAATTAAATTATCAGGTAATTCAGTATTAATAATTTACGAGCCTCACCTTCATTAGTATAACTTTATTATTATTATTATTATTATTATTATTATTATTATTATTATTATTATTCATTCATTCATTCATTCATTCATTAAGAGTAGTCACACAAGCCATCATCAAATATTTCGCTTTGAGAATAACTTGGTTTTCTCTAGGGTCTGAGTGTTAACGAGTCTCTCCAGATTTCCAGTACTCTCCAAATCTTCCAATAACTTTTGTAAAAGAATTTGTGTCATCGCAAGAGCAACCTACCATTGATTTTTCTTTGGCAACGGTCACTGATCTGCACTGAAATTTAGGTGGCAAAAAGCCCCTTTAAGGCCCCAGTCTTTTTTGCACTCATCAAGCGGAGGTCTGGCTAGTGCTTTCTCTCCTCCGTCTTTCCATCCTCCCTGACCCTCCTCAGTTTATGGTGACATACATACATAAAAAGGGGAGTGGCCAGAAAGCACGAGCGCATGGGGGTACCTTACATTTATAACGTTTCACGCTTTCATGTGATGTTTCTTTCTTCTTGATGTTTTCTGTAACATGAATGTAAGTTTGTGTTTTACATCTGTAACATGTTAATTTTTGTTTTACATCTGTAACATGAATGTAAGTTTGTGTTTTACATCTGTAACATGTTAAGTTTGCACTTTACATCTGTAACATGTTAAGTTTGTGTTTTACATCTGTAACATGTTAAATTTGTGTTTTACGTCTGTAACATGTTAAGTTTGTGTTTTACATCTGTAACATGTTAAGTTTGCACTTTACATCTGTAAAATGTTAAGTTTGTGTTTTACATCTGTAACATGTTAAGTTTGCACTTTACATCTGTAACATGTTAAGTTTGTGTTTTACATCTGTAACATGTTAAATTTGTGTTTTACGTCTGTAACATGTTAAGTTTGTGTTTTATATCTGTAACATGTTAAATTTGTGTTTTACGTCTGTAACATGTTAAGTTTGTGTTTTACATCTGTAACATGTTAAGTTTGTGTTTTACATCTGTAATATGTTAAGTTTGCACTTTACATCTGTAACATATTAAGTTTGTGTTTTACATCTGTAATATGTTAAGTTTGCACTTTACATCTGTAACATGTTAAGTTTGTGTTTTACATTTGTAACATGTTAAGTTTGTGTTTTACATCTGTAACATGTTAAGTCTGTGTTTTACATCTGTAACATATTAAGTTTGTGTTTTACATCTGTAATATGTTAAGTTTGCACTTTACATCTGTAACATGTTAAGTTTGTGTTTTACATTTGTAACATGTTAAGTTTGTGTTTTACATCTGTAACATGTTAAGTCTGTGTTTTACATCTTATACATGTTAAGTTTGCACTTTACATCTGTAACATGTTAAGTTTGTGTTTTACATCTGTAATATGTTAAGTTTGCACTTTACATCTGTAACATGTTAAGTTTGTGTTTTACATTTGTAACATGTTAAGTTTGTGTTTTACATCTGTAACATGTTAAGTTTGTGTTTTACATCTGTAACTTGTTAAGTTTGCACTTTACATCTGTAACATGTTAAGTCTGTGTTTTACATCTGTAACATGTTAAGGTTGCGCTTTACATCTGTAACATGTTAAGTCTGTGTTTTACATCTGTAACATGTTAAGTTTTTGTTTTACATCTGTAATCTGTTAAGTTTGTGTCTGTAGTTCATGTGGTCTGCTAGTCTCCGCATTCTACGTATTTCTTAAATATTTCTGCAATTTATTGTTATCCGTTGTATCTTTTCAGTTATTCCTTTGATTCTAATCTCCCCCATTCTTTTTTTTCAAAGGTTTTCGGTATTATTCCTAGCGCTTCTACTATTAGTGGTGTCATCCTGACTTTCTTCATTTTTCAGATCCCCTTTTGGGCTCTCTGGCATTCCGTGTATTTGCTCCACTTCACAGTCTCCTTGATATTTAGTGTGTGTTACACTGGTACGGCAAAATCTACAATCTGGCAGGACTTTTCCTTCTTGTTAAATATCATGACATCCGGTCTTCTTGCTGGGATTGATTTATCCGTATGTATATCCTGCTATTATTGTTATTATTATTATTATTATTATTATTATTATTACTATTATTATTATTATTATTATTAGTAGTAGTAGTAGTAGTTGTAGTCTCAACTTTTGGATATTTTTAGTTGGATTGTTTTTGAACACCAGGGCAATTCTTTTGGCTTTAGACATTCCAGCTGTACTGTAATAATTTCGCTGTTCGTAACAGGCAAGTCTTTTTCAAAACTGGGGCAGAATTGTTTTCTCTAATCCGCTTAAGCCATTTATGGTGATTTTTTTTTGTTATGGTCCCAACCGTACCAATTACAATGGGAATCACCTTAACTTCTTTACATTTCCGGGGTCTAATTCCTATTTCGAATCTTGATATTTATTTTTTGTGTCCTTTCTCATACATTCTGATATGAAAATGGCAAGTTTTGGTTGAGCATATTCTCTTGTTTGAAGTCTGAAGAATTATGTCAGGTTTTGAATGTTCAAGAACCTTATCAGCATATCTTAAAGAATTTTGACATCATTGTTGTTTATTTTTTTAAAATTTTTATTTCAACATTTTTTGCACGCGTGGAAATTTCGCGGAATGAATAATATATTGGACTAAAATATATGTTTTGATAAAGCTGATATTTTTCTGGGTTGCGTAAACAAAATTAGTTATGTTGGAAACCCCTAAAAAACAATATCACGCAGCAAATGAGTTTACTAACATTACTATGAAAATAGTGTCAGTTGTATATCAAATATAGAACTGCATCAAATAAGATAAATTAATAAATACTATATAGTTCAATACAAATAATGAAGTCAGATTCTAAGAGACAATCTTTAAATTTCTCCTTCCACCCTGGTAGACAGACTGCCCCAAAAAAACCCTCATCTAAGTCATTAAAAATGGTTTATATGCTGTTATTTTTGTATTAAATATTAATTAATAGGAAGTCATTTTCAGTTAAAATCAATTTAGTATCACGCATGTAACTTGAGAAACACACGCTTTCAATGTGTAAAATTTATGAGTAATAAACAGAATCGTACATCAGGTCAAATTTGGTCGCCATCTTGTTTTGATTTTATTCATTCGCATAATGTGGACGCATTCCAATCGTATTTTTTCTCAAATTACATGCGAAACATTAAATCGATTTTAACTCGAAATGATTCTTGATGTATTAATATTTAACAAAAAAGACATTAAATCATTTTTAATGCCAACATTTTTAATTTTTTTCTCTCGTTCTGGTCATTATTTTCAAACGCTAATCTTGTTTTGCTGACAGTCGCCTCTGTTTCATTCAATCGGCAACTGTATAACCAGCTTGGTGACTTGATAGAAAAACTGGACAATTCAAGCATGCTAAGATGGATGTTGTCTAAGTTTCGAATAGTAGCAGATAATTTACTAGGAATCTTCTTGCTTGAATTAAGCAATATTTGCATAATAATACATTAATATTAATTTATTAAATGAATATTAATAAATTATTATTAAGAATAAATTTATAATAACTAGCGTGGCCTGTGAAATTTTCACAGCAGCATATTTCATATGCAAGATCTTCCTGCTGGGCATGGAGACCTCACGACATTATTGTAGCCCTTTTGTTAAAACTGCAAAAATCAAATCTCCAGATCGAATAATTCATAATACACACGTTGAAATGAATACGGTAATGATATAGAAAGACTAGTGATAACAATAAATTATTATTATTATTATTATAATTATTATTATTATTATTATTATTATTATTATTATTATTATTATTATTGTTGTTATTATTATTAATTATTGGTATTATTATTGTTGTTAATATTATTGTCATTTTTATTATTATTGTTATTATTATTATTATTTTTATTATTGTTGTTATTACTATTATTATTGTTATTACTATTATTATTATTATTGTAATTATTATTATTGTAATTATTATTATTATTGTTATTGTTGTTATTGTTGTTATTATTATTGTTATTATTGTTGTTGTTTTATTATTCTTGTTATTATTGTTGTTATTATTGTTATTATTATTGTTGTTTTATTATTATTGTTGTTGTTATTATTGTTGTTGTTATTATTGTTGTTGTTATTATTGTTGTTGTTATTATTATTATCATTATTATTGTTATTATTATTGTTGCTGGTATTATTATTATCATTATTATTGTTATTATTATTACTATTGTTATTATTATTATTGTTGTTGTTATTATTGTTGCTGGTATTATTATCATTATTATTGTTGTTATTATTATTGTTGTTATTATTATTATTGTTGTTGTTATTATTATTATCATTATTATTGTTATTATTATTGTTATTATTATTATTGTTATTATTATTATTGTTATTATTATTATTGTTATTATTAATATTGTTATTGCTGTTATTATTATGATTATTATTGTTATTATTATGGACAGAAAAACGAAGGAGAAGGTCCGAAAGTGTATCTTAGAATAATGAAACTAATTGCAAAGTCGAAATTGTATGGAGGAAACATTAATGGAAGCAGTGAATGCATTGGCAGTCAGTGTTTTGAGATACAGAGCGGAAATTTTAGAATGGTCTAACAAGGAATTGCATGGCATGGATACCAAAACAAGAAAAGTTTTAGCAATGTTTGGTATATTTCACATTCGAAGTAGTTGTATCAAAAGAGGAAAGACGCTGGAAGAGGATTGAAAAGTGTAAAAGATTGTGTGAGAACCGAGGAGATGTCGTTGAATGGCCATGTGGTTAGAAGTGAGAAGTGGATGCTTAAAGTTGTGGCTAATGAAGTGGTGGTATGTGAGACCAAGGCTGATTGTGTGAAACGTATGGATAGAGAAAGGGCAGAGGAACTGGCTAGGAAGAAAATGCATGGAAGGTTCTTCCATGATATAGCAGAAGTAGCTGATGAAAGATCATGACAATGGCTTAGAGCTGGGTATCTTGCTAAGAGTACTGAAGCGTTTGTTTGTGCAGCACAAGAGCAGGCATTAGGAACACGATTTTTAAAAAAAGTGGTTCTAGGAGAGGAAGTTGCTGCAGAATGCCGGATTTGTGGTAAGACCTCAGAGTCAATTGCGCACCTTGCAGCAGGGTGTAGTGGACTGGCCCAGAGAAAGTACCACAAAAGACACGATCGCATGGGACTCCGGATATATTGGGAAGTGTGTAAGAACGTTGGGTTAAGTTTTGTTGGAAAATGGTTTGAGGAGGTGCCTGATGAAGTGTGAACAAGTGAGGATGGCAAGGTAGAGGCATGGTGGGATAAAAATGTCATAACGACCAAGCAATTGGAACATAATCATCCGGATTTGGTCGTCATTGACAAAGTCTCAAAAACTGGCAGATTGTAGACTTCTCAGTACCCTGTGACAGGAATGTGAGAGAGAAGGGGAACGAGAAGTGGAGCAATTATGCTCCATTTGCCTTGGAGATAAGGCGTGTACACGGGGTTAAAACACAAATAATCCCGGTCATAGTTGATACACTAGGAGTAGTATCAAGTCGTCTGGAAGGACAATTGAAAAAAACTACAAATCCTCAATGTTTTAGATGGCCTTCAGACCTCTGCTATTGTAGGTACCACCAACCTCCTTAGAAAAACCCTTGATCTTTGAAGCTCCTGGTTTAGAGCTAGGATTGAGGGAAATCCTCTGGAAATAGATCCCATCCCTTTCCAGAGAGACCTTGATAAACGAAATCAGAATTATTATTTCTATTATTATTTCTATTGTTGTTGTTATTATTATTATTATTGATATTTTTATAATTATTATTACTATTAATGTTATTATTATTGTAATTGTTATTATTATTAACTTTATTATTGTCATTGTTATTATTATTATAATAATTATTATTATTGTTGTTGTTATTATTATTCTTATTACTTTATTATTGTTATTATTATTATTATTATTATTATTGGTTCACAAAGAACTTTTACACAAGTCTTCAGAGATCTCACCCTGAAAACAGCCTGTGGTGTTTCCTGGAAGCTGAGTGACAACAAGTCTCCCCAGATTTCCAGTACTCTCCACCTCTTTCGATAAAATTTGCAAATAAATTTGAATTATCACAACAGCTGCTTACCATTGATTTCTCGTTGGCAGCAGCTATTGATCTTTGCTGGGATTTGAATGGCAATAAGCCTCCCCAAGGTCCCAGTTCTCTTTGCACTTATTCAGTTGAAGTCTGGTCAGTTAATCGGCCTTTCCTTCCTCTTGACTCTACTTGGTTATTTGGTCTCGCTTATTTTTATCGGGGGGGGGGCGGCAGAAAAACATAATAATAATAATAATTATAATAATAAGTGATCGTCACTGTTTAGTTGATAGAAACATTTCGATAAAAAAAAGCTGTTTGAATAACAGAAACAATGTTGTTGAAGCGATTAAGTATTTAAAAATAAAATATCGCTGTAAAAATACAAGGTGCCTTCAATAAGTTTCCAGACTGGTGAATTTCAAAAATGCAATTTCGACGTGAGGACACTTAAGAAGAACGATATGCAAGAAAATTCTATTTTAGACTTTGGAAAAAATGCCAAAGAAACGTATGGAATGCTTCAGACTGCTTTTGGACCATTTTACATGAAACTAGCAGCAGTTGTTGAGTGGCATAAGAGAATCAATGATGGCGAGGAATCTGTGAGGGATGATAAGAGGTGTGGGAGGAGTAAGAACTCAGACCACCAGGACTGATTGGCCAAATAAAGAATTCCATGGATAAAGACAGCCATGTGTCTATAGAGAAAATAAGTGCGCAGTTTGATGTCAGTGTGAGAACTGTTCACACAATTATTCGTGAGCAACTGAAGATGCGGAAGGTTTGTACGAATGCATCCACAACTCCATACTTGTCACAGACTATTTGACCAAGATGGACATCAATATACTGGTAGTCCAGACCTTGCTTCCTGTGATTTTTGGTCATTCCCTAAGCTAAAGGGAAAACATAGAGGCTGTGGTTATGAGACAATTAACGAGATGAAAGAAGCTGTGACGAGGGACATAGACACGCTCACACAAGTGGACTTTCGAAGGGCCTTCCAGAAGTTGTTGGAATGGTACAACAAGTGCATTACAGCCGGAGAAGATTACTTCTAAGTGGAGTAAAGTTTCACGCGTGTACTATCAGTAAAAGTGCCCATACGAAAACTATACCAAATGCGGGTATAAATAATAAGCATTCAGGCGAGAGACTTATATAGCCAGAAGTCTGAATGCTGTATATAGTTAGTTGGATCGTCTTACTTTAATTCCCAGGTAGGATTCAAATTAAATTATCTTAACAAGGCTTTCTATATCTCTACTTATATATAAAAAAGTAATTCGCCTGTACTTGATGTGTCTGGGAGTGTTCTTAGACAGGTTTTCTATCCAAAAGGCCTCAGATAAGTATCGAAAATCGAAAAAATCCGATAAAGGAGGAAGTCCGATTTTGACCGAAGTCAACAACTTATACAACTTAACACCACGGTTGCATTTGAAAAGTTTTATCATGATACAAGCAGAAAGTGGCAGCTTAAGTTCTTTGATAAGACAGGTGCAAGTTCGAAATAAATGGTTTCGTTTAGATTACTATCTAACCACTATAATTGACTTTTGTATTTTAAACTTTAATTCAAGCTATTAAGTAAACATAATTCAATAAAATCAATAGTAGGTTCTTTGATATATCAGGGGTGCGTTCGAAATAAATGTTTCTGTTCAGAACATAATAGACCCATGTTACTTGACTTTGCATGTAAAACTTTAATTCAAACCATTACATAAAATAATTTACTAAAATTAACAATATGTGCTCTACAGTACAATGTAGCCTACAATGTATTCTGGACTATTTCAATACGGGGACGTATGTAGAACTTTTTCTAGGTACATTGCGATTAGTTCCTTGAAAAGAGTAAATAATCAATCAATTAGATTGAAAAAAATAAGCGATTTCATCAATTTCAATGACAATAAAAGTATTGGAGAGTGGAATATTTGTTGATCCTCATTAAATCCCGAGCAACGTCGGATTTCCCTTTAAATATATATATCTATCTATATGTATATACCTATAAAGTGAATGTGTTTGTGTGTATGTATGTGTGTGTGTGTGTGTGTGTGTGTGTGTGTACATTTCCTACACAATAACTCTTTTAATTTTTAGTCTACAGACTCGAAATTTGATATACAGGGTACTGAGATTTGGGAAAATCTATGTGATCGGATTTAGGTCAAAACTTTGGGTGTTAAGGGGTCAAAGTTCAACGATTTGACCTTTGAGAACTCTACCAAACTCCTCCAACAATTTTTGGTCTAAACACTTGAAATTTTAGATATATGTTCCTTGGACATAGATCTAACTTAATAATTTTATTTGAGCCCAAAACAATACATTTTTAGGGGTCATAATAGGGGTAAAAACAATTGATCGCTTTTTTATCCGGGCAATCCAATGAAATCTGTATGATTGTTAAAGAGTGCTCAATGGAGGACAGAGCTGGTATGTAGTCTGTTTATTATACAAACATTATTGGTTACATATGTGCATACATGTTTCAGTGAAGTCCTAATTCATGAGATCATTTCATCAGACAAAAACAAATATAAATTTCGCTCCTTTTTTTGGTCTGATAAAGTGGTTTCCATGAATTAGGATTCTACTGAAACATGTATGCACAAATGTAGTCAATTATATTTTTATAATAAACAGACTATATATATATATATATAAGTGAAAGTGTCTGTCTGTCTGTGAACATTTCCCTATACAATGTCTCTGTCAATTTTTAGTCTACAGACTCGAAATTTGATATACAGGGTACTGAGATTTAGAAAAATCTTTGTAATCGGTTTTAGGCAAGAAATTTGGATGTTAAGGGGTCAAGGTTCAGCGATTTAACCTTTGAGAACTCTACCGAACTCCTCCGACAATTTTGGGTCTAAACTCTTGAACTTTTAGAAATAGGTTACGTGGGCATGGATCTAAATTTATACTTTGATTTGAGCCCAAAACAATAAATGCTAAGTGGTCCAAATTGGTTCAAAGTTTAAAAAAATAATCTCTGAGGTCTCCACGAAATTACTTGAAATCTTACATAAAGTGTATTCACAAGTGGGCAAGTTATGATCAGTACATAGGGCCCGAGCAAAGCTGAGCTGAACTGCTAGTATATATATATATATATATATATATATATATATATATATATATATATATATATATATATATATATATAAAGATATATATATATATATAGAGAGAGAGAGAGAGAGAGAGACAGACAGACAGACAGATAGAGATATATAGATATAAAAAAGGGCCCTTACACTTAACTAAAAAGTAATTGTATTTTTCTAGTGTCAATAACTAGAATCACCCCACATATAAATCTTCTGTGAAAACTCATCCCAATAAGAGGCAGGAAGTTCCCGCTGTTACCTTTTTGAGGCGGCAAATAGATTGGCTTTTCGACGCCATTATAGTTTTTGGGGCTCCTTGATTGATTGATGCGTCGGGATAGAGGTAAGGGTAAATAAATCGAGTCACGGACATGACAATTACCAGGAGTTCTTTATGTATGAAATCATGTTGGATATTTTTTTTTGAAAAAGTGACAGTCGATATAGAGTTTATAGTAGTTATGAACTGAAATTACACAAACTGAATGTCTAGCAAATTAAAAGCTGGTGTTGATTCTAGGGAAATGTTTGGTTTTCATCTTAAAGGTCTTAAATAAATTGAACTTCATACTTAGTTGCTGCCCCATAATTATGGATTACATTTTATACAAATCGAAAATATTTGATTTTTTGGTTCCCCGTCAAAAGGAGGGCATAGCTGTTAATTCACCCTTGACCGTTCCTCCGTTCCTCTGTCCGCACTTTTCTAAATAACTACGCCTTGGAATTTTAAAAACTTTTGCACAAACATAAAACATGAGTAAAAAAAAAAGTAAGAGAAAGGATTTTCCGAGAAAACTGTGGTTGCCCCACCCCCCACCCCACCCTAGTGGTGCCTTTCGGGTTAAAATAGCTAAAATTATCACTTTTGTGCTTATATATATATATATATATATATATATATATATATATATATATAAAAATGATGCCTTGGATTTTTATAAAACTTCCTGAAAAGTTGTAACTAACTGATTTCTATATAATTTTGTTTGTCTATACTTCGCGATAATTCTTAGGTGCCCCCCGGGGCTCTTTTAGGACTAATAAAAACACTGGACTATTTTTGGACTATTTTACCATATTTGTCCAAAGTTTTCTGTGTATTTAACAGTTTTACATGGTGCTGAACTGAAATTAAAATTTTTGGGGGACTTTGGGGCTAAATAGGGGGGGAGTCAAATGATGGACTTAGTCATTTCGTTTTTTGCATTGTGCAGAACTCAAATTTACAAATGTTAAAGCCTAGAACTGCACCGTTTGTTCATTTTCACCAGGATTGGCGTCCCTTGGGGACTTTTGGGGCTAAATGGGGGAAGTGGGGGAAAATGCTGAACTTAGTTATTTTTTATGCTTCGTTCACTGTGCACTCACGGGGGACCATGCATGCTTCACCTGCTTAATAAAAGGTTGCGTTCAAATCAATTTGTTTCATAACATTTTAAACTGATTTTTGGTGAATATTTTTTAATTAATTTTAATGATAGTGATATAAGTTTTGTTAATGTCATCTAAACTCTCTTAAACAGAATATAGTTCAGAACGTCGACTCTTATGCAGACAAACGTATAATGAGGGATAGATCTATTAGTACCATATATATATATATATATATATATATATATATATATATATATATATTTATAATGCTCCCTATCTTTGGTTGAACATATTGAAAAGTGATATGCAAACTCCCATTAGCGTTTTTACCGATGCTCTTTATGTAAACAAATTAAGCTTAGACAATGTAAAAATAATGTTAATTCACTACCTTGACAACTTCAAAACATTGTTAATTCACTACCTGCATAGGAGCGGCTGGATAGCGTCACGGTTAGAAGTGCCAACTGTCGTTTGGGCGGTCGAGTTTTTATCCTGGCTAAAGGTAGTTATTGGCTAGCCTAACTGATGAGCTGTGATACACCGAATCAGTACTGTACGTGTATGTGGACACACACACACACACACACACACACACACACACACACACACACACACATATATATATATTAAAAAAATGATTCAAGTTTACAAATTAAATAATTCTTTACATCGAACCAATCAACATTTTCTTTGGATTGTACCACTTTTTTTCAATTGTGTCTTTGTCGAGCTCGGGCTCCACTTGGAATCTTCTTTTAACCGATATATGTCTGCATGATTATCAACTTTTATACAGGCCGGATCAGAACAACTTGCTTACTTGGAATATCTATTGAAACAAAAGCCAGTTTTTCTCCCCCACTCTGTACAAACATGATTTTGCTCATAATTTGTAGTTTTACATGTAACCAGTAAAATATATAGCTTACCCATGAATATTATTTTGCTGGCTACATTCCTCTGAATATAAGAGCCATTCTTTGAAACTTCACGGAATAAGAAACCTTTTAACTTTTCAACTTGTCGGATAATAAATTGATGCAAATTCTGATTTACAGAGTTAAAATTGAATACCACACACACACACACACATATATATATATTCAATATGTTCAATATATATACATATAGGAAACAGAAGCGCAGCTATGTAGACCTAGCTTATATGATTAGATCTGGTAGCAATCTTCTCTCTCTTCACATCCCCAATAATATTTTTCTACGTGTCACTTCACTTTTGTTGGCCAATCAAGAACTTTAAGACTCAAATCAACAAACCAATTATTTTAAGTGTTGGTATGGGGGGCAAGTACCAACTCATGCGTGAAAAGGGTTTTATTTGTTCACTTTCTGTTAAATTGCAAAACGGTCTTCATATCTACAAGCCATTGGTTGGCACACAGTGATCACGTGTTGGGGACATACGAGGGTCGTTTCAAAAGTAATGCATCCTATATTTTTTTTTAACTAAAAATAATTAAAGTGTAACGGAGACGGAACGACACAATTAAAACGAGCGACATTTTGTGCTGCAGAATTTATTTTTCTACATAGTCACCACCATTCTCGGTGAACTTTTGCCAGCGATGAGGTGGTGGATGTGCATTGGCGTCCGGATCACATTTTGTTTCTTACATCCTTGTTGTCACCCTGAAATCGGCGAACCTATCGCCTAGCTGTGCTTGCGTCAACTGCAACGGCTTTGTAAACATTCAACCAGCGCTGGTGAATATTGATCGGTTCAATTTTTATCTGCATAAAGGAATTTACTGACGCATCTCGTCTTCTGATGCACGCCAATAACACTGTCAATATCTGCAACATAAAGATGAAACTTTCATGTCATTTATGCATAAGTTTTATTATACTAATGTAGTTTGTAATCCCTTTTGATCCATTCGGGCGGAATGAAAATAGGAAGGACTACTTTTGCAACGTGCCTCCTTACGTATTTGAAAAACTCAGAGTAAATAGATTTAATTAGTGTTTAATAGCAATGGCGATAAGAAGCCTTTTGTCTTCATGCTTGTTTAGAAAAAGAAAAAAAAAACACTAATAGAAAGTTCGTCGAAATGTATGATTCAACTTACTATCCGGTTTGTATTGTCGGCACAATTTAACCAATTTGTGCTTTAAATGTTAAGCGCTCTAAATAATATTCTTTCATTCACTCTCCACGTTTCTAACCACGCGTAATGTTATGAGACTACGTTGTCCAGATTTGGAATTCAGACAAAACCACTAGACGTCTCTAAAGAAGTACACATCATTGAAATATTAAGAAAACCCTCACGTACAGAAAGCGACTAGATAACGCCGACTAGCGACAGGCACTCAAATAGAATAGTACTAAAAACTAGAAACATAAAACGAATGTTATATGAAACCAAGAGAACTGAAACTATCAGATTATATAAGAAAATCATACAATCTAATCATTCTTTCTGCCCCTCCTCGGATGCGGTTATGAAAGATCAGGAAGAATAGAAATTCCGCGGAGAATGAGCCTCATTCACACTTTTACTGGAATCTTGAATAGACTCGAATAATTCTAGAGAAAAGGAAAGCGTGTTATCTTCGAAAAAATCACTAGTTAACGGCTAGTGTGAGAGCAACAAATGTTAAATATTGGCAGGCAACGCCGGGAAGAGAAACATTCATTGGGTTGCACACCCGCAAATGGGTCCAAATGTTAAGAATTTGGTATTTCCACCAATATCTAACGGAATGCATAATTCGACCTAGAAATATTTGAGCAGATATCGGTCAAACGGCTGAGACAATAGACAAAGTGAATATTACAGATATTATTAAGAAAAAATTAGATTATAAATAAAATCGTTATAGTAAAAGAGTCAGTCAGAGAGAAAGAGAGAGAGAGAGAGAGAGAGAAAGAAAGAGACAGAAAGAAAGAAAGAGAAAGAGAAAGATTGCGGCACGTGTCACCATTTCTTCACCGCCCGATAACCGTCTAACGCACCCCATGCCTTCCAGTAATTGCTAAAACAGTAAATAACAATTTGTTACAGAAAAATGATTGTCAGAATATATGAATTTTTGTAGATCAACTGTGTTGTGACTTTTACTTTGCTGTCAGTGTGTGTATATATTTTGTGCCAGCGAAAAAAGTACATGTAAACAATGTATTGACTGGACAAAGGTATTTTGAAAAATCGGCCACAGCGATTACGTAACAATATTTATATTGGATTGTGTAGTGGACTTTCGGTTAGCGTTCAAGTTGTGGATAACTTTGCAAAGACTAAAGTTACCTCTCATGAAAGAGGAGAACTATTTATGGCACAATGGGAGATTCCATTGTGCACACATGGGCCAGTCTATTCTTTGGATTATGATTGGCTGAATCACCTGATTGGATATGCTTGTACATAAATACAAGCCTTCAGTCCAGCTCAATCTGGTATCAGTCTTGTGCATAAGCTGGACCCTTGGTAAGTGTTGCTGCTATTATTATTATTATTGTTGTTGTTATTGTTGTTGTTATTGTGTGTTATTGACTACTACAGTTCTTTTGATTATTCTACATCTCCCCTCTTCCCCCCCCCACGAGTAGGCTGGGTTGTATTAGAGGTGTATCTCTCTTTTAGGCCTAGTTTGTTGTGTGGTAGTAACGTAGAAAGAGCTTGAGGAATCCTTGATGATCGAAAGCGTGGGGATATATGTGTGGTTTGTTGTTGGGGGTTGGTTGCTGTGTATGTGCTATTACAGGGAGACAGTGGGAGATGCAAGAATGTAGTATCGCTTGAGGGAATTGTTGGTCCTAGTGTTGCACTTGGTATTGGGGTTGGTGCAGGCTTGAGTTCGCATTTTCTGAGGAAACGGCGGTTCCTAAGTGTGATCCTTCCGGATCCGTTAGCCCTGATTCGGTATTGTTGATCTCGTAGGGAACTGATGATTTTGCCCGTTGTGTTCCATCTGCGATTGACTGGATTTTGGATGACTATGGTGTCACCAGCTTGTAACGGTGGAAGGTTGTGGGTATATTTATTGTATCTTTCTACTATTTTTGCATTGCGGTGGTGGAGCATTTCCTCGCGGTGTTGTGCAGCTGACACCCATTCAGGATGAGGCTTGTAGAGGATTGGCTGTGAAGGGTTTGGAAAATGTTTGTGCAATATTCCCACATCGATGCAGGCTGCTCTGCTGAGATAAAGCCGTTGTATGCCCTTGCATATGTAGAGGGCTTGTTTAGTTGTTTTCCCTCTGACCACAAACTCAACTGGTAGCCAACCCTGACACATGCGTGTGAAACCTCCAACTGTTCGTATGATCTTTCTTGATTGCACAAGAATAATCTCTGTGAGGCCCATTTTTATTAAATGCTTTGGTCCCCCAAGACAAATGGCGGCACCACTGTCGGGAAAAACCTTTAGCGTTGTACTACGACTCCTAGGGATATTGACAGCTTGTCTGGGATCTGGTTTTGGTGAGAATGGGATTACTGATGCATTTATTTCAGTTAACAGATCACCTTCTGTAGTCATAATGGTGCCCCTCATTTGATCGAATGTGATATGGGCCATGAGTGTATTCATGGGAGCTTCTTGGTCTTCAAAACTTTTTATCACTGCCGGGCGATATTTCTTTGTCCGGCACACTGCTGAGAAATGGTTAAGTTTCCCACAAGTGTTGCACATTTGATTCCATGCCGGACATGTTAAATGGCGGGCACTTGTCCTTGGAGTACCATGTTGGTGACTACCGCAACCTATGCAGGTTTGACGGGGTTCTTTATCAGCAATGTTATCGTTGTGAGTAGCAGTAGAGCTAGTGCGAATATTGCCTCTGCTAGTCGGTACAGCACTGTTTTTTTTTTGCCTGCGATATGTTGACATCCGGACTGTAGCTATGTCTGAGATATCAGTCATTGCGGTTTGGTCCCGTAGTGCAGACTCAAATGCCTCAGCATGACAAATATTTTGGTTGAGAGTTCTTAGCAACCCGGCTTTTGCCAGTAGATCGGTCTGAAGCGTATCATTCGATATCCCTTTGATAAATTGGTCCTTGATGTAAATGTCGGACAGGTCGTGATCGCAGTTGGGGCATGAGAAATTACAGTCTATGGCCGTGGACCTAAGACGAACAAGGTATTGTTGGATGGGTTCATCTTCATGCTGTGATATAGATGCAAATGTCATCCGATGGACCATGGGATTTGATTTTTGAGTTACCAATGCTTCTATCATATCTAGCAGCTTGTCTGGGTTGGTGGTGAAGAACGTAGGGTACGCATTTATGATTGCGTTTTGGACGGATTCATCAGCGCAACTGTATAACTGGATATTGGCTTGAGAAGTTGGCATGTCAGTTATTCTGGTGAATACTTCCCAATCAATCCGAAATTTTCTGAATTGTTGAGGGGTCATTTCGAGATGAAGTTGGGGAGGCCTGGCAGCTGGTGCCTTAGCATAGGTGGTCTGGGTAGCGGGCTCCTTGGCTTGTCGAAGGATAGACAGAGCTTCTCCCATTCTTGTGATTCCCAATTCTCTTAGCATGGCTCGATCCATTACTTGAAGGTTTTCTTTCCTCAGTTTTTCCTTCACAAAAGTTGCAGCGTAGCTCTTGGCGGAATCGGCAGCAATGCCTGCTTTGAGGAAATAGTCTTCCCAATCTTCTGTCTCGAATCCTGTTCGTAGCGCCATACTGGATTGTGTAGTGGACTTTCGGTTAGCGTTCAAGTTGTGGATAACTTGGCAAAGACTAAAGTTACCTCTCATGAAAGAGGAGAACTATTTATGGCACAATGGGAGATTCCATTGTGCACACATGGGCCAGTCTATTCTTTGGATTATGATTGGCTGAATCACCTGATTGGTTTGTTTGTTTGTTTGTTTGTTTTGTTTTACGGCATATCAACCACTTTGGGGTCATTTAATGCCGAAAGGTTCGTTATGTTGTGTTAAATATTGGTTTGTTCTTCTTAAGGTTTTTTTTTTTTTTTTTTTTTTTTGTGGGGGGGGGGTCTTTCCTTATATTTTTGAGTATATTTTAGTTTCTTTCAGAAAATTGATAATTTTTTGGGGATCAATCTTGTTTAATATTGTTTTCAGATTTTTTTCTTGGTAATACTTTGTTCGGATTTGTTCAAGGTCGATGCAGTTTGTCAGTATATGGTGTATTGTGTAGGGTTCTTGACACGTTATACAGTTTGGTGTCTCCTCCCCTTTTAGTAGATGTGAGTGGGTGATGTGAGTGTGACCTATTCGCAGTCTGGTCATTACTACCTCTTCCTTTCTTGTTAACTTTTTGGTGTCTCTCGTTCCAATATTTGGTGTTATTTGGAATAGTTTGTTTTTGGTGCATGAGCTCCAGTTTTCTTGCCATTTTCTCTTCAAAAATGTGTTTATTTTAGTCTTTAGGTCTGTATAGGGGATTTTTCCACTTATGTGGTTTTGTTGCAGAGTTTCCTTTGCTGCCTTATCTGCTTGTTCATTCATGTATATGCCGATATGGCTTGGTATCCAGCAAAAGATAATGTTTTTTTTCATGGTTATGGCATCTATTTTGTTTAGCAATTTTGTAATAAGTGGGTTTGTCATTTTTTTTTCTTTTAGAGTTATGAGTATTGAAAGTGAGTCAGTAAATATGATATATTTTTGATGGTCATCATTGGTTATTATATTCAGTGCCAAATCTATGGCTGTTGCTTCTGCGCTGAAAATAGAAGATTCGTTTGGGAGCCTTTTCTTTAGTTTTATTTTTTTGTGGATGGCTGCGCATCCTACTTTATCTCCATCTTTTGATCCGTCAGTGTAAATTTGTGTATATTCTTTGTATGTATTCTGGATGATAAGTAGTTCTTCATGGAAGGTTGATGGGTGGGTTTTCGTTTTGGGATATTTATTTAATTTTAATATTATGTGTGGTTGTTTGATCATCCAGGGTGGAGTTTTTGATTTGTTATATTTATGTATTTTTGTAATGTCCATTTGGGCTTCTGTGAGAAGGTTTTTTATCCGGAGGCTGTAGGGCTTGATATCTTCTTTCTTGTTGAAGAGATGTGTGTATTGTGGGTGAAGGGTACATTGATATGCAGGATTTGTTGGACTTGATACCAGCTTTAGGTAATATTGTAGCGCTAACTTCTGTCGTCTTAGAATCAGTGGAGGCTCGTGGGCCTCTATATAGAGGCTTTCTACTGGAGAGGTTCTAAATGCTCCCAAGGCTAATCTTAATCCTTGATGGTGGATTGTATTTAGTTCTTTTATGTAGGACTTCCTTGCTGCTCCATAGATGAAGCATCCATAGTCCATTTTAGATCTGATTAGAGTTTGGTATAATTTTAATAATGTGACTTTGTCTGCACCCCAATCGGTGTGTGCTAGGACTTTGATCAATTGCATTGTCTTTTGGCATTTTGCTTTTAAATATTTTATATGCGGTATAAAGTTCAATTTTTTATCAAATATAATACCTAAATATTTATGTTGGTCGGTAAGTGGGATGTTCTTGTTATCCAGTTTCAGGTTGGGGTCGTGGTGGAATTTTCGTAATTTGCAAAAGTGGATGCATTTAGTTTTTTCCTCTGAGAATGTAAATCCATTTTCTATGGCCCATTTGTTTATTTTATTCAGACAGAGTTGTAGTTTGCGTTCGGCTGTTTGTATATATTTAGATTGGTAGTATATAAGTAGGTCGTCCACGTATAGGGCATTTTCAATTCCTGGGTCTATGTTTTTTATGATATTGTTTATTTTAATGTTGAAGAGGGTGACAGACAGGATACTGCCTTGGGGGACCCCCATTTCTTGATCTTTTTGGACTGAATAAGTGTTGTCCATCCGTACTTGGAAGTTTCTATTTGTTAAGAAATTTCTGATAATTTCTGGCATTCTACCCCTAAGTCCTAGTTCATACAGGTCTTTTTGGATTCCGTATTTCCAAGCGGTGTCATACGCCTTTTGCATGTCAAAAAAAATTGCTATTAGATGTTCTTTTTTTGCAAATGCTTCTCTTATGCGTGTTTCCAGTTTTATTAAGTGATCGGTGGGGCTTCTATTTTTCCTGAAACCCGACTGGCTTTCTGTAATTAGATTTTTGCTTTCCAAGTACCAATTTAATCTTTCGTTAATCATTCTTTCAAAAGTTTTGCACAAACAACTAGTTAGTGCAATGGGTCGGTAGTTTGTTGGGTTTGTATGGTCTTTTTTTGGTTTGGGTATTGGGATTACTGTTGCCTGCTTCCAGTTTTTTGGAATGTTGTTAGTTATCCATATCTCATTGTAAATTTGTAATAAGTAGTCCAGTGATGGTTTTGGTAGTTTTTTGAGGAATTGATAATGGATCTCGTCGGGGCCGACTGCTGTATCGGGAGATTTGTTTATTGCCTCCTCTAGTTCTGCACTGTTGAATAATTGATTGTAGTTTTCTTCATTTTTTGATTTGAAGTTTATTTTTATTTTTTCTTCATTTTTCTTTATAGCTTGGAATTTTTTATTTTGGTTTTTTGATGATGAGTTCATTGAGAATTGTTCTGCTAATTTATTTGCGATATTTTGTTTGTCGGTAATCTTTGTGTTGTCGCATATAAGGTGTTTAATAGGGTTCTTTGTATTTTTTCCTGCTATTTTTCTGACCATCTCCCATACTTTTTTGGGTTTTGTGTTTTGATTAATTTTTGTTACATAATCTTTCCACGAGTTCCGTTTTGATTCTTTGATAGTTTTCCGTGCTTTGGCTTTGCTGTTTTTATAGGTGTCCAAATTTTCTTTCGTTGGACTGTTTTTAAATTTCCTTAGGTTTGCACGTCTGGCTCTTATAGCTTCTTTGCATTCTTTATTGTACCAGGGTTTGTTATATTTTGTAGTAGTGGAACTTTTTGGTATGTTCTCCTCGGCTATTGTGAGTAGGGTGTTGCTGAAATATGTGATGTGTTCTAAGTCAGGATTCGCTTCAGGTATTAATCTGTATTGACATGTATTTTGGAAATTTTCCCAATTTGCCTTTTGTAAATTCCAGCGGGGTGTTTTGTCTTCTGGCTTGGGATTCTCGTTTTCTATTATGATTGGGAAGTGGTCACTTCCGCATGCATCCTTATGTGTTCTCCAGCTATAATCCATGTATATAGTTGGGTCACATAGTGTTATATCGATTGCTGATAGGGTTCCCGTTGGTGGGTGCATATATGTATTCTCTTTGTTGTTGAGTAGGCATAGATCGTTTTGGTTAATTATTTTTTCTATGGTTTGGCCTCTTTTGTTGTTTTTTTTACTGCCCCACCATATATTATGACTATTGAAGTCTCCCAACAGTAGAAAAGGTTTAGGTAGTTGTTTGATTATATTGTTTAATTCAGTTTCGTTTATTGTTTCATTTGGTGGTATATAGAGTGAGCATAGGGTTATTGTTTTGTGTAGTGTTGCAGTTATTGCAACAGCTTGCATATTTGTTTTTAAGTTCACTTTGCTGTGTGGAATGTTTTCGTTTATCAGTATTGATGATCCACCGGTGGCTTTGCATGATAATTTGTTTATGTGGTTGTATATTGAGTAGTGTTTTATGTTAATTTTGTCATTTTCTTTTAAGTGTGTTTCCTGTAGGCAAATTATTGCAGGACATAAGGATTTGATAAGTATTTGCATTTCTTCGATATTAATTTTTAATCCTCTTATGTTCCACTGTAGGATTTTGTTAGTCATGGTTTATATTTTCTTTTGGTTTTGGACTGTTGGTGTTTATGTCTACGTCCATAGTTTCGATGTTAGTTTGGGTGTTTCTTTTGGAAGTGGATGGTCTGTTTCTTGTTTCTGGTGAGAGGCTTTTTTTGGGTTTTGGTCTGGGACTTTTAGATTTACTTTGTCTTGACTGTCTTTTTTGGCTATCAGTTTCAACTAGTTCAAATTTATTTTCATTTTCAATTAATACTAATTCTGTTTTTTGTTTGTCATTTTGTTTTTGGGGGGTAGTTTTTTTGTTGTTCTGTTCTATTTCCATTTTTTCTGTTGTTGTGTGTTTATTTTTAACATCTGTTTTTGTCCTTGTTTGTGACTTGGATCTTTCACGTTTTGATAATTGAGGAGGTTTCATTTCTTTAGGGATTGATTCCTCAATATTGATGGAAGTTTTTCTGATTTCCTTTGTTTCGTTTTCTTTTATACTGGGTTGTTCGTTTCTGACTTTTATTTGGCTGTTGGAGTTTATTTTCAGTTCTGATAAAAAAGATTTTAATTCTTCAAGTATGTTCTTTAGTTCTTTTGCTAGGTTTGCAATTTCTGGAGCAAGGTTTAGTTCATTGTAGTTGTACATTTTGTTTGCTTGTTGGGTTATTGTGGCATATGAGTTTTTGGTGCGATTTGTGACTTCTTTGCGGGCTTCTTGGAAGGTTATATTTTTTTGATATTTGATTGTTATTATTTCCTTCTCTTGATTATATATTTTGCACTGTTTTGAGTGAGAGTGGTGCTCTTCTTGACAGTTTGTGCATTTGGTTTTATTTGGACAGTCTTCTTCATCGTGGTCTGGGTTTTTTTCACTGCAGTTTCCACATGTGAAGAATCTTAGACATTGGTCTTTATTATGTCCAAACTTTTGGCAGTTGTAGCATTGTAAAGGTTTTGGGATGTATTGTTCTATTTTCGTTCTTTCATAACCTATATTGATGGTCTCTGGTATTTGAGGATAATTGAATGTTAATATATAAGTGTTTGTATATATTACCTCTCCTTTTTTTTTTAAATGTGATTCTTTTTACATCTGTGACCCCTTGGTTTTTTAGTTCTGTTTTGATTTCTTCTGTTGTGCAGACGGAGATTTCCTGGTTTTTTATGACTCCTTTGGAGTAGTTTAGTGTTTGGTGTGGATAAGCTTTGATGTTTGTTTCATGCAATTTTTGTAGTTGAAGTAGAGTTTTGGCCTGTTTTTTATTTAGTACTTCTACCAATATGGTACCATTCCTTAATTTTTTGACATTTTTAGGTGTTATTTTGCTTGATATTACCTTTTGGATAATGAAGGGTGACATTTTAGTTAACGGTATATTAGACGTTGCTTCTAGCACGATGAATCTTGGAAAGTTTGTATCTTCATTGTCGCTGTCAGAGTCAATTTCTGTGTGTGGTCTCTTGGATTTTTTGGTATTCATAATAATTTTTGAAAAATTCATCAGCCATGCTCCCCACCCTCCTCGGAGCCCCTTATGGGGAAGAACTATGAGGGGGTAAATCCCATTCGCCTCGGTTCTCCAGGGCTACATAGCTGGTATACTCAAACATGGGGAGGTTTCCAAGCATTCACAATATATGGTTATGCCCACCCAAGTATGGGATTTCCCTGTATTTTTATTATTCCTGATGGTTACCTTTTTCCCAGCTTGATTGACCCTTCAGCCATCGCTTATTAATTCAGTTTATTGTTTATGTTGAGTGTTAGTGTGTTTTTGTTTGGATTGTCTGAATTAGTGCTTGTCATGACCAACCGATTGATTGGATCGGGCCTATCCAACCTCCCGTCTAGCCTAGTAAGGGCCAAAGTGGTGTGTTGTAGTATCATGTTATTATTTCCTAGGCATGTTCCACTCAACCACCAGGATCCCGTTCTTAATGCATTACGGGTTGCCACCAACGGTCAACTGGTGGTCCCATTGAAGGATTTTTACCCTCTGCAGGGGGGCAGTTGGTATGTTCTATCGCCCTACCAACTAGGCAAAAAAAAAAAAAAAAAAAAAAAAAAAAGGGGTGAGGAGGTGAAGGAAAAAGAAAACGAGGGAGGGGAGGGGGAGGAGAATGTTGTTTTTGTTTTTGTTTTCGCAGAACATGACTAAGTTTTGCAAAAGGGAATAAAAAAACAAAGACATCTATGTAGGTGCGTTTCATCTCAGGAAGTCAGTAGACAGCCTGATCTGGTAGCACCAGCACCTGATTGGATATGCTTGTACATAAATACAAGCCCTCAGTCCAGCTCAATCTGGTGTCAGTCTTCTGCATAAGCGGGACCCTTGGTAAGTGTTGCTGCTATTATTATTATTATTATTATTATTATTATTGTTGTTGTTGTTGTTGTTGTTGTGTTATTGACTACTACAGTTCTTTTGATTATTCTACAATTTAAAGGAGTTATTACTAATGTGTATTAGAGGTAGATCATCACTACGACTGGAGTGAATATTTCCAGTGAGTAAGAAGCAATGATAATGGCTGTCCCGAAAAATATACCTATTTTCTCGATAAGTAACAACACAAAAATGAATATTACCATGATAATTGTATGAACATAGGAAGCGTAACTATTTAATAAGATCTTACGTTAGATATTGGCACTAAACTTAAGACTAGTCGTCCAGATTTTGTGATGAAAAATTGAACCAAAATGTCATACGTATCGATAGAAATGTATGTAGCGGCAGATTGCAATTTATAACGTAACTATTTCAGAAACTAACTAAATACAAAATAGAAATTCATAAACGTCTGGTAAATCGATGTTAAAGGGGACTGATATGAAAACTTCCGTGTATATTCCATTATATAAAGGGCAGTTTTCTGTCTGTCTGTCTGTATGTATGTATGCATGTATGTGTGTTGGCCCAGCTAAAAGTAATAAACTATGAAAAAATAACCACAAAGTTGGAATTTTCATTATTAGCGTTGCCATGGATAAAAATTTAAAAAGAAAACATTATATTCTCTGGAAGTTAATTGATCGAACTTAGGTTGGCGGGTGGAGGCTTTTTCACTGTTATTTTGTACTAATTTGCAAAGAAAATGTCGATTCCGTAGTCAATGGGATCTATTATATAAAGGAGTGCCTTTTAGTTTAAAAAAGTAGATGGCATAATTTTTTGTCCATAGCGGCCTCGCTACTTCTCTCTAGTCAACTTGAATCCTCCCTTTCCTCCGTTGGCTTTATTTCTATACGTTTTTGTTTCATTCTCCCTCCTCTACTCCTACTTTTTAAAAAAAAATTTTTACTTATTTTTTTAATAAACGCGAATATAGGTTGGAAGTTTCTGAACTGTGTAAGTCAGATGATAACCTGACTAGCCCGCGTCCTTTGAAAAGGCCCGTTTTGGGGTTGATTAAATTCATAATGAAATTGGGTTAAGCTTGTATTGCAGTTTTTCTTTTCAACAATTATGTATGATCCGCTTCGCATTTTACACCATTAAAAAATAATTATAGTAATATTTGTGTTTGTCCCATTTAAGAACTGGGTTCATATTCTTTATCAGTTTACGTTGAAATGAAATAAGTCGGTCACTTATGCCCACAGGCGCAGATCATGATGTTAAAATCAAATGATCACTCTCAGCTTTCTTAAATGACATTTACGTTTTATATAAATGTTAATTTCAACTATATTCTCGCTGCGGTTCACGTTGGCTGAGAGGTTTGTTTCTTGGAGTCAGAAATGTCTTTGTGGTTGGATTAGAATCTTCCGAGCGGCGGTAATCGTGACTCCTTGCACTGATGATCTCCGAAAGGATGAAACTCTATGTATTTAACAAAATACAGTAGTAGTTATATATACAGTATACGGTTTGCTTGATCTGTGTTAGTAGACTTTCTTGTGTGCGACGCGTTTGCTCATGTGGCAGAGTACTCGCCTCCCATGCAAGAGGCGCGGGTTTCGAATTCTGAGTTCGGATATGTCTCAATGATGAGCACATATGAGGGCAAAACTCGAGTCTTGGACTTCCGGTTAGTTGACTCTCATAACACTTGTGAGCTGCGACGTTGTTGGGCTGTAGAAATGACACACACACACACACACACACACACACACACACACACATATATATATATATATATATATATATATATATATATATATATATATATATATATATACTAGACTAGATGTCCGGCGTTGCCCAGATGTTTGAAAGTGTGTGTTCAGTAAAAAATGAAAAAGATGTAGTAGGCAGGCAGGTTCGAACCCGTACCGCTAAGGTGGAAAAGAACGTGAAAAAATAAAATGAAAAACGGAACGTCTTTGCTGTTGAGCCTATCACTAAATCGAAAGTCACGAATGTTTAAATTAAGGCAGGTCAATCGAAAAGAAAGGATGACTTTCGAAAATATTAGCGAAAAAAGCTATCCCTCCCTGGAGTAAAGTGCCCAATTGAGAGTGAAGGAATACTGTTTTTAGCCGATTTTTCGACATTTTTCGTCTGGAGGGTCGAGCTTCAAAACGATATCGATCTCGTGAAAATCTGTCACCTCTGTCGAAAGTTTTAGGCATACATACATACATACATACATACATACATACAGTTAAACAGATAGGTGATATTTATATTATACATCGTGAGAATACGTTAAAAGAAAGGAAATTCTACTTCTATACACCAAGTAACTTTGAGATGCATTACTGGGACAAATTAAAATATTGGCTCAATAATTTCTTACGCTAATTATATCCTTACGTGTGTTGGACTTGGGTTACTTCAAAATTTTACATTAAAATAATAATAAAAAACAAAAAAAAAACAAATGTAGTTTTGAATAATACTCGCATGTAAAGTGTTTCATTTATGTAATCTGAAAAAAAGTTGCGACAACCGAGATTACGTTAAACGTAGAAAACATAAAAGCAGCCAATCAAACAGCGGCGCATCCATATTTTGCAATCAATGACACACCGGATGGAAATGACGACCACATTTTGTTTTTACTCGATAACGTTCGGGGACTGCATGTGGAGATTTAATTACGAACCCGAAAACTGTGTGACGTTTGAAGTTTCTCTTCGTCGATACGAAGGAATGTTCGTGAAAGTGTGTGAAAGCCGGACAGGTGCAAACATGTCAATGATTTTCATTACGTAAATTAAGGATTGTTAAATATAAAAACTTGTCATTAGAATACGCCAGTAAAATGTAATGATTTAGACTTGGAAAAATCTCTATTCATCGATGAATGAACGGATAAATAAATAATGATGAGTATAGTGATGAAATTCATTAGAAGACACAGAAAAGAAAATAGCAAAGGAAGTAAAGAGAGATGGATCGAGAGAGAGAGAGAGAGAGAGAGAGAGAGAGAGAGAGATTGAGGGGAAAACGGGGTTCTATTTTCACATCTTGCTTTGTGAGGTCGGAGAAAGAAAGTGATATTATTATATCATAATGTACTCAGATTTTGTTTTGTCGAATTATATATATATGTATATATATATATATATATATATATATATATATGTATATAAATATATATATAATATATATATATTTATATATAATTTATTATTTAAATATATATTTAAACATTTTTTACATGCATAAAATCAAGTTGATATATAGATAACTTAATTTTATGCACGTAAAAAATATTTCAATAAATAGTTAAATAAATTAATTACAAATAATACGTCCTAACACTGTGGGGCAGATAACCTATCCTTTTAAAAAACTCAGGGAGTACAAAAAAAAAAAAAAAAAGAACACCACAGAATCGCTTATAAAAAATAATTAATTAAACAATCTATATATGTACGGCAAAATTGCTTTGACACCCCAGTTCTCGTCAGTTCACCGAAGTGTTAAGCAACGTTGAACCTGGTTAGTACCAGATGGGTGACCATTTGGGACTTCTAGGTGATTCATGTGGTCTCCGCTTATCTCGGCATTTGTATCCAGTCGCCCTGTACGTACATTTCATTGGCAATTGGTATTTAACAATGTCGACTCATTTCACATCTCCTGCCACATAAAATTTCACCCCCAGGCACCCCTTCGTGGGTATCAATAGTCTGTCAAAGACCGAAGGAGCCATGAATACACACACACACACACACACACACACACACACACACACACACACACACACACACACACACACACACACATATATATATATTAGCAGAGAAACCCGGTGTTACCTGGGATGCCTTTATCCACAAAACATTGTATTCTAAAAGGCACCTACCTACTGCATATTTTAATAAAATTATTTTAATATTATAGCTTGAATTAAAATGTAAAATAGAAAAGTCACGTTAAAGTCATTGTGCTCTAACGAGAAACATTTATTTCGAATGTGCCCTCTGTTGATTTTATACGTCGGTCCATTCTGTTTGTGCGGTGATAAAGCTTCTTAAATGCACTTTTGATATTAGGCTGTATAAGGGTGTTAACATTGGTGAAATCGGACTGTTTCTTCTTTAATCAGATTTTTCGATTATCGAATTTTGATACTTATCTAAGACATTCCGAGACAAAACTATCTAAAAACGCATCCAGACACATCATGTACATTTTAGTGATGAGACGATTCCAATATTTTTCCAGATTCCAATGCAATTCCAGATTCTGTACTAAATTCCCGATTCTCATACAATTATCGATTCGAACTTGGATTATTTATAAATCCATAAATATTTAAATATGAAGTTCTTATTTTTTCTTGATTACCGTAAAAATATATGTCAAGGGTGCATATATATTTCTCAAACGTAAAACCACACTTGTGTACGGATGATCTTAGCTTTACTGGTAGTTTAAAATCAATAAATATATTTATTATTTCATTATTACTACCAGCAATGGAAGAGTTTGTTTAAAAAAAATAAATAAAAATAAGAGAACTGAAAGAATCGTTTTGTGAATTGGCAAATAGGTACAACATTTTCGGATTCCGATACCCTAAAGAATTCCAATTTTTTTGATTCCCGATCCCGATTTGTATAGAATTAAAAAAAATCAAATCGGCCCAGCAGTTTCGGAGTCCAAAACAAACTCTCTCTCTCACTCTCTCTCTCTCTCTCTCTCTCTCTCTCTCTCACACACACACACACACACAAACAAATAGCCTTTTGAATATAGAGATATGTGTTTGTGTGTGTATGTGGAGAGAGAGAGAGAGAGAGAGAGAGAGAGAGAGAGAGAGAGAGAGAGAGAGAGAGTTTATTCATACATATTTAAAAAAAATGAAAAATATGAAATAAAATATATGCATTTTAATTTGTTTACATTTATTGTTTCGATATATATATATAATCTTTCTACGACATCATTTAAAATATCAATCAATATCTTTATACATCTATATCCAATTATTGCCAACCAACATTTAAATATCTCATTATTTATGATAACTAGTTTTAAATCTATCAATATATCAACCAGTTTATCGCCCCTCTCTAATTCTCTCTCTCTCTCTCTACACACACACACACACACACACACACACACACACACACACACATATATATATATATATATATATATATATATATATATATATATATATATATGAGGATGTACATATTACTTCGGATTTTCAAGTGCATTTCATGCTTCATTAAGCAGCGATTCTCCCTTTCGTTCGTCTGTTATTGCCCGGGGGAATAATGCATTCGTCTCGCTTTGTCATTGAATTAATCAAGGACGGAGGATGACAGTAAAATCATTCATTCAAGGTCAGAAATGATTTAGATCCATGATTCATTTAAATGTTAGTGATTCGTCGAGTATTACAAATCTGCAGCTTTTATTGTAACTAAGAAATATCTTTATCTTTCTCCCTTTCTTCCCCCTTATCGCTATATCTCTCTCTATCTTCTTGTCTCTGTCTATGTCTCTCTTTCTCTTTCCATATATTTCTGTCTGTCTGTCTGTCTGTCTGTCTGTCTGTCTCTCTCTCTCTCTCTATATATATATATATATATGTATATTTCTCTCTATATATACACATATATATATATGAGTGGGGGTGTATATTATAGAAAAATGCGATCATGAAAAGTGATATGCTTAAGTTTAAACATGGAAAAGTAAAGGACTAGTAAAAACTGGGGTGAAAAACGGAAAGATATTCTAGTAAAAAATATAATAAATTTATAACTTAAAATATTTCTGCATTAAGAATTAAATATGTTATTATTATTTTATTGTTTTCTTTATGTAATACAGTCATAACTTGCTACGATGTGCAGATCGTTCCGATCATAATTGATCTCATTAGGCAAGAAGATTTAAAAATTCAAAAATTGAAAAGGGTTCAAGACCATTTTCAATTTTAGAGGAGAGAAAATATATTTTGCCATGATTGGCGTGAAAGTTCTTGTGGATTTACATTCGTTTACAGAAATCAAATTTCAGTTAAAGAAAGGGATATTTTGGGGAAGGATTAGAGAGAGAGAGAGAGAGAGAGAGAGAGAGAGAGAGAGAGAGAGAGAGATAAGACGGGAAGGTTAATACAAAGATATAGAATTAACTAAGAGGGAGAAGGGATGGATGAAAACAGTTGGCATGTAACAAACAAAGGTGTCGGAAGACGATATTAACAATTTTATAATTCAAGTCGCTTAAATTACCGATTATCTATCTATCTATCTATCTATCTATCTATATATATATATATATATATATATATATATATATATATATATATATATATATTGTTATATCTGCACAACATTATATGCATCAATTTTCTAATAGTTTTTTCGACAGTACTTAATGCAAAAATTGAATTACCTATCAAGTTTTGAAATTATACATTTTTTTAAAAATTCAGTTTTCACCCAAAACCAGGCACAGTGTCACTTTGAAGCAGGGGGCTACTATCAGACACATAATTTGCAGGGATACTATGAAGGGGGATGAGTAGAAAGATGTTTGTTCACATTACACTTGAACTTCTGCATGTCAGTACAGTTGGAAAAGCAGAATCCCGGAAGGGAGTTCCAAAGACTTGCAGTTCTGGGGAAGAAACTATTGGAGTAAAAGGCTTTCTTGCACCTAGGGATCTCTACTGTAAAGGGGTGAGACTTAGGGGTTTGTCGGGAGTAGTTACGTCGAGGAGGTACAAGTGTTTGCAGTTCGTCAGAGAATTCACCATTAAAGTATTTGTAGAACCGACAGAGGGATGCAATATCTCACCGATGGGGCAGAGGCTAAAGCCTAGATGATAGTTCAGGACCTATCAGGTTAGCGACTCTCTTTTGAACCTTGTCCAGGAGCGAGAGACAAGCAGCAGATGCACCAGATGTGACAACAGTACTCCATACATGGGCGGATGGTGGCCTTATAGAGGTACATGATACTTTCAGGTGTAAGTAGATTTCTAGCACGGTAGAGGGAGCCAACCTTTTTTGCAGCAGCCTTGTCAATGCTCTCAATGTATCTATTCCAGTTCATATTCTCTGTCAACGTTAGGTCGAGGAGTTTAAAAGAAGTACTTTCAGGCAATGTGTTCTTGGCCTTTGCTATTGGTGGTAGAGAGGGTTTCTTGTAGTTGTTGAAGGAAACAAGCTTAGTCTTAGCAGTATTGAATGTCACCATCCATTTTTGTCCCCATTCCACTACAGATTGGAGGTCATCCTCTAGTGTTTCTGCCATTTCCTTGGATATGTATTCATTTGTTTTCCCCTCATATCTGTTATAAAGAGTGGTGTCATCGGCAAATATACCCATCTCTGAAACAATTTTATCAGAGAGGTCATTTATGAATATCAGGAATAGGAGGTACTCCCGCATTTATGTCATATTGTTTAGATGTACGACCGTCGAGGACAACTTGGATTTTTCTCTTACTTAAGAAGGATTTAATGACATTATGTATTCTTCCAGTGATTCCATATGTTTTCCTTAGAAGACCATCGTGCCATACCCTTTCATAAGCCTTAGATATATCCAGGGCTACTGCTCTACCCTCCCCTGTTTTGTCTAGTGAACGGTATACACGTTCAGATACTACAGTTAAGATATCTGCTGTTGAACGGGTTTGCCTGAATCCATATTGTTTGTCAGTCAGGAGTTTAGCATCTGTTAGGTGCTGGACTAGGGCTTGATTAACTAAGGACTCAAATATTTTGGCGAAAAGCGGGAGGAGGCTAATGGGGCGATAATTTCGTGGGTCAGTTCTTTCACCAGGATTCTTGAAGACTGGCACCACAGAAGCGGTTTTCCAGTAGTCGGGAAAGCAAGATTCGTTAAGGCATTTATTGTAAAGTCTGGAGAGAACTGGAACAACCTCGGCAGAGCATTTTTTAATAGCACAGCCAGGATGAGATCTGGTCCACATGTTTTTGAGGTGTCTAGGTTTTTTATAATAGCATGTACCTGAGAAGGGGTGATTTTCAAATCGTCTAGTGTGGCGTCTGTCCGCAAAGGAAAGTCAGGGAAGGAGTGGTGTGCCGGGTCCAGTGTGGAGTTTGAAGCAAACCGACTGGCAAGCAGTTGTCAGTTGCCGTTCAAGCAACCCTCATGATTGTTTGACAGTGGAGGAATCGTTGACTGCCCATTATTTACTACACTGTTGTAGATTTTCCAAAAATCATGGGTTCCTAATTTCTGTGCTTCGATGCGTTTTCTGGTGGTTTCAGAGTAATCTGTCTTAGCTGTCGCTATTACTCTCTTACAATTATTTCTAGCTTCTATATACTTCTGTTTATTTGAGCTGGGCTTATATCGGTTGAATCTGCGGAACGCTTGCTGTCTTTGACAAATGGCAGCTGCACAAGCAGAAGTAAACCATTGGGGAAAGTGGGGCTTCCTATAGAATTTCTGTGCGATGGCAATCAAGCTACACATACTTTACCGTGTTTTATTCACGCATAAGGTATAAGTATAATAAGTCGAAAATATTTCTTTTAATACAGGTGATAGAGGTTATTATATATTATATATTTTATTTTCAGTCAAGTGTAAAGAAGTTATACCAATTTTCACAAAGAAAAACAGAAACATATTATTCTGGCGTTAATGTGCACGTTAATTGAAAAAAATAACTTCCTTTAAAATAAGCTTTTTTCATACACCTGTCCTCGTACGAAAAGAGTATTGAACCCTCAGGGTTACTGTATTCCTATTTCTGCTCTATCTACCTGACAACAGAAATATTTTCTTTGAAGAATTGATTCCTGTCATCAACTATCGATCGTCTGCCACTCTTGCTCTGGCTTATCTCTCCTACCGTCCTGTGACTACTGAGTTATTTCCGTTTATCTCCTCCTTTCCCGTCCAAATTGTGCGAATCATCAAAGGAGCTCCCGCAACTGTTATGGCGTCGGGAAAACGGAGCTATTTCTAACTAAGAAAACGTGGCGGGAACTTGGCGAATTCAGCAAGTCTTCCAGACTTTTAATTGAATGTTTTTATAAGGACAAGGGGGTTATTCTAATAACACTCTATAAAGGACTCTTCACACAAGGGTTATTCCGAGAAGAGACGATTACTTATAGGGATCTTACGTTTCAATTAAATGTTTGGAGACGTTCATAAACTGATCCGTTCATATCTCTGTCTATATGTAAAGTTAACTATAAATCTGTTTATATATTTGTGGAAAGTAATTAACCCATTCCTTACTCCCCCTATAAAATTAAAAAAAATCTTTATGATGTACATGTTCGTAACGGAAAGAAAATATCGTGCACTAAAAATCGCGTAAACTGATGATGCATTTTTATATTTATAAAATCGATTTATAGGAATTCGTATGCATTACGATAATGCACAAGATTGATTTTAAATTATTTCTGAATAGAGTTCTAAAGGGAAGTTAATCATTTGCGTTTTTCCTTTGTATCTTCCCTATATTAAGAATGATTGCTTTATTTCGTCTTATCTCCCTTGTCCCTCAAATTATTTGCAAGGAATTTTAATAGAATGTTTTTATAGGGACAAGAGTTTATGACGGGACACTGCACACGAGGTTTATTCTAATAAGAGCCTATTACTTATAAAAATCTTACGTTTCAACCAAATGTTTGAAAATGTTCAGGAGATGATCGGCCTAAATAGGTATATATATATATATATATATATATATATATATATATATATATATATATATATATATATATATATATATATATAGATGTAAAGGTTGCTGTGATTATGTTTATACATTTGTATAGGGTAATTTACCAATTATTATGAATTTTAAAAATGTAGATACTCGCTGTACAGTGGCTATTGTGGGCTATTCTTGAGTGAATTTAGTTGGTTATAGAGGGTGAATGGGGATACAAAACGTTTCGTAAAAATTCAGTTTCGTCCAATTTTGATATAATTAAAAAAATTAACTACCAATCATTAATTAAAATGCTATACATCTTTCATATTCCATGGAGCATTGTGAACGATTGTTATTAGAAAAAGTATGAGAGTATCCTCCCACTAGAGAATTGAAATACATTTGATTTGCATATAATTTGATCTATACTTCTGAAATATCAAAGAGTACTTTACGACAGTGGAACGCTGGTCTACCTGCTAGTATATATATATATATATATATATATATATATATATATATATATATATATATATATATATATATACTAGCAGACAGACCTGCGGTCCTCATGTTTGTTTAAATAGACATTCGAAGAGGTCATTTACCGGCATCGCTTCTGTGGTCGAGTGGGAGAACCGACTGTCAACACGACGGTTCTATGTTCAATCCTTGGCTTCGGAGGGGTCCTAGTCTCGCGGCACTGAATAGTTGTGATACAACGAAACAGGACTATGTCGATGATTACAAATATAGTGTATATATATATATATATATATATATATATATATATATATATATTAAATAAAGGATCAGGAATAAAAGTTATATATAACTTTATTATATCTTGAGAAAAAGATTGAAAATTAAAATGGGAAAATTAAGAAAAAAGACTCTTTAAGCCATGTCATTCCGAAGATATATGCTTCTCATCAAAAGTGGAAAAAAGGCCAGAATTATACAAAATGCAAATATCAATAAAAACTGGCTCTATAACATTTAGGTATAAAATGAGAATGAAGGAATAGGATACTATTGGTAAGGAAAAAAATGAAGAGATATTAAAAGCAAGTATAATATGTAAGAGTAAACTAGACAGGTAGTATATACGTCAATAATAGTAAAATATGGGTCACTATAAAACAATGGGGATCATTAAAGTAGAGCAAATCATTAAGGAAGAAAAGACAATATAGAGAAGACAGATGAAATAGGAAAGATGACAGAATATATAATATTTGCAGTTTGTACAATTCTGTCCTTTTTCCACTCTTGATGAAAAGCATTTATCTTCGGAATTCCATATATATATATATATATATATATATATATATATATATATATATATATATATATATATATATATATACTAGCAGGCTGCCCAGTATTGCCCGGCCGTAATATACGCTTAAATATGATATTTCGATTAATGCAGATTTCGTATTTATTATTATACTATACTGGATCCAATCCAATATAGTAATGATTTAAAAAGTTTTTTTTTAATGACTATTGCGCCACCATCGAGAATTGAAACCAAAACGTTTAGCTTACGATTTACTTTTTCCTTTGACGTTAATGACTGAGCTAAGTAAACATGTTTTCTGCAAGTCTAAAAATTAAAATATGAAGCAATAGGTATTACGTCACGCATGCTTATTCGTAATACCGTCGTTCGACCTTCACATGGCAAATTCCCTTTAAAAAATTCACACTTTTGCATAGATTCGTCCTGGTTAAAAAAAAAACAAAAAACAATTATAAAGTTTCGCATGGCTTCGATTACCCTATACATTAAGTTTCATGTCTGTACAACAAAAACTGATCGAGGAGTTTGCTAGGCAAAGTTTTTAAACAAATATATATACGCATACATTAATATACATAGAAAAAGGTTTGTGTTTACTATAAGCTTTTTACACAAATTTTAGGCAAGTATAAATTATGTAGAATATCTGCATGAATATAATGATGCGTAATAGTTAACTAAAGATGATCATCAAATAAGAAAACTCAAAAATCTAATAAGGAATTAATGAAAATTAATTTTTAAAAGAAAATTCAAATTAGCTAGAAATTTTGCAGATGGCTGCAATTCCACGACCTATTTAGAACATAGTTGTATTTTAAAAAAATACATATAAAAAGGGTTTTTTGATATGAATATCAATAGACAACATATAAGAGTATATATATATATATATATATATATATTGAGAGAGAGAGAGAGAGAGAGAGAGAGAGAGAGAGAGAGAGAGGAACAAACCGAGTAATGTGTTCATTAATGCTTCGTCTTTATTTTGAGACTTCCTGTAAATGGATGGATGAATGAAATTAAGAAAACAAAAACACCAGTACAGATATTTAAAAAATTTCCCGTGGAAAGTGGGACGCTGTTCGATCACAGAAACAGAAAAAGACGTTGGAAATTTTTAAAAAAGCGCAGAAAGCTTGCGTTGTTAAGGAGTGTGAGATTTTTAATAACGTTATATAGCCGTTTATATATTTTTAAAAAAAGATGACGCAGTAAATATTCTTTTTGGAATATAATATGTCCGTTAAAATATAAATATAGGTGTGTGACTGAAATGAAATATATATATATATATATATATATATATATATATATATATATATATATATATATCACCTTTTTTCAAACACTTTAAAGTTTGTAAATTTTTACGTTATCAGATCCTATTTTCTTGTTTGTTAGGCTTTTCTTATCTTGGTAAGTGTGGGGTATATGGTTAGAAAAGAAGAAAAAAAAAGAAAAAAAAAAAGAAACGTACCGGGCGTATCTGCATTGCTCTTTGGGAAAGAAGAAGGAAAGGATGGCCAGCACATTTGTATACGCGAAGGGCATCTTGGGAAGGCAGAGCATGATGGGAGAAGCTTTTTTTTTTCCTGTCTCTTCCTTTTTTTCTAGATAGGAGGATATAAAAGCTGGGAAAAGAGTCGTGAACATCTTCTCTTGAAAAGAATTTCGTATTGTTGACGTTCGGATTGTGCGGTGTGACATTGGTGGCGAGAGGCCAGGTGTGGACGATTGGGAAAGAAGAGGGCAGAAACGTGCTGTTGTCGAGAGAGTGACTCACTCCTTCCCGAACCCCAGAACCGAATCCTGATTATAACCCTAGATAAGTTTTGCTTTGATAACATAGTTATAACTATCTATCTATATCTATCCATCTATATATATGTTTAGTTTCGCAAATTTTAACCTCCATAAATCAAATTTTTATTATTACTTATCTATCTTCAAATTTATAATTTATAAATTAATAACTATTATTATTATAGTTGTTTATTATTATTATTATTATTATTATTATTATTATTATTATTATTATTATTATTATTATCTTATCTAATATTTTGGACCACTATTTTCTATTTTATTTTATTATCTATTTCACTTTAAATTATATGCTATTATTTTTATTAATGTAAGTTCTATAAATATTATAATTGCTACTAAAAATATTTTTATTTAATTACTATCAATAAGATTCGTTTATTATATTAAAAATAAAACTTATAACTGATTAGTCGTTGTCTCCCTTTGAACAGTTAAATTCTTTATTTTTCTAGCTGAATATAATTATCTCCCTTTGTAATTCAAATATTTGAGTTGATTTCAAATTTAGCGTTACTAACGAATTCAAACTGGTAATATTATTCCATTGGCGTTTCCTGTCAAAGTTTATATATATATATATATATATATATATATATATATATATATATATATATATATATATATATATATCAACATTTTCAAGAATTCATAAACTACATTTACCATCCAAATGAATGCTTTTACGATGATACGAGTTTTAGAAGGCGAACAATTAAAAGGTATATATATATTTGTTAAAAATCTTTTTATATATCATCTCTTAACCTTACGCTTCAACCCCGTTTTATTCAATTTTTAATTTTAATTTTATCTGACTTTGTTATTCAACATCAAAAAGTAACTATATATATGTATATATATATATATATATATATATATATATATATAATATAAAGCTGAATGTCTGTGTGTGTGTGTCTGGTCATGAATAGGCTCCTATATGGTTGACTATTTAAAAAAAATGATTACATATAATGATAGAAGATGTATCGAGACACAGGAATGAGTGTGTCTGATCCGGCAGAACAGTGGTTCATTAACATTGTGGGGTCTGCGTATGCGCCTAATCCACAAAATATGGAAAAAAAAATTAAAAAATTTAAAAAAAAAAACGTTTACAAGTCTTTTTGATATAGATGTGCATGAGAATATGTGAAATGTATGTTTTTACTTAAATAGGGATGGTATAATAAAATTGTGGGGTCCGCGTTCGCGCCTGGCCTCTATAGAATGGAAATACGCACAAACTTTAATAAAGACTTTTCATATCTATCTGCGTAAGTATACTTTGATAATTATGTTTCAGTTTGAAGAAATATAGTATAATAAAATTATGGGGTGTTCGTTCGCACCTGACCTCCATAGAATGGAAATATGTCACAAAGTTTAACAAGTGATTTTTTAATATAGATCCACAGAATATTGTGATAAGTGTTTCAGTGTGAACAGGTATAGTATAATAAATTATGGGGTTTATCTATTTTATTTTTACTTTCATCATATTTTGCTTTGGTTTTGATACCCCCAAATTCAACCCAAATTTACAACCCTTCCTTTTCATTACCTATCATACTTTCATAAATCAGAGTCCATTTTCTGTAGGCTGTTTTTGAACCCAGTCAACACTGGGTATTTCTTCTAGTATATATATATATATATATATATATATATATATATATATATATATATATATAGTGTTATTTTTATATCAATCTATTTAAATAATCTTTTCTACACATTAGAAATACGTTGTTATCTCTTAAATCGTCTCTACTTTTTATGGAGGAAATTTTGATAGTCTCATTGACGTTCGTGTTATCGTCACCATCTTTTCACATGAACAACTGTTTATTTCTTCTGAAGAGGGATTAAATTTCCGATAGCATCGCACGGAGACCTAATTTCTTTTTGACGCCATTTTGAATCCGAAATCAATACGGCGTTTTCGTTTCTTTAATTAAGTAATTGTACAATGTTCCATTTCACGGCAGTTGAATCCTTAATTGAAATTCTTTTTGAAATGATCGATTCTGTCTTTTATGAGCAGCATTCTTTTTAAAACACTTTTGTATTTCATCCCAACCCCCGCGCACACTGCGAAATATGGCTGCAATATTGTCGTAATTGTTGAAAGATAACACTTGAAATAGTTAATAGAATCAAGCCTGTAAATTTATATTGTATTAATAGAATCAACCTCTTGTGCAATTTTCTTTTTAAGGTTTTTAATAACGAGGTTTTACTATTAATAGCTTTGATATAACTATTATACCTTTGCTATAACTGCTGTTATCCTTCTAATTTCCTATATATATATAATGTTAGGCTAATTCTACAGCTGAAGTTCCCACTAATGACTGAATATATATATATATATAGGCAGAAAGAAAGTCAGCACTTGTAATTTTTTTAAAAAATTGCAAATTTAAGCTAAATTTAATGTAACTGTTTAATCAACATATACTTCATTTGATTGGCCTTTTATTCTTCTACAATTTTACCTGTTCATATTTGACTTTTAATTGAAATATTCTAGTGTTGACGTCAATTTAAAAAAATAACTTAAAATTCAGAAGGCAAAAAGAAAGTCCGCACAATGGAAAATCGTTATTTAAATGTAACTTTAGGACATTAATGCAACACTAATACAACAGGAACACAATGAACTAGTTAATATTTAGTAGCATAGCCTTTCTGCTATTTGACACCAATCTATTGGGAATTCCTTGAATTAGACTGCAGCAATATCCCTGGAAAAGTGCATCCAACTTTTTAATTTTTGTCCAAAGTTTTCCAAATTTTAAATTTTATCATTGCGTAGCTGTTGCTTGATGTAATGCCAGACGATTTCGATAGGATTGAGGTCTGGAGATTGTGCAGGCCAATCCAAACACGGAATATCATGCTCTTCCAGAAACCTCTTGACAATGCCAGCTGTGTGAATGGAAGCATTATTCTGCATGAAGATGGAATTATCATCCAAATTCCGACCAAAGAAGGGTAGAAAATGCTCAGTCAACATATTAAGGTATTTGGTCGAATTAATACGACTTTGCAAGCGAACTATAAGCCCTGGACCATTGGTACTAATAATGCCCCACACCAAAACTGAACCTCCGTCCACCTTGCAGCTTTGAAACTGGGCACCTAGGATTAAATTCTTCGTCTTTCCTCCGACGGACGTACTGCCTACCATCACTGCCTAACCGAGTGAACTTGCTTTCGTCGCTAAAAAGCACTTTGGACCAATATGAAGAGTCATGATCTTCATTGAATCTAACGAAGTCCAGACAGCGCTTTCTGTTTTTTACAGAAATCATTGGCTTGCGTCTTGCAACATATCCTCGCAAATTAAATTCCTTTAATATGTTCTTGACTGTAGAAAGAGAGCACTTTTTAACAAGTTTGCACTGCTGTTGGATTTGGGGAGCTGTTTCAAATCTGTTTCTTAGGCTGCGGATCTTGATAGCATTGTCTTCCCTGTTTGAAGTAACTATAGTACGACGAGATTTAGGGCATCACGAACACTGCCAGTGTTTTGGTGCTTTTGTAATCTTTTTCAGATGTCATTCATTCTAGTAGTGAGACGTGTTTATGAATCCGCAACAAATAGTCCCACCATGAATTTATATTTTATCTTATTTTTTTTACCATCAATGTGTGTTTTTTTGTCATTTTATTTCAATTTGATCATGATTAGTGGTAATGTGTTTTCTTTAAATATAAACATGTTTCTTAAAACTTTCATTCACTACATTTTAAATTGTCAGTTTAAAGTACTTATTTTATGAAGAAATGTTTGCTTCATTAAAAATGCACACCTGTTTTTAATATATATATATGCACTGCTGAGTAATCACGTATGAAGGCCAAAAAGCTATTTAAGGATAAGTGTTACTAAAAAGTGATTTTAATGTTTTTGATGTATTTTTAAGGTTGTATTATCATTGTTTTAAAATTTAATTGGCTTTTAAAAATCACCTTTTTCCTCCTCCAAACAATTTGACCTAAACTAGATGAGTGATCGAATGGGTCACTATTTCTTTCTAGTATTGTAGATTATATATCTATAGATTATAGATAAGAAATTTGCATACACATAAGTCCATACATTTATCACAGACAGATGCTGAGCTGAGACAGTAAAGTTATGTTTGAGCGTATATATATATATATATATATATATATATATATATATATATATATATATATATATATGAGAATAATAGGAATAGTATTCCGACAAAATAGAGAAATAAAAAAGAACAAGCCGAGTTAAGTGTTCATCAATTATATGTTGAGGATTTCTAGTTGGCCAATCAGCTTTCTAGTATCCACCGCGCCCCTTCCTATCAGCCAATGGGCATGCATTTTATCAAACAAAGGATCTGTTTTAGAGGCCACCTAAAACCACTAACCTAGCTCTAAAACAGATCCTTTGTTTGATAAAATGCATGCCCATTGGCTGATAGGAAGGGGCGCGGTGGATACTAGAAAGCTGATTGGCCAACTAGAAATCCTCAACATATATAAAAACAAGAAGCAACGACAGAATTCGCGCATAAGCCTGACGAATCCTATAGTTGAATGAAACGCAGAATATTCAGTGTAGCTTAATCGCCATATATATTTTATAAATTACTAACTAGCTCTACCTACGTATTGAGCACTTTTGAAGTAAATACTTAAAGTTTACGCATAAATCTATACTTTCGTATATTAAATTTATGTGAATAAATGAAGTAGTTATATATATATATATATATATATATATATATATATATATATATATATATATAAAATGCAAAGAAAAAAATGGCCCTGTCGGTGGGGCATTAGAATACGCCGACTGCCCCCCTGCAGAGGGTAAAAGTCTCTCAATGGGCTTTATGGAGTCAGGAGCCACCCTTTAATTACCATTGCTCCCAGGTCCACTCCGACCCGGAGTGGTAGTACCTGTTAGGGTCTCAACTATGGGTGAAAACAACAAATATATTCTATTAAAAAAAATGTTCTTCAAAATCATTGGATTCGACATTAAATAACCCGAAAAGGGTTGATATGCCGTAAAACAAAAGCAACCAACCAACCAAAGAAAAAAAGAAGAGTTAGAAAATCTCATTGCCGTCTGTGATAGAGTAAAGAAAAAGAGATTTACACACCACACATCTCATGCCACATTTTAAAACCAGCTAAATCTGCCTCCATCGGGTGATCCTGCCCCAAATATCCATTTCCAGTCTTATTCAGTATTCCAGAGCAGATCATGTGAGCGAACTGCTGCCATCGGCAAAATCACACAAAGGACGGAGAAACAAATTGCAATAAGAAATATATGAGATACAAATTAAAACAATTGTGTCTACGTGGGTGTGTGATACTAAGTTGAAGTTCGGTTGCAGGTTTAATAAAATGGAAATCTCGGCTTAATATCAAATTATATTGAAATAAATATATACCAAAAGTCAAATTCTCTATTTGGACAGAGCAAACATTTATGAATAAAAGATGAAAAAATTTAATACTAAACAATTTTGCTTTGGTTTGAATTATTTCCTTTATTTATAAAAAAAAAAATTAAAAGAAAAAAAAAAGTAATTTCAAATCATCTTTGAAACAATTGTATTATCACTATTCATTATATAGTGTGCGTGCAATAGCTAAGAAAGTTCCCAACATGGTAAAACATGTAGTAAAACTAGGCGGTGTTCTGGTTCCACAGACGAGAACTTCTACCAGGACCTGTTGAACGACATTTCTTTCTTTTTTGTATTTTAACAACATTGCAAATAAAAAATGATGATTGGAACCATGTCACAATTTGTGTTTACTTAAATGTATACAAAGAACTGTTTACAATAAATATTGCACTTTGGTAGTTTTTAATTTAAAAAAAAAAATATGAAAATCGCTCTAGAGAAGACATGAAATCACTCAATGTAAGAAGTCTAAACAATCCAATAATAAATATTCATAGATTTCGACCTAGAAAGCAGCAATTCTTTCCCTTTTGTCAGAAACATTGCTCATGGAACGCGAGGACTAAAAAATAAAATAAGGAAAGTGAAAATTGATACTGTTATTGAGTTTACTGAGTTCAAATTCAGATAGGGCTAATACAATAGTTATTTATGCACTAATACCATAGAGCTATGGGTAAAATAGCAACTTTTTATTTTTTATTTTCGTTTTTCATCAGTATGTCTGATGATGAGATTAGACGTTTCATGAATGACTTCCATCTATTGCCATTTTGCTTGTACCACATGTTAGGATCAGGTTGTCATCAGCGAATCTCTCTTAAGTGCTCTACCATATGGTTTTGGACCATCAACATCGATGTGGGACACACTTTGGACAATTAATGATGGATGACGTAGTAGTATCAGTTGTGGCGTCGTTCTGTACTGTAATTTATCAGTGAGACTAGCAATGTTCTCTAGATGCACTACGACCAGGATCGCAGCGTTTTATCGTCGTCCATAACTCACAGTCATACAAAAGTACAGAGACTGAACATGTGTATTGTACGTTGCAACTCTTGTATTCAATGGGATTCCTGAATTTTGTAAAATAGACGACAGCAGCTTGATATACATATGTCGTATTGTAGTCGTGTCAGTTTATCAACTGGAATTGTTGTTGCCAGGATAGATGTTCAATTAATGGTATACTATAAATTATTTATACTAGCATTTCAGTCCGGTGTTGCCCGGGTGTTTGGATGTGTATGTTGAGCCCCCCCAAAAAGTGGTAGTAGGAAGGCAAGCTCGAACCCGTACCGCAAAGGAAGAAAAGAACGGGGTAAAGCCTAACGTTTATGCTGTTACGACCACCGCCAAACCGGAAGCGACATTTTTTAAAATTAAGGCTAGACAATCTAAAGGAGAGGATAACTTTAAAAAATATCGGTGTAAAAAGTGACCCCCTGTAGAAAAGTGCCTAGTTGAAGGGAAAGATATTAATGTTTTTAGCCAATTTTTCGATATTTGTCGTATGAAAGGTCGAACTTTAAAACAACACTAATATTGGTAACATCCGTCGCATCTTCTGAAAGTTTAAGGCAGACATGCAAACAGACATACATACATACATTTATATATTGATAACTTAAAATTTTCGACCAAAACTGATGAAAAAGCTTGCCCTATCTCTGAATACCCTTTATGTAAAATTTCAAATATTTAGACCAGAAATTGTCTAAGTAATTTGGAAGAGATCGCAGGGGTCAATTTTTTAAAACTTTGACCCCTATTATGACCCCTTAAAATTTATTGTTTTGGGCTCAAATCAAGTTATTAAGTTAGATCCATGCCCAAGGAACCTATCTCTAAAATTTCAAGTGTGTAGACCCACAATTGTCGGAGGATTTCTCGTGTTCGATGTTGCCGCTTATTTGTTTTATGCGCTAATATGTTGAAAAAAATCATATAACTGAGAGTAGGTAACCTGAAGTGAGGTTGCGAAAAACATACAATCTTCTTCGCGACCTTCTTCTAAGGTAACATAAAAATAAAGGAAGGAAGTAACTCTTCACAAAGGAGGAAGATTTTTATAACAATTACGTTACTCTATTAGTATAAATAACCACAAGGCTATTGTTCTTCTTCACTGTTGGAAGAGCATCCTCACCTCCGGCAGCTACACCCAGGTAAGCTATGTATTATTAACTACAAATGCTACCTCTGAACGAATAATCAAAGACATTGAACACAGAAAAACATGAGTGTTGATGAGTAATGCATTTGAAGAATTGAAGTGGGGCCTCAAATGACTGAATGTTTTTATGGACTGTTCTTTTATAGGTCTTTAAACAATTAAGGTCATTTTTTAAGGGTCAAAAATGGGTCAAAATTGAAAAAAAAATCGTTAAACATTAATCTTAGTTTATTTTTAATTTTTAATCGGTTCATATGTGTGTCACGTTGGTACTGTGGTAATGTCACAAACCTTGAATGCTACAGTTTGATCTGATGGCACCCAGATATTTTTGGTCCTCCGATTTATCGGAACGGGACCTATGTTTTCAGTCCGTTAGTCCGATTGCCAGATAACCGTCCATTAGTTTTTCCTGAAAATTTGCCACAAATTGTATTTCATTAAATAGATGTGCATAGTAAAAAAACAATTTTTTGGCGAAAATTCCCATTGCTTTCCCAGGGGCTCAAAAGAAGTCCAAAATGGTAAAAAATGACACGTTTTGCCCCATAACTTTTGAGCCATCCAATAGATTTTTTAAATTTGGCCAAAATGTGGAGCCCATTGTTCTTAATATAAATCCAGTATGGCTACCCTGGCAAAATTCTGGTTCGCGTACCTGGGGACCTTTAGTGCAAAAAATACCTGTTTTTGTAGCTCTTTTTTTTCATATTTCTCCACAAAAACTTGATATGTCTTACTATATAGTGTTTTTTTCATGGTGGTCAACTTAAATATACATGTGTTAAGGCCTGAAACTGCACAGTTATCCATTTACACTAGGATTCGGCGTCCCCAGGAGCTCAAAAGAGCTAAAAAGTCGCAAAAAATGACACTTTTTGCCCCCATAACATTTGATCCTGAAACTTGGCCAAAATGTGGAGACCATTGTTCTTAATAGAAATTCAGAATGGGTGACCCAAGCCAAATTTTGGTTCGCATCCTTCTGGGACTTTCAGGGCTTAAAAAAACGCTTTTCTTAAGCTATTTTTTCATATTACTCAAAAACTGTATATGTATGTCTATATAGTGGTTTTCCATGGTGCTGAATTCAAATATATATCTCAAGGTGTGAAACTGCACCGTTGGTCCATTTTTACTGGGATTCGGCGTTCCCAGGAGCTCCAAAAAAAGTCAAAAATGCCCTAAAATTGCAAAAAAAAACACTTTTTACCCCATAACTTTTGTCCCATCCATTAGATTTTTCTGAAACTGTTAAGGCAACGTTGGCCCTTCACACTTCTCACATTCATCATTTTTTTATGGCGTCATCTCGCATGCTGCATCAGAGGGGGGCCACAAACGCGCTGCTTGTTTTATTACTTTTGAAATCACGACTCTATAATAATGTATACAAAATCTGGACAAATTAAAATATCATATTTAAGCGTATTTTACATCCAGGCAAAGCCGGGCATTCCCCCATTACGTGGCTAATATGAACATAAATTATTTATTCTTTTGTGTATTTTTCCATCGGCTTTTAATGTATTATGTCTTTAATGTATTATGTCTTTAATGTATTATGTCTTTACTGTATTATGCCTTTAATGTATCTTTTCTATAGTTCTACATTGTTTAGTCACGTTAAGCGTTCCAATCTCAAGAGTTTACATTTGATGGACACGATACCAGTGACTTTTTTTTTGATAACCTTCTGATACTAATGCGATGATCATTTATGATCGGTAATCAAGCGTTTTAAAAAGTTTTTTTATTTGTCTCAAGTAATTCTACAGTCCCTTTGAACCACATTAACTCTTTCTAACAATCCTGCTTACAAACTTAGTTGCTTATACTGCATGAGCTTTACTTACCCCCTTTACCAAGTATAACAATGAAATAGCAATGTCCCTTAATCACTTTCAGGAGTGTAACTATTCAGTAGATATATAACCTCCACAAACTAACCCAGTAACATTAACTAACCACGCAGGGTCGCAGAAATACCTGGATTAGGACCCAGGTGCGGAGCAAACCCTCTCAGTGCTGACGAACCCAGTAGATCTTCGCAGATCATCTGTTTAGGAGAAGGAAGACTCTGAAACTAAACCAAAGGGGAGGGAGCCCTCTTCAGTCTTGGATGACAACCTTCCTAGAGCTGGTGACTCAAACAAATTACCGGTTTGCAAACCTAAACTGCTTAAGGAGTAGATACGCTCTGTCAATCGCCCAGCTTCCATTCTCCTCCTTTGCCTATTGGTCAGGCGCAGAGACGCTATCACAGTGATTCGACAGAAACACACAGTGGTAGATTTCGTTTGTTGTCTAGGGCAATGAACGCCGTTTTCCCCATTCCCGACACATCCCACCCCTCAAATCTGGGTATTTGGGAGTGCTTGAGTACCACATATGCCTATGCAATTAGATTGGGTTGACCTTCTCCTGATGGGTTGAGGGTACCGGATTGACAGTTCCTGGTCGCTGTTTCCGCCTGGTAGTACAGGAGCTCTAACTCTTTGGTACCGCTTAGAGCGGCTGCTCCATCAACAGTTTTATAATATCGGGATGTTTGTAGTGCCATGTTGCGCATGGAAAGGGACCCTGCACTCATCCTCGGTGGGCTTTCCTGAGGCCACAATCCTAGTTGCAGAAAGTGCAGCTGATGGTCTACTTGTGTTGCATGTGTGATACTCTACATAACCTCTTGTTCAGCTCCCCCTTACCTAAACTGAAACTCTTTAAAAAATATGATGACAGTACAATCTAAAAATAAGCTTAAACCAGGCTTAGGGTCAAACAAATCCAACGCCTCCTCCCTTGAGGCTTACATTCACGAACATCCGTGGGCTTAGAACTAATTTAGCTGATGTTGAAGCATTTATTCTAACAAATACCTCGGATATCTTAGCACTAAGTGAGACTAACCTATACTCCTCCATCCCCTCTAACTACTTTAACATGCCTGGATATCTCCCACTCTGTCGTAAGGACTCTGACAGACATATACACGGACTTGGAGTTTACATTCGTAATACCCTTCCCTTGACTAGAGAATCGGACGATCAAGCCTTTATGTGCTTTAGACTTTACATACAACACATTAGCCCTCCCTCGACCTAGGACTGCACCATAATAAACAAAGTCTCTGATAGTATAGACACAGCACTCTCCCTCGACACTAGCACACAAGTACATGTATTTGGTGACTTTAATGTCCACCACAAAAACTGGCTTGGATTCTCTACTTACACAGACGCAGCGGGCAGAACAACACATAGCTTCTCTATATCTCACTCCCTATCAAAGATGGTTATGTTTCCAATCCATTTCCCTGACCAGCAAGAACAACACACATCACTTCTAGATCTGTTTTCGACCACAGTTCCCGATGATTGTATAATGAATACCGACAGCCCACTTGGGAACGCTGATCATGTAGTGATAATGGTTTAAATCACCCTAAACTGTACAGCCAAAACTGAAGAGCCAGTGCTCAAGACAACGAGATATTATAAAAAGGCTGACTGGGAAGCCATCAGAGATCTTATCAGAGATGCCCCATGGGAAAATAGTTTTTCTCTTCCTGCTGAACAGTGCGCAAATGAGACCACTGAATGGTTCAAAACTGCAATTGAAGCACATGTTCCAATGCGGAAATTTTATAGCAAGCCCCTCTGTCCCCAATGGTTTACTTCTACTTGCGCAACTGTCCTTGCTCAAAGGCAGCATACATACCACAGATTTAACCGACATACGTCCAGTTCAAACAGACAGAAGTATATAGAAGCTAGAAGTAACGTTAAGAAAGAAATAGCGACAGCTAAGAGATAATTTACTGAAACCACTAAAAAAACGTATCGAAGCACAAAAATTAGGAACTCGTGACTTCTGGAAAATCTACAACAGCGTAGTACATAATGGGCAATCAACAATTCCCCCACTAACCAACAATCACGAGGTTGTTTGCTCAGCAACCGAGAAGGCTAACGTGCTTGCCAGTCGGTTTGCCTCAAACTCCACACTGGACCCTCTTAACCACCCCCTAACTGACTTTCTTATGCGGACATATGCCACGCTAGAGGATCTGAAAATCACCTCTTCTCAGGTGCATGCTATCATAAAAAAACCTTGACACTTCAAAAGCATGTGGACCTGACCTCATCACAGCTGTGCTATTAAAAAAGTGCTCCGCCGAAGTAGCTCCAGTTCTCTCAAAACTCTACAACAAATGCCTTAATGAATCATGCTTTCCAGGCTGTTGGAAAACTGCTTCTGTGGTACCAGTATTCAAGAATTCTGGCGAAAGAACGTACCCATTAAATTATCGCCCTATTAGCCTCCTCCCACTTTTTGCCAAAATATTTGAGACCTTAATTAACCATGCTCTAGTCCGTCACCTTAGAGATGCTAAACTTCTGACTGACCAGCAATATGGATTTAGACAAGCCAGTTCCACAGGAGACATCCTAACTGTAATCTCTGAACGTATATACTATTCATTGGACAAAATCGGGGAGGGCAGAGCGGTAGCTCTAGATATATCCAAGGCTTTTGACAGGGTATGGCATGAGGGTCTCCTCAGGAAAATTAGATCATACGGTATCACTGGTAGAATACTAAACATAATTAAATCCTTCTTAGATAAGAGAAAAATCCAGGTTGTCCTCGATGGTCGTACATCTAAACAATATGATATAAACGCGAGAGTGTCCCAAGGGTCGATCCTTGGACCTCTATTGTTCCTAATATTCATAAATGACCTCCCCGACTAAACTGCTTCTGAGATGGGTATATATGCTGATGACACCACACTTTATAACAGGCACGACAGGAAAACAAATGAACACATATCTAAAGAAATGGCAGAAACACTAGAGGATGACCTCCAATCTGTAGTGGAATGGAGACAAAAATGGATGGTCACGTTCAATGCCGCCAAGACTAAACTAAATTACAAGAAACGTTCTCTACCACCAATAGCAATAGCCAACGACTCTTTATCTTTCAAACTCCTTAGCCTAACGTTCACAGGAAACATGAGTTGGAACAATTACATTGAAAGCATTGCCAGGAAGGTGGGTTCTCTCTACCATGCTAGAAAACTACTAACACCCGAAAGTATCTTGTACCTCTATAAGGCCACCATTCGCCCATGTATGGAGTATTGCTGTCATATTTGGGCTGGTGCATCGGCTACTAGTCTCTCCCTCCTAGACAAGGTTCAAAAGAGAGTCGCCAATCTGATAGGCCCTGAACTGGCGTCTAAGCTTCAGCTTCTGTCCGATCAACGAAACGTGGCATCCCTCTGCATGTTCTACAAGTATTTTAATGGTGAATTCTCTGACGAACTGCAAGCACTTGTGCCCCCACGACGTAAACACCACCAACAAACCCGACAGGCAGCTAAATCCCATCCCCTCACAGTAGAGATCCCTAGATGTAAAAGATCTTTCTACTCCAGTAGTTTCTTCCCCAGAACTGCTAGACTTTGGAATTACATTCAAGGTCTCTGCTTCCCCAACTGTACTGACGTGCAGAAGTTCAAGTGTAACGTGAACCGACATCTTGCTGCCCAAATCCCTACATAGTACCCAGTAGTTGTTGCCCCTGATAGTAGCCCTCTACACCAAAGTGGCAATGTGCTATGTTTGGGGTTAAAATGTAATTAAAAATGGTAATAATAAAATATGGTATCATAAAATTATGGGGTCTTCGTTCGCGCCTGGCCTCCATAGAATGGAAATATATCACAAAGTTTAACAAGTTTTTTTTTTTAATATAGATCTACAGAATATTGTGATAAGTGTTTCAGTGTGAACAGTATGGTATAATAAATTATTGGGTTTATCTATTTTATTTTTACTTTCATGTTATTTTGCTTTGGTTTTGATACCCCCAAATTTGAAGCTATCTCTTTACAACCCTTCCTTTTCATAACTTATCATACTTTCATAAATCAGAGTCCATTTTCTGTAGGCTGTTTTTGAACCCAGTCAACGACGGGTACTTTTGCTAGTATATATATATATATATATATATATATATATATATATATATATATATATATGTGGGGGGGGGTTATACGTTAGTAAGTATGTATGTCTTCTTAAGTAAAAGCAAATCGAGTGAATTCGATCTTCAGATCGATAAAGTCTATAGAAAAAAGACGATCGTGTTCTGCTGCCAATCCAAATGTTCTTGATGACTTTTGTTTGGCACCTGAAAGCCGTTCCGTTGCAGGAGGCATCGCTACACGGATCAATCGACACGTGCGGGGTACTTTGGAAGTTTTCACTCTAATGGCCGCTTCCTGTTTGAATGTTTCTTTCCCGGAATATATCCCGGAAAGAGGGAACACACCCAACTGATCTGCGATGGGAGATGCTTTCGCCAAACCGGCACGGCATTGCTAAAGAATCCACTTTGATTTACTCTTGTTAATAGGTCACAACGTTTCACTATGTAGTTTTACTGGTTCCTTTTTTTAGTAAACCTGTAACAGAGCGCGTACGAGCGCGGTGGAAAACAACAGCAGCAGCTATAAGAAGAAAAAAAGGTATATGCAAATTAGGAAGTGTTCGCGAACTGGCGTCTAAAGAAAGAGAGATAAAAGGACACCGCTTGCTTGGAGAAATGAAAGAGTGCAGTAAAAGAAGAAGAAAAAAATTGGATGTATGAGATATGCCTGTCTACGGCCTGCGTGAAGTCGGAAAAAAGGTGTATACCAGGCGAGATGAACGATGGCGATAGACGTTTTAGTGGGGCCAAGACAGGAGAGAAACAGTAATAAATGCTTTGTTAAAAAAAAAAAAAAAATGCCGACCCGGATTTTTATTTATTTATTTTTTACTTGTTTGTAACGACAACGTTACAAACCTTAGCTCTGCAATGTCAAAGACTGAGAACAATTTTGAATAAAAAGAAAAAAATAATCCATATATTAATAGGATAGCGTGTGTGTTACTTATTTTGTGTATCGCCCTTACATCCGAGTGACTGTCGTTTAATTGTTATGGACTTGCATTTCTTGTAATAAATAATTTTATTAAGAATTCTTCATAATTTTTTATTTCGGTTATAGCTGATAGTACTTAGTAATCTATATTTTTATGAAATAATTTTACTAAGAATTCTTCATAAGTTTTTGTTTCGGTTTCGGTTATAGCTGAAGGAACTCGAGTTTATATATATATATATATATATATATATATATATATATATATATATATATATATATATATATATTATATATATACTAGCATTTCAGCCCGGCGTTGCCCGGGTATTTGGAGGTATATGTTGAGAAAAAAAAAAGCGGGCAATTGTTTAAAATTTGACCCCTATCATGACCCCTTACAATTTATTGTTTTGGGCTCAAATCAAGTCATTAAGTAAGTTCCACGCCCAAGGAACTTATATCTAAAATTGCAAGTGCTTAGACTCAAAATTGTCGGAGGAATTAGGTAGAGTTCTCAAAAGTTAAATCGTTGAACTTTGACCCCTTACTCGCCAAATTTCTGGCCAAAAACCGATCACATCGATTTTCCCAAAACTCAGTACACTGTATATCTAATTTCGAGTCTGTAGACTAAAAAATGACAGAGTTATTGCGCATGGAAATTACACACACAGACAGACAGACACTTTCACTTTTATAGATATATTGATATAATATATAAGTTTTGGTTTCAGTTTCGATTCCATCTGATGAACCCAATGTAATATCTAAAAATCAATAGAACACTAACTCTATAATAATATATACGAAATCTGCAAGAATTAAAATATCATATTTAAGCGTACTTCATTACCTGGCAAAGCCGGCGGTTCCTACTAGCTTAGATAAATATTTTTTTCAGTTGTAACAAGAGCTACAATAATATCTGAGCGTCTCTATTTACGTTGAACAACTACAGAATGCCAACACTAATATATTACATATGAATGGAATTTCCACAGGTTCCACTAATGAATAGGTTAAAAAAAACAGTAATGGAAATTATTTCAATTATGTATATACATAATTTTTAATTTGAAAAACAAAGTATATTTATCTAATATAAAAACCGTGCTTTAATCGGAATCGTCCGTAAGGTCTACGAAAAATAGCGAAGTTACCAGACGAAAGTTTTGTAAGTTTTTTTCTCGAGCAAACACTGGTAAATTTTTTCAGTCAAACATAGATTATTTCTGTCAGTGCGAATTTGATTCCATGAAAACGAAATTTAAAATTAAACAATATTCTTGAATAAATATTGCGCACTTTTTACGAAAATTTTAGAAAAGCAAAAATCAAATCATGAAAATTGTAGATTTCATGAATAAATATTTGTTGTGAATAGCAAATAGCTGAAAGCGAACATTTATTTATACCATTTATTTTTACTTTTCTGTTCCTTTTTCTACGACTTTTATTTAAATGAAAATAAATATTAGGATTTAAAGAATAAAACCAATAATAGCAAACAAACGTTTTATTTTATGATTTATTATATTAGGGTAAAGGCGATCTACATTTCGGCACTTTCCGGCGCTTTTCGTAAACTACCCGGATGATTCCGACGATAGCACGGTTCTTATACTGCATAAATACCAAAATACTATCATTTGTTGCATAAAGTCAATTTGATATGTATCCATATTATATTGTCGTTGATAACATCTCGTTCTCAGAAAAAAGATATTGCTAACATTTTTCTATTCTATCGTTATTCCCATAGAAAGTGCTCGACTGAGCTTCAATCTCTTTGTAAAATTTCATAAGTCTTCTACTACTGTCACAAAATATTCTTACTGCTATTGTGTTTAAGGGAGGTGGTGTTTGATCTAAACTGCTGGGGAACCATGATTTAATATATCGTTTGGCTTTTAAATCCCCGAAACAGTGTTTCATAGTAAACAACTAATGATCCTGAAAAGGACTATTGTGAATTCCTGTAAACAAATTGAATCAGCGATCACAGGAAATTAAGTGATTTACTGGCACAATAATTTTTCAGCCAATGATAATTTTTCTTTTTTATTTATATAGTTTTAAATATTTAAAACACTTCAAGACACACACACACACACACACACACACACACACACATATATATATATCGTTAATAAGTTTCAAATTTCTTTTTGTATAGGCATTTAAAATGGCCGTAGACTCTTGAAAATACAGTATTTTATTGCATATAAATCTTATGAGATGACTTACAAATTTTTATGATTGCAGGTTCAAATGAGCAGGTACAGCAGGGATTGGAATACATTATACTAAAGCCTGATTGTCACAGCTGCTGAATTTCAAAAATGCAATTATTGACGTGAATACACTTTAGAAGGACACTATGCATTAAAATTCTGTTTTAAACTTGTAAAAATTCCACAGGAACATATGGAATGCTTCAAACCGCTTTTGGCCCATCTTGCATGGATTGAGCATCAGTTTTTGAGTGGCATAAAAGATTAAGAGAAAGATAGGATGTTTGTGAGGAATGATAAGAGGTGTGGGAGGAGTACGGGAGTCAGAACATTAAAGTTGAAGAATTTCATGAATAAGGACCGTCGTGTATCTACAGAGATTAAAAAAAAGTGCACAGTTTGATATCAGCGTGGGGACTTTGTGCACAATTATTCGCTTGGAACTGAAAATTCAAAAGATTTGCGTGAAGATTATCCTAAGGATTCTCCATCCTTATAACGACTATTTTACCAAGATGCATATCAAGACAATTCCTCACTCTCCTCAGAGTTAAAACCTTGCCACCTGTGACTTTTGATTATTCTCTAAGATTAAGGAAAACCTTAGAGGGTATCGTTATGATACAATTGAGGAGATGAAAGAGGCTGTGAGGAGGGTCAATGACACGCTCGCACAAAAGGACTTCGACGAGGTCTACCATAAGCTGTTGGAGTTTCAGGTATGAACTATCAATAAAAATGCCTATACAAAAAAATTCTGGAAACTTATTGAAGGTACATCATATATATATATATATATATATATATATATATATATATATATATATATATATATATATATTATTTGTTTGTGCGATACGCCTTGAATGAATTCAATTATTTATGAAAGTGCATTTTTACCTAAATGCGAGTTGGGAATAATTTTCCCTTTAACCAATTTGATACCCCCACATTGGGGACGGTATATATATTATTTTTAAAATATAATTATATTTTTAAAATAATATATATATATATATATATATATATATATATATATACAATAGAAAAATTCAAGCACGAAAAGTAATATGGTTAAGCTTAAACGTGGAAAAGTAAAGGACTAGTTGTTAAAATTGGAAAAAAAGGACAAGATATTCCAGTAAAAATATAATAAATTTATAACTTTAAATATTGCAGCATTAATAATTGATCATATAATGTTAAATTGAATTTAAACAATTCTTTCTGCTGAATATTTTAAGTTATAAGTTCATATTTTTTAGTAGAATATCTTGTCCTTTACTTTTCCAGTTTTAACAGCCAGTCATTTACTTTTCCATGTTAAATTTTAACCATATTACTGTTTATGCTTGCAGTTTTCTATTGTAATCCATAATTTTTCAAGGCTTTCAATAAATTCACTTGTTCTTTGTTTAATTTCAGTCTTGTTTTTTTTTTTGCCTTCATGAACATAACATACACATACGTAATAACAATGTACGGCACTCGTCTGCTTTCAATACCCCCTCCCAATTATCTCACTTTCATGCTCGCTGCTCCACTTGTTACTCTTCTTTATGCGAGAGCGGTGAATTAGTAGCAACACACAATATAGCGTAGAAGATGATCTATAAACTGTAATAATTGTTTGAAATTTGGTCGTAAAATGAGTGAATGGTGAATTATAGTTATAGCTTCGGTTGTGCCTTAGACTTAGAGCCCGGAGTGTAAGACTTAACTTTTTTTTATGATAGTCCATTTGATTGAGAAGGGGTATTATTATTATTACTCTAGGCTCTAAGCCATGTCGCTCTTCACAACCGAAGCTATAACTATAATTACTTCCCCTCAAAGTAACAATATAATACATTCTAAAAACGAACTGATCTCTTTCTGTAAACATAAATCCAAATTTAAGTATGGTAATTTTGAAATTACATAGTTATTACTTTAACCTTTTAGATAGATATATAATTTTTCTTTAACTTTATCGTTTTTTCCCCATACTTTCTTAATACTTTAATAACTTAATAATCCTTTATTTTAATTCTTTATTTCTTCTTTGCTTGTCCGGTTTTTAATCTGCAATTTCCGTTTGAGTCTTTAAATATTCCTATCTATCTAATATATCAATCTACCCACACATTCATATCCTGTATGTATATTTACTTATATTTTACTATATGCATTTACTTACATACTTACTTGCTTTATCCTGAATTTGCAGATACCGGCTATCCTCTCCCCTTAAAAAATATTATTTTTTTCATTTTATATTTTATTCATTATTTATTATTTTTTTTCCATTTAGTGTCTTTTAACAACTCTTGCTAACATTTTCTATAGTAATAATCTGTACATTTCAGTTGACCTATGTTTTGCCCTATATTTTTTCGCGCCTTTTAACATCTTTTTGTCTCGGTAATTTTGACATTTGTTTTTCTATTTTATATTTAATTCTATCACCATTTAATTTTTTTCCTTTTCTTCCCTGATCTTTCTTATTTACATTATGTCTCGGCAACCGTGTGAAAAGCATATCTTATTTTCTTTTATTAATATTACTGGAATTTTTTTCCCTTTTCCTTGTACATAGTTGTGAATTATTCCATGGATTTCGGTCTTTTGGATTATTTTGGACCATCTTCCAATTACCTGATTTCCTTGGATTTTACTTGTGCAAATGGAAATTCAATCAACTTTCCTGGAGTTATGTTTTTGGATTTTACCGTCATTGGATTATTTACCTTTCACCAGACTATCCATTCACATATAATCACCCTTTTCTTCACCATATTCCCTCTGCTTCACATTTTGTTATCAAGTAAGATCTTTGACTTTTGTATCCAAAATCCGATCTCGCATTTTTCTAATTCCTACCCTCTGATGAGAAGGAAAGTATTTCTTCGAAACTCCGCGGATTAAGGACTATCCACTTATTTAGTGTTTCCTTTTCAGATTAAATATGTTTTTAACTCTTTTTTCAAGGTGTTTTTTTAACATGTTTTATTAACTGTCTGCTCTTATTAAAATCTCTATCTCCTAATTGGTTTTATCGAACTTTTACATCTGGATGAGATTATTTATAAATATTAATTCTTTAATATTTATAATATACTTTAGTTTTACCATCTTTGATCATTTTGGTAAATTTAATTGTAATTTTTATTTTATTATATATATATATATATATATATATATATATATATATATATATATATGAGAGAGAGAGAGAGAGAGAGAGAGAAATACGGGCGTGTAAACAACTCCAGTTCTTTGCACGTTTTCTCATAATAATTATTGTTCTCTGACTACTACTACTACTACTACTACTACTACTACTACTACTAAGCTGAGTAATTATGAGCGGTGATAATTGATTTATGAAAGCTTAACGTTCTTGTTTTTAATTCTTTTACCATGTCTCCGGCCATCCATCAAAACTCTCCGCCAATCACGTTCAGGTGTCAAATTTGTCGATTCTTTTATGTCCAACTAAATCATGGCGACTTACAAGTGTTTTGTTTTTGTTTCGTTTTGTTTATGTTGTTATTTATTATGCTAGACATGTGAATAGCACTGCGTATCACAGAATTGCCTTTTTTTTTTGCTCGTTACAAAACACTAATAATTATTTGTCCATGCAGTCGAGGTGAGATCGGTACATTTTCTGTTAGCTAATTTCATCTCTTCGAACAAACGTCATAGTATTCGTAGGTTCAAACAATCTGATCAGATTAAAAGAAAGAATAGTTATTTACAATAATTTTTATTTTTGTACCTTTTCTCCACGTTAAAAAACGACCCTGGTGTCTAACTCTGTCCTGTGGGGAGGCATTGTAAATAGGTACAATCAACCCGCCAGAAAGATTATAATTATTTTTAATATATCCCATTTGTTACGTTTCTACTTCGATATTCACAAAGTTTTAGAACCGCCGTGCATTTCGTTATCAACGCAAATATTTTAAAATCTTTATTTTACATAATTCTTGTGACGATGCCGGTTTTAATCATGATCCTTGCCTTTGTATAAATTTATAAATACATCAACAAATGTTTATCAAACTGCAATGTAGCCATTACATATCAACACTCCAGAGCCACACATTGTACGCAGACGGTCGCAAGAAAACAAAAACAAAGAAAAAATATGACTCGTTTTTTTTAAATTGAACCAGCAGATATTTATTTACAGGTGCTTTCATAATAACATCTTGCCTCTTGTTCTAAAGTTTTCTTGTAATCCAATGTGTCAACCATGTGCTACGCGGTAGCTGTTCGACCATGTTTAGGACGTTTTTCCCTGTCACTGTTACTAACACGTCTATGTCTGTCCGTCTTTTTCACGTTTTTCTTATAATCTTTTTCTTTTCTTCTTCCTCGCTGTGACGTCGCCTCGTACTCGGCTCAGTCATTTGCATACGCCTGCTGCTGTCATACACGCACCCGCGCTCTGTTACAAAACTACATCAACAAAGCCGGATCAAACTATATCATTTCATTTATATGAAATTACTTTATATTCACTTAATACCACTAAATGTTCACTTCCTACAATTGCATTGACTGGAATTATTGGTTTACATAGTTCTGCCATTTTCAGTAAGCAAATAATGGGGCTAAAACGATGCCGGAAAGTATTTGGGGACAACAACGGAACAAAAACTGATTAACCACGTCTTTCAAAATTACATCCCAAAATAGTATTGCCTTTAATGCTTGTTTTTTTAAATATCGACCTATGATATAGACTTGTATCCATACATATATGAACATGTTTCGCCATTGAAAATTAGCATGCGTAGATATAAAATAATAAAGCTCGTACGACAGTACTTGTTTTAATGATACTTGGATAGGAACGCTTGATTGTTGTAAATTCCAAGTACACTTAAAAGGTTCTTTGATTAAACTAATATACTCGGAAAAATTATGATAATAACAAAGTTTTGTTAGTTAAATTTGAAGAAAGCAAAAAAAAAAAACCCAAAAACAAAACAAAACAAAAAAAAACAAAAAAAAAACAAACATGAGTAATGCCATACCCGATGTGGCGTTTACCTCGGGGTGGTTTGAGCAAAAAGAACAACAGGATATGCTTTATTATTGATTAAATTTAAAAGAAAATAAAAGCGTAATATTTATTTATACGCGCACAGATCAGTTAAACATCGATACCATCGGTTTCACATCCAAGCAAAATGGACCCATATCTGGTCGTCCATATTAAACTTTCTTTGCAGTATGTTTTTATCTGTCACTACGAAAAATGGTGGTTTATGCATTGTGTGATTTCTTGACGATATTTCAATCCTTAACTTTATTTTCATCTTGTTATTTCCTTTACAAAATCGGCATTCCTACCCACAGATTTTGTCGTTATATACGTCATAATAAAAGAAAACAAATGTATTTTTTTTGTTTTTTTCTTCGATCCGTGAATCTATGTACCATGGCCTCCAATATCTTTCTCTTCGGTTGCGGCAATGGAGATATTACAGAATTATCTAGGAATATTAGATTCACAAGCAAGGGAATGGCATGTATATCCCAATCAGAGGAATTTGCAATTTCTTTTCTGTTGTTACAGACTCCAGGAGCAAACTTAACTTTGTTAACGGACGCGTGATTGACATCTTAAGGCAAACTATGAAAACGTATTTCAGCGCTTTCCGGTACTATTTGCGAGCTCGGCGAACCATATTCCAGTTATTTTTGCTCCCTTCCGTCGTTTACACTAATATGCCGCGGAAAGATATTCTTCCTTCCTTTAAGCTGTGAGTAAGAGTATCTAGTATGGAATTCATCTTGGACTAGATGAATCAGCTTCTCATCAAAGCAGAAGTTCATAGGGAATACTAAATTCACGACTGGTATTCAGTCACATGTATACCTCGGTCATTTGCAGATTTGTTGATTTATGGTTTGCTCTCCGATCACATACAGGGACTGGCATTTCCAAATAGTCACACATCTGGTACTGACCAGATTCACGATCGCTTAACTAACGAGAAACCGTGTTGTCAGTGTAATTATACTGTATATTCATAAATCGATAAAATAATAGAAAAAATGTATTTGCAAAAAAAAAAAGAAGAATGAGAAACAAGTTTATTTGTACCATTAGCATAGAAATCCGGAGTTCTAGAAGCAATGAAATCATTGAAGGCCGATTTGGCATTATGTCTGCTTTTGAAGCATTTTTCGCGCAGGAAGTTGTCGAGATGCTTGAAAAAATAATAATCGGTGGGATGAAATGGTAGATGAGGCAGAGTATTGTAGCCCAATTTGTTCTGCTTCTGCAGGGTCAGTTGAGCAACTTGCGGGCGAGCGTTGTCATGGGAGAGAATTGGTCCCTTCCGATTGACCAATCTCTGCCACATATGTTGAAGTTTCTGGTGCATTTCGTCAATTTGCCTGCAGTATTTTTCCGCCGTAATCGTTTCGCCCGGATTCAAGAAGCTGTGATGGGTGAAACCAGTCGCAGACCACCAAACAGTCACCATAACCTATTTTTAGTGCAATTTCGGTTTCTGGAAGTGTTGTGGAGCTTCTCCGGCATCTGACCACTGTGCCGAACGTCACCAGTTGTCGTAGATGATCCACTTCTCATCACACGTCACAATCCGCTCGAGAAATGGAGCGTTTTTGTTGTGGAGAAGGAGCATAGACGACACATCAAAACGACGATTTTTATCCTTCAATTTATGCGGCACTCATTTATCCAACTACTTTAACTTCCCTATTTGCTTAATAGCGAACGACTGTTGAGTGGTTGACCTCGGGTTCAACAGCAACTTATCGTGTGGTTTTGTGAGGATCGGCTACAGTTAAGGCTTTCAAATGTTCGTTATCAACCGCAGTTGGCTGGCCGCGACCGTCTTCATATTCGAGGCTCTCGTCACCATTGCGAAATTTCTTTAACCACCGTTATGCCACACGTTTGCTAAAGAATAACACAATTTGATACAGTGAAAAACACGCTTCAAAATATATAGAACATGGTTATATATATTAATGAATTAATTCAGAAATCATATATAAAATAACATATGTGAGGAAACGGTATTGTTTTGCACCAACCGAGTACAAAAAGCTCAACTTTTGGAATGGAGAATAAACATATAAAGAAAGTTACAGACTTTGACATTAGGAACTACTATCTAGAATAAACCCTCTTTTGCTTTATGTCCGACACAAACACTGCCTCTTTCTTCTCATTCTCTCTCTCTCTCTCTCTCTCTCTCTCTCTCTCTCTCTCTCCTGTATCCTTCTTCTGTAATATTTATATCGAAATAATTACGTCTATCTATCGTTCCATCAATATGTTTACACCAGCTGGGGCAACAGATCAAATGCGCGAGTATCGATTACGATTGGAAACCCCATTCATCTGCCATTAATTCGTCTGTTTGGGATGTATCTGGTTTATAATTTCATTAAACCGTTACCTCCAGAAATTGGAATTTTGCGTCTTTTTGACAAATAGAATATCCATGTTGTATGTATTTATAAATGAGTGTAAATGCTGTCCCGTCTTTATGGTATTTGTTACAGTCCAATTACGATCATCTACATACCCAATCTCACACACACGCATACATATTTACACACGTATGAAGAATCTTAGAGTGGATGAAACGCGGAATATTCAGCGTAGCTTAATCGCCATATATATTTTATAACTTACTAAGTAGCTCTACCTACGTATTGAGCACTGTTGGAGTAAATACAAGTTTACGCATAAATGTATACTTTCGTATATTAATTTATGTGAGTAAATGAAGTATATATATATATATATATATATATATATATATATATATATATATATATAATTATATAAACAGGGTGTCCAAAACACTGAAGTAATTTAAACTTCTTAAATTTTTGTGATATCTTTCTGTAATGTTAATACAATCTGACATTGGCAAATTAAAAAAAAAAATGCAAAATTCAAACAATCTTTATTTATGAAAAATAATGTCTTTTAAATGTTGCCCATTTTTAGCTTCGCATAGTTTTGCTCTTTTTAAAACAGATTGCAGAATCTCTGGGTTGCGCTTTAACTCCCTTATTTCGCTCCTAATATTTTCTGTCTGTTCTTGCAGGGTTTAACGTTTGTTAACATAGACCCTTTCTTTAAGATATTCCCACCAGAAAAAGTCGGGGCTAGTCAAGACTGGAGAACATGGTGGCCATTTGACATTGCCACACCCCTGATTTTGGTAAAACAATTTCGCAACTTGCGTACGTTATTCAATGCTATACTCAGCCATAATGTATTTTTTTTTACACAGTGATCACCATTTATCAAGGCCTGGAAGCCACTCAGGGATAAGGGTTATTACAAGTACATTACGTTAGTGTGGAGATTTTAGTTACTTAAGGGGGCGGTTCATTAGGAATTTGTTAACGTTGGACTTGAAGACATCCAAGTGTAGTCCGGTGGGAAGCAGGCACTCGGAACAGAGTTCCATAGGCGTGCAGTTCTAAGAAAGAAGCTTTGTTCATGGAATTCACGTTTTGATTTAGGCACAGATATAGAGTGGGGGACATTTTTCACAGTGGATTCAGCTAGACGGGTGTTTTTCGTGAAAGATTGGCGAGGGGGGACCAGAGATTGGAGTTCAGACGAGCACCTGCCATGGAAATAACGATAAAACAAGGATAGGCTCGCAACGTCTCTTCTGTGGGAGATAGGTTGCAGGGTAGAGAAAAGGGCATCCCCCACTAAGCCACGAAGTCTATTTTGTACTCTGTCAAGGACGGATAGGCTGTTTTAGCAGCTCCTGCCCAGATATGGCAACAGTATTCCATCCTTGAACTTTATGTACGTGTTCCATTTCAGATCAGGAGTAAAGTTCAAACCCAGAAGCTTGTCAAAACACGGGGCCTCACCCAGAGGAGAACCATCCATCCCAATTGATACCAGATGGGGATCAGAGCGTTGATGATGTAAGGATAGGAGTTTGGTTTTGGATGCAGTAAAGGTAACGAGCCACGTCTTCCCCCACTGAACATCGCGCTCGAGATCAGAGGAGAGAGAATCATATAGAACTTTGTCATTTACAGCCTTTGATGTGTTGCCGTAGATGGTCGTGTCATCAGCATAGATGTCAACGAATGATTTAAGTATGTGTTTAGGGAGGTCATTGATGTAGACCAGGAAGAGAGTTGGGCCCAGGATTGACCCCTGAGAGACTCCAGCATTTATATTGCAGGCCTCCGATTTTTGTCCATCAACCACTACTCTTATGAGCCTATCGGAGAGAAATGATTTAATGATTGAAAAAACATTTCCAGTATACCGTAGCTGGAAATCTTGTGAAGTAGACCCTTATGCCATACCTTGTCGAAGGCCTTTGATATGTCAAGAGCAATTGCCCTAGAAAGGAAGCTTTTGCCAAGAGATTCACTAATCCTGTGAGATATAACTGTCAGCACATCTGCGGTAGATCTTGCAGAGCGGAAACCATATTGTGTGTCACTAAGAAGGTTGTTTCTGCTGATGTGGTTGACTATTTCTCTATTTAATAAGAATTCCAGCAACTTACTCATAACACACAGGAGACTTATTGGTCTGTACTGAGAGGGAGATGACTTATCATCTGAATTCTTAAATACAGGTCAAACTGATGAGGTCTTCCAGGGAGTCGGAAAGCACTTCTCCTTAAGGCAGCGCTTAAATAGTTTCGTAAGTATGGGAGCGAGTTCTGGTTGAAGCTTTTTTAACACTATAATTGGGATGCTGTCAGGGCCAGTTGCTTTACTGGAATCAAGGTTCTTGGTTAGCTTGGCGACCTCACGCACAGATATTTGTATGTTACCTAGCTTGGTCTGTGTTATAGGAGGAAATATGGGGAGTTGATGGCCTTCGTCGCATAGGGTAGAATTAGCTGCAAAGTTCTTTGCAAATAGTTTGGCCTTGTCTGACGCTGACGAGATGACCTCTGGTCTATTGATAATTGTTGGGATAGAACGCACACTTCTGTTCAGGATCCTATTTGTTATTTGCCAAAACTGGTGGGAACCAAGCCGCTGATCAGCTACCTTGGATTTAATAGACTGGGCATATAGCTCTCTTGCATTTTTTATTACTCTTTTACAGTGGTTGCTGGCAGTCCTGAAAGCAGCTTTAGTCTCAGTGCATCTATTACGTTGGTAGCTATGGAAAAGTGATTTCTGTGCGCGATAGCAGCAGCACATTCTGGGGAGAACCATGGTTGGCTGTTAGGTTTTTGTTGGAATTTCGTAGATGGTATGAATTGGTCTATGCCTACAATAAACCATTCGGTCAGATCTGATACTATAGAGGACACATCCTTTTTAAACATGGAGTGCAGAGGTAAATCAGATATGAATGTACGGAAGCTATCCCAGTCAGCCATAGAGTATCGGTATACAGTACGGTGGAGGGGTATGTCTGGGGACTTATTACATTTCGTTTTTATCTTAACTGATACGACGGAGTGGTCGGAGGATCCTAGAGGAGAATGAACGGAACATGAACATAGCTCAGGGGAAGTTGAGAGAAAAAGATCTAGGAGGCTTGCATATTGACCGGGTGTATCGGGCACACGGGTGGGTTCGCGAACAATCTGAGTGAGATCATAAGCAATGGCAAAATCATGACAAAACCTCCCCTCATCGTCTGTCTTATTTGAATGTGTCAGCCATTCCACGTTATGGACGTTGAAGTCACCACAGATGTGGATGTTAGCCGAGGGATGTGCAGACAGTATGTGGTCTATTTTCTCAGATATGCTCTTAAAGATAGTAACTTCGCTGTTGTGGGGCCGATAGAGAGCAAATATAAATGCAGTGGTGTTAGCAAGTGCAACCCGGAAGCACATATAGGCTAAATTAGGATCTTCTCTAGAGATATCTCTGCCACACGGGAAGCCATCAAGATATTATTTGGAAAATATGAGAGAACTTGAATGCCTACTAGACTTCTCTTCTTGTATTTTTCACATCCCATTCACTCGTCTTTCTACTATCTAAAACATTCAATGTGCATACAATCAAGTAAGATTATCGGGTATATATGTATACCAGACAACATGATCCGTTGGCTCAGTGTTTGTTATATTTAACCTCCCACTTCTCTTGCATTCATTCCCCCTGCTTAATCTGTCTTTATTTCCCCCCGTCTCTCTATATTTCTATCTGTTTTCTTTTACTTTTCTTTCTTTTCTATTTTTGTGCTCCCATTTTTTCTCATTGAATTATTGACCTTATTCGGCTGTCATTACTTTTTGTATCATTCTTCGTTTTTTTTTTTTTTTTGTATGCCACTAACAGTGTACGAAGCTTTATGGCGGCATACAATATGCATGGGTGCAACCAAGTGAGAAAACGAGACCCACGTATATTGTAATCCATACTTCAGCTGTACAAATTCAGAATAAACGCGATAACATGGTTTCACATTACACTCACACTGTGTTTCACTAAGGACAGTTCACCAAAATTAAACTCAAAATCGTCACCTCTGGTTAAAAGAAAATGGTCGTTACTTACAGGTAAATGAAGACAATATTTCATCCAGACATTTTTTTTCTATTTCTCTCCCATGTTTGTTGATTTTTTTATTCTGCTCAGTAAAACCAATCATTCAACGGAATATTTAATGTACTTACCTGAAACAAATAGAAATAAGTATTAGCAATACAATAAAATATGAGATAACAGGATAGAAGCGTTAAAAACTAACAGGCATGTGTAGAAAGCGGGTGACAGTGCTTGTTTTTTTTTGTTATTAAATTGATGGTCAGGTTTTGGAAGCGAATGAGAGTAATCTGGAATAGAAAACAGCCGTTCAGTAGTTCAAGAATAGTCAAGAATACGAGTTGCGAGATATCAGGGTAGCAGAAAACGTTAAAATGGAGGGTTGATTTATGTGTAACGAGGTAGCGGTGATTTCTTAACTATATATATATATATATATATATATATATATATATATATATATATGTTTTATTTTTTTTATTACCGTTTTATCTGTTTGGTTACATATGTTTCAGATGTTGGACCATGTTTACGATCTAACAGCCTCGTCAGACCTTACCGAAGTGGTTGTTAGTATGGTCCAAGATCTTAAACATATGTAACCAAACAAATAAAACGTTAATAAAAAATAAAACACATATTTGCTCTGCAATAGTATTAAGCACTCTTTTCAGGTTGTTACTAATTACCAGTTTTACCATATATATATATATATATATATATATATATACATATATATATATATATATAAATGTATATATATATATACATATATATATATATATATATATATATATATATACAGGGTGGCCGAAAAGTCCCAGGACACTATACATGTATTTTTAATAAAACACAGTATTTTTTAATGAAACACACAGAAAACATATATATTCAACAAAAAAAGAGAACTTTATTAGAAACAAAGCAGAAAACAGCATTAGAATATTAAAATCAATCATATTTAACAGCATTAAACTATTAAAAATAGAGTGTCCTGGGACTTTTCGGACACCCTGTATATATATGTATATATATATATATATATATATATATATATATATATATATGTGTATGTGTGTGTGTGTGTGTGTGTGTGTAAATAATTTATGTATGGTAATTTAGTATATGTATTATTGCGTACAAAAAGATTGAGATTTTGTACCACTATTTAATCGGACGATAACCTCGACTTTTCTTCTCGTTTGAAAAGGCCCTTTTGGGTTGAAATACATTTTAAGTTTTTCATTGTTTATTTTTTATGCAAACACATACACACACATACATATACATACATATATATATAAGCAATGTAAAGTCGCACATTTTAGAAAACATTTTTATGAATTTAAATGAAAAAGTTTGAAAACCTTAAAATGTTGTGAAATAATAAAAACACCGACCACAAACACTGATTTAAACAGTAACAAGACAAGACGTATTTTCTCTTCAGGAGGTTTCGACCTTTTATTGCATCATTATGAAGAAAAAAAAACTTAATCGGATTGACATCTCTGATAAAGCCAGGTTATTAATGAAAATTCGAACTTTAACAAGAAAAAAAAAATTCTCGCATGCACATGTCTCAGTTACCTTCCGTTATTTTTTACGTATTTCTTTAAAAGAATCTATCGTTACGTTTAATACCGGGCAACACCGGGTACATCTTCTAGTCATCTTATACTTAAAAAAGAATAAACTGATTCCGCATTCTTACAAAATTTTGCTCCGAAGGCAAATTCACGGTTTATACAAATTAATGCAGCTTAATTCTAAGCAGATTTAAAATTGAACCAAATCATTTAGAATGGAAATGATACAAATTAAACAAATAATTAAGATAATCTTTCAGCTACGATTGACTTCAAATATTTCTGACTGATAAAAAAATAAACCGGTCAAATGATAGTAATTTTGCACTAAAGTGCAATAACTGAAAAAAAACAAAACAATACAAAACAAGTATATTGTAGCTCTACAAAGCTACTATTTGCCCATGTATGGAGTTTTGTTGTCACATCCGAGCTAGTACATTTGCCACTATTCTCTTCCTCTTATAGGTGCCCCCTCCCCAAAGAGTCCTCAATCTAATATGCCCCGTATTATCAACCAAGATTCAATCCCTTATCATATTGCTGCAATGCTGCATCCCTGGGCCTATTTTATTAGTACTTAACTGGTAATGTGCTCTGATGAACTGATTGCAGTTGTAACCCTCCGACGTAACCCTAACACTAACCCGACAAACCCGTTTAGCAGCAAAATTTACCCTACATACCGGAAAACCTTCTGCTCTAATAGTTGCTTCTATCTGGCTGCCCGATTTTGGAATTCCATCCTTCCGTCCCTAACAGGCGGAAGTTTAAATATAATGTAAACATCTCCTTACATAATCTCAAATAGTAGCTCCCGGAGCCCAAGAGGTTATATGGATTGTTTGGGGCGAACAAGAGTAAAACAAAACAATACGCATCAATATCTTCATTTCTCTAAATCTATTATTCGCTCAATATACGGCAGAATCACGTTGACACACAGGTTCCCGCCAGATCACCGAAGTTAAGCATGGATAAGCCTGGCCAGTACCAGATGGGTGACTATTTGGGAAGATTAGGCTGTATGTACCGCACCGAGTCATAAGAAATTCCCAGATCGGTATCTGGAGGTGCATTAATTCACTGCGAGAGATGCCCCCTTAGTCTTAGTTAAGACATGCACTTAGGAGAAGGTAACTCTGATGAAGTTGGATGGCAATGGAGGAGGATGAATCTCTAGCAGATCAACGGATCCATGGTATTAAGAGTTATGTTATTTGACTGCAGCTATGCGGATGATCTAAGGACAACGGATAGGTGCAAACAGGCGAGCCAGACACTACTGCGCTGGAAAAGGTAATGGCAAGCTACCCCATGTATTCTGCCAAGTTCAAAATCATGTGGTGTCTTCAGATGAATACGACCAACTATGGATCGAAATCTATGGAGAACACTAACCATGATTTCATCTACGGCCTGAACATGCCATGATACGAGAAGAAGATTCTTCGCCAATGCATGAAGCATTGTTTTCATATTTGAGCTGATGCGTCTCTCTTAAAAACGGGCTCAAGTAAAGAACCCTTAATCTAATAGGTCCCACGCCATCGAAGAAAATCCAACCTCTGTCACATCGCCGCAATTCAAGTGTCCTTGTTTTATAAATACTTTATTAAAATGCACTCCAATTAATCTGCAGCAATGGTGGTCTCGTGACACAATTACTCCTAACCAACCCGAAAATCAGCAAAATCTCACCCCTTCTGTGAAGGTTTCCAGGTGCCAGATGGCTTTCTGTTTTAATAGCGTTTTTCCTTTACTTATAGCAATTTAAATATCCCTACTGCTCCCTGTTTCCATGCCTGCCACAACATGTGAGACATTAAATGCAATGTTAATAAACATCTTGCTATATAACTCACTACTTTAAGCAAGATTTAACAAGACTGTGACTATGACGTCATACATAAAGACATGGATAGGATATAGGTACTTATCTAGGCATATGCTAAATAATAACATGATTTAAGTTGATCTATCTGTCTATTTATCTATTTATCCAGTTATATTGTTAAAATAGTTTAGATTGGGGGTTATTTATTATTAAGCTGAAGATGTTTTCATAAATTAGAAGTTAAATAAACAAAATGACCTTTAACAGCTGCGTATGTGACAGAGGCCACACGTTAGGAGACGTGTGCTTTTGATAATGACGTAACGAAACTGGCGGCAAGAAGTCAAGAAGATTAGATTGAGAAGTTTATGTTTGGTCACGAAAGTGAGCAAACGGTCTACAAAACCAGGAAGCAGGACTGAAAGAACAAGCATGTAGACACGTAATGCAGACTCCTTGTGAAGACCACTGGGATAGCTGAAATAAATTTATACTTTGTAAAATATAAAGTGTTGTTCTGTAGTTTCACAAAAGAAGAAAATACAGGTGGTTCAATCAGCTATGGTGCTGGTCGTGGGATGTTTCATCACAGATCCCAGGTGTGAAGACAGGAGAACTCCCAGATAAAGAAAAAAATACGAAACATTATTATTATTATTATTATTATTATTATTATTATTATTATTATTATTATTATATATGAGATCTTTATGTAAATACGAACAGTAATATATCCCCGTGTGATAACCTCTTTATGCAACACAGAGCAATGGTGAGAGTTTTCCTATAGAGGACATTTAAATCACGCATTTTAATATTTTTTACGATTTTGTCATCGTTATTTCAAAACAAATATGTCTTTTCGTACCTGCAATCAAAATATTCATAACATCTTTAAAAGCTGAATTATGAATTGATCGCTTAATTTTCAATCGTTAGTATTTAAGATTAGAAATACTTAATTATTACTTAATGTTTACGATAAAACAGATTGGAACCAGTTCTTTATTCATATCTGCTCAATTCACGACGATTTAGGTTTTACAATATGAGATGAAGTTAATCAATATCGGATACTGTCACAGTATTATTTATGTGTGAAAATTAAGTAGATGACAGTGACCCCAAAATAGGTTTAATCGGTCCTTTGTATGGCGTTAATCCTATTAAATTTCTAAAACGTCTCATTAATTGAAAGATTCGTGTTACTAGCTAATAAAAACGTTTCGGTAGATAGTTCTAAATTATATTGCACCAGTAAGACTTGATAAATGTCATTAAACACATACATATAGACGTATGCATAACTATAGCCATCCGACATTGTAGTTTTTAATTTTTGGTTGTGTATTTTAAAACTTATATAGAAAAAGGAATAAAATTTTAGTTGTATTATTCAATTAAAAATGATTTATCTCTTTTGTATATGTTTATGTATATCATTATTCACTCACTAGCAGTCACACAAGCCATCATCAAAGATGACTCCTTGAGAACAACTTATGGTGTTCCCTGGAGTCGGAGTAACAACAAGTCTCCCAACATTTCCAGTACTCTCCACCTCTTTCGATAACCTTTGCAAAAGAATTTGCGTCATCCCAACAGCCGCTTACCATTGCTTCCTCGTTGGCAGCGACCATTGGTATTCACTGGAATTTGGGTGGCAATAAACCTCCCCAAGGTCCCAGTCCTATTTGAACTCATCCAGCGGAGGTCTGGCTAGTGCTTTCTCTCCTCGGTTTTGCCATTTTCCTTGACCCTCATTATTTGGTCTAGTGCTCGTTTATGGTGACACTCACAGATAAGAAAAAAGGGATTGTTATTATTATTATTATTATTATTATTATTAATATTGTTATTATTATTATTATTATTATTATTATTATTATTATTATTATTATTATTTCATGTATGAGGAGCATTCCAAACGTAATGTCATATATTTTATTCCGCCCGAATGGTTCAGAGAGAATTGCAAATTGCATTGTTATGACGACTGAACTTATAAATTCAGAACCGGAAAGTTTAATCCTTCTGTTGCAGATATTGACGGTGTGAAGCTCTAAGAAATCCACCCCTCATCATTGGCGTGCGTTAAAAGTAGAGATGCGTCACTGAATTCCTAGCAAAAGTGCATTGAGAATGATGGTGACTATGCAAAAAAAAAAAAAAAAAAAAAATTCTGGAGCACAAAATGTCGCTCGTTTTCATAGCTCCTCCACTTTTTAAGGGAACAAAAACTTTTAGAACGATCTTCGTATATACATAGATATTATAATGTATTTTTTTTTGTATTTTCACCCCGAACAAGGTAAGTGCCACTTTGATGTAGGGGGCTATTATCAGACATGAGTTGAAGGGATACTATGTAGGGAGTTCAGCAGCAGATGTTTGTTTACATTGCACTTGAACTTCTGCATGTCAGTACAGCCGGAGAAGCAGGAACCTGGAAGGGAATTCAAAAATCTAGAAGTTTTGCTGTTTGTCGGGTTTGTCGGGGATATTTACATCGAGGGGGTAGAAGGATTTTTAGTTCATCAGAGCACCTACCATTAAAATGCACGCAAAACAGGCAGAGGGATGCAACATTTCGTCTAACGGTTCAGGACTTATAAGGTTGGCAAATCTCTTTTGAACCCTGTCCAGAAGTGAGAGACAAGAAGCAGATAAACCATTCCAAATGTGACAACAATACTCTATACTCTATACATGGGCGAATCGTGACCTTGTAGAGGTACAGGATACTTTCAGGCGTAAGTAATTTTTTAGCATAAGAGAGAGAGAGAGAGAGAGAGGGAGAGAGAGAGAGAGGGAGAGAGTGAAAGAGGGTCCACTATCCTCGAAGCAGCCGCGACAATATATAATATATTGTGCATAAATGTTATTAGTATATTAACAGTGCTCAATATGTGAGTAGAGCTCAGTAGTGGTATGGATATATATATATATATATATATATATATATATATATATATATATATATATATATATATATATATATATATCTGTGACAACTACTTATACATAGTCGTCCGTGTTTCACTCTCGCTGGAAATTATCAGCCTAATAAAAGACAGAATCTCTCACTGCCAATGTCACGACGGACATGTATACAAATAAATATACATAAATACATACTCCTACCTTTTTATGTCTAGGAGTTTGTTCAGAAAATTATGATCGATTTCGGAAACAATAATTTATTCACGAATTTATAATTGAACAATTTATTCACGATTTTTCACCTCACAAATTCAGTTCACATGATTAGGCATATTCTAAATATTGCCAGGAAATTTTTTTCTCTATCATGAATTCGTCCATTTTACACAAGTCGGGCGGTTCGAAAAATAATTTTCGATTCCAGAAACAAGTATTCTTTTTTAATCCTGCTAGGATGTGGCATTTATGAATGCTAAACCACAAATATGTAGAAATAGTTGGGTGAAAAGGATTCTATGTAAATTATTAATAATAATGATAATAAAAATTGTGTATTTAAACAATTTACAACCGATGAAAGGATTACTTTCGAAATGAGAGTTGCTCAAGCAATTTAGCTAAGCGTTAGTATAATTATTTCCTTTTTTTTCTCTGTGTTATTATCTGGTTTAAATCAACAGAACATAATTTCTCCTTAAAATTTTCTCTTATTTAATATTTAATTATTCAATATTTAAAAGTATAATTATTCTCAATATGGAATTGTTATCCATCCGTCTTACAAATCAATTCACAGAGATTTTTCACTAATATTTTGCTTTGGATGGTCGTGCGCTATTGAAATACTGACATTAAGTGCCGCAAAATCTTTTTCTAACAGTTTAATGTGATTTTTGTACAACAAATGCTGCTTTATGTTTTTCGCTCACAATGTATGACTCTAACTTTTTCATCTTCAATGCGCTCATTACAACAACATAATTTTTGACACAACCTTTATTCTGTCCGTCCATAAGTGGACACTTCTCTTTATGTTGAGTTGATATTGGTCGCAATTTGTGAAACATTATTAAAACTTTAACAAGTTCGGTATTTTAGAATTACATATTTCAAAATAAATTAAAAAGTAATTGATTGGAAATTCTTAAATTCTACTAATCAATAATTGTGCAGTGTTTTATCAAATGGGGGTTTATAATCCCTTCAGACAATGCACGAAGCCACTTAATTTAACAAATTATAACAATAAATACTGCTTTAAGGTAATAAACCAGCCAACGAGTGTAGAAAGTAAACAATGGCTTTACTTTTGACACCCCCATGACTCTCGCTTCCTGTATTTTGTCCTTTAGTTCTCACATTCCACGAGTGATCTTTTTAACATTTATCCTTGGCTGCTTTTGACTATGAAGTATTATTTGATAATAATTGAATAGTATGTTACGAAAAACGTAACCCTCCTTCCTTTAAACGTCGGACCAAACGACATATTGGTACCAGAACCAAATAAATAACGAAATAAAAATATTAAACCCAGAACTCAAATCTCCATCTTGCCCCCCCCCGCCACTACCAGGTTACTTCTTTAACATCACGGGTTTACGTTCAAATCTTTCTTTAACAAATTTCTCGATTATTTTAACAACCTCCCAAACTGATCCTGATAACCGGCACGGACATATAGTATGTGCCTACAATAGGAATGGCTTCTCCTGTGACAAGGACATTTCCAATGAATATCCAAAACTACATTACATGTGCTTCTGAGTAGCACTTACAGCACCGCTTTCTTATTTGATCTATACAGCTCCAAAAAGGATTGTCTCACCATCTTTGAAAGTATCGCGGAACAAATTGACCACATCCTGATTGCCTATCCCTCATCCAACATTCCCATCCATAACGTTGAATGACTAGTCAACTGAAACAGGATGGATTATGTCGGGAAGATATCTTCCTATGCTATATGTTGAAAAAGGATAGATTCTCTATAGCATCCGACTTGATAGATTGCCCAACTATTGACATCTTCTATGTAATAATTCTCACGTGTCTGTTTTAATGTATGTATGTATGTTTATATGTCTTGCAAAAGCTTTCGACAGAGGTGACAAATCCTGAGAAGATCGGTAGCATTTTGAAACTCGACGTCTCGGACGGCAAATATCGAACAATTGGCCAAAAACATTAATTATTTCACTCTAAACAGCCGTTTTGTACAAGGAGGAGTCGATGTTTTCCGCCGATATTTTAGCAAGTCATCGTAACCGTTGCACTAACTTCGGTTAATTTGAACGTCTCCGATTTTTGGTAGCGTCATGGAGACATCGGCTAAGACAAGTTCATATTAAACTGTCCTCTAAAATAATGTATGCCCTATCCAAGTTCCACCATAGCTGATCATGGTGTATCACCATCTACCGAACATTTAACCCTTATCCTTAAATGGCATACGAACCTCGATAAGTGATTATTTTCTAAGTAAAAAAAAAAAAAAGATAACATTGCCTGTATATTAGCAGCAACGTTTATAGACGAATTAAACAAAGAAATTAATTAAAAGATCACGCACGGAAGTGTCCATAAAAAACTACTAAACACAAACTCTTACCAAATATAAAAGGCCGCAAAGGTTAATCTGTCAATCGAAAATGAGATTAATTACCCAACTTCATTGGCTACAAGCTTTGCATAAGAAACAAAAAAGAACGAGTTCAAAATATATTAATTCCGCGAGACTCAAAAAGCGAATAAAATGTCAGCCTGAAAGTCTACACTGCTGGTGCAGATAAATCTCAATGGTTACCGACACGGTCTGTAAGATTAGAGCCATAAGTAATTTATATAAAAATAAGCTAAAACGATTTCATTTTCGTACGTACGTTATCACTGATGACCCCTTTTGTTGAAAGATGACATCGAAGAAGATTTATTTATCTCAATAATATTCAGCTGTCAATTATTTTGCGATAAGAAGAATGAGAGTATTTATTTTGTATTGTTTTAGAATGTATCAATAAAAACACACTTAAAGCTTTAGTTTTTTTAGGTTTTTTTTTTCAATTATTTACCACTGGGCAACAAACTATATATTTATTATATTTATTCAGTTTACGCCAATTAAATTCCATTTTTTCTATTTTGAACCCCTAACAAATATTATAACCAACTAAAAATAAATCGAATTTTTTCCAGAGGTTCGACGCTCCCCCTCCCCATATATATTAAGTTGCAAATTTATAGCCCATTAATTGACGAAGTAGTTAGGCAGAGATCGTTCCGCACACGGATACAAAATGTCAGTTAAATATATCATTCAAACACGGTAGTTTTAGTAATTTAGAACTGCATTAAATCTTCACCGCTCACTCATTTTTCGACCAGATTTCAAACAATTATTACAGTTTATAGATCACCTTCTCAGCTATATTGTAAAAACATTTTTTTTTCAATATTCATTCAGTAAAATGAAAGTTATGATGAATTTTCTGGTGTTCAAAACTGTAAAAAATATGAGAAGGGGAGCGATGTTTTTTATGACTAGTTTTCATAGCAACCACGTTGCTGCAGCGAATACTGTTACTATTAATTCACCAATGAAAGCATTAAAAGAGATAATTGGGGGGATTATATTAAAAGCAGACGAATGCCGTACATTGTTATAATATATGTGTTTATGGGGCTAAAAAATAAGACTGAAATTAAACACAGAACAAGTGAATTTATTGGAAGCCTGGAAAATCATGGATTACAATAGAAAAATGCGAACATGAAAAGTAATATGGTTAAGCTTAAACATGGAAAATAAAGGACTAATTGTTAAAACTGTAAAAGAAAAGGACAAGATATTCTAGTAAAAAATATAATAAATTCAATTAATAACATCATATAATCAATACTTAATGCTGCAATATTTTAAGTTATGAATTTATTATCATTTTTTACTAGAATATCTTGTCATTTTCTTTTTCAGTTTTAACAACTAGTTCTTTACTTTTCTATGTTTAAGCTTAACCATATTACTTTTCATGCTCGCATTTTTCTATAGTAATTCAATATAAACAACTAAATGAAAAGACAGACTTTTCGCCAGAAAAGTTCATAGTTATTAAAAACAACAGATCGAAGCATTGTCATGCCAGTGTAGTGAAGCTGTTATATGTCTGTATAAATAAATATATAATATTAAAAAAGCTCTATTTACTAGTGAGCACTATTATATAAACCCGATGGAAACTTGAATACAGTTTTTACTAGGACTACTATATATATATATATATATATATATATATATATATATATATATATATATATATATATATATATATATATAAGCGAGATAAGACACAGATTAAAATCCTATGAAAAATCGTGATAGATATTACTAGAGGTAATACTTTCAAGGTGATCCTAGCCTGGACCAATATTCTGCCTACTTGGAAATAAAATCCCGGATGACAATATACTCCTTCCGATAATGGGCTGCCCAGGTTGTATGAAATTCCCTCTTCCAATAATTATTCTCATATAACTATCATTCACCACCCCAAAAACTATTTTCAATATTTGTGCTTAAAAGCAAAATAGTGCCTTTTCACAGCTGATCATGTTGCTAACCGCATTTCATTTCCTCTGATGATATAGCCATTATTGAAAATCCATGGATTAAGGAAATTAATATAACCCCTTCTATATATTCCTTTTGTCAAACAATAAATTCTTAACTCGAATATATGTGTCTATATTTTGATTTTCAGAATCTAAATTTAGCAAGTAAATTTATATATATATATATATATATATATATATATATATATATATATGTATTAGGACCCCGGGATACGGCATTAAAAATTAATTTCAAAATACAGTACAGTATATGATACACATGCATATAACCAAATAACATTATAAATAACACAATCAGGCGGGACGAATACCGTAGCCATGGGCGCGGAAAAACCATCGTATTCCATATCGTAACCTGAAAAAAACGTATCCTAGGACCACTAATGTATGTATATTATATACACATACATATCTATATAAAAGCCAAGTACGTCCAAGGATGAAATACTGTTGCCATATCTGGGCAGGAGCTGCTAAAAACAGCCTATCCTACCTTGACAGAGTACAAAATAGACTTCATGACTTAGTGGGGGATGCCCTTTTCTCTACCCTGCAACCTCTCTCCCACAGAAGAGACGTTGCGAGCCTATCCTTGTTTTATCGTTATTTCCATGGCAGGTGCTCGTCTGAACTCCAATTTCTGGTACCCCCTCGCCAGTCTTTCACGAAAAACACCCGTCTAGCTGAATCCACTGTGAGAAATTTCCCCCCACTCTATATCTGTGCCTAAATCAAAACGCGGATTCCATGAACAAAACTTCTTTCTTAGAACTGCACGCCTATGGAACTCTTCCGTCTGCCTGCTTCTCACCGGACTACAACTTGGATGTCTTCAAGTCCAACGTTAACAAATTCCTAATGAACCGCCCCCTTAAGTTAACACTTCATCAAATCTCCACACTAACGTAATGTACTTGCAATAACCCTTATCCCTAAGTGGCTTCCGGGCCTTGATAAGTTGTGATCACTGTGTAAACAAAAAAAAAAACATATATACGCACACAGACACAGATAATGACACACACGCACATGATATATATATATATATATATATATATATATCCTACTTGATTTTAGTTTTATTAAGATAGCCTATAATTTTATTTTCAGTAAGAAGCCACTACTCTGATTTTTAGTCAAGATCAGATACTTTTAATCATACTCGCCTCTGAATTGCACGGCATCCACTGTGTTATTAGTGCACGTTGAATTAGCAGGTCCTTGGGGCAAGTTCCTTGTTCAGCCAACACACTTCTCAAAGGATAATGACGCTTGTCGAACGAGGTGACGATGACGAGCCAACACCGCACAGGAAGTTAAAGTGAAGAGTTTTACACAAGAGTATGCCTGAGGCCAAAATAGGAATCAACGTATCGGATGAGAAGATACTGGGAATCTATTTAGAGGTCTCAAACCTCTAATGGTTCGAGGCGAACGAAGCGGGGGCTTTAAAGGTTAAGGGGAAATTGATATTTCTCATTGGACGTTTTTGTTAGTGACTTTTTCCCCTGTGTAAACCTGATCAGAGGTCGGCAGCATATTGTTAGGAAATTAACGGACGATTGGCCAACGCAGCTATTCTCGGCGGATATTGAAAAGTGCCACTTTTACTTTCTCTTTTGAAAATGTATTTATATCTGATTTTCTCGAGTCCTACTAAGAGTCGTAGTGAAAATAACGGAGGGACAAACATGTCTTGATCACCATCCTGCAAAGGCTGCAAGTCAAACGGTCGGCTGTTTTCATTATTGATTCTGCAAAGTTGCGACTAGTAAATCACCGTCACAAATATGTCTTTAGCACATTCGAGCAACTGCTTCTTTATAAGTACTTATGATGCAGATGGTTCTTTCATTTATTCAAGTTGTAGCCTAATACACACGTAGACCCGACCCGTTGTAACCTCACTCGCAAAGTAGACAAAGAATAGGAAAGAACTTATTTTCTAACAACGACATTTATTTCCTAATTCTCCCGCCACGTGTGACTTCTCTTTATGTGTGTGATATCACACAGGTCTCGAACGTGATCGTCTTCTTTAATGTGCTCTCGCTTTTTGTAGTCTTTTTCCTTATCGTGACGTCATTTCGTATTTTGTATACATTTGCATACGCGCGTCCGCGCTTGGTTACAACGTCAGATACAAATCCATGTTGTTTCAATGTTTAAATGTATAGAAAATAAATACAACATAATCACGTTGACACACTTACATCACCAAAGTTAAGCATCGTTAGCCCTGGCCATTACTAAAGTGAGTAATTATTTAAGAATATAAGGTGTTATATGTGCTCTCTGCTCATTTTGGCATTGTTTCCAGTCGTCCTTAACTTCGCCTTGCCACTGAAATCAAAGAGTATCGACTCAGTAGAGGAATAGTTTAACACTGCGCTACCTTTGCTTCACAATTAAGCACGCACCAATCTCCATAGGATGAACACTTATGTATGGAAAAATCAGGGATAAAGTATGTTGATTTATTCTGCAAATGGGAGAGAAGAGTATATATATATATATATATATATATATATATATATATATATATATATATATATATATATACAGTGCCGGCAAAAAGAAAGTCCGCACTTGTAAGTTTTTCCAAAACTGCAAATTTAAGCTAAATTCAATGTAACTGATTAAAATCACATTTGATTAATTTGATTCGCCCTTTTTGCCTCTATAATTCTACCTGTTAATATTTAACTTTTAATTGAAATATTCTAGTGTTCACATCAATTTAAAAATATAACTTTAAATTGAGCAGCCAAAAAGGAAGTCCGCAGCAACAAATTCTCTTAAAACCAACTTAAGTTATCGTCCCTAAATAAGTTTACAATATCCACCAACAGGCAACAAAGCATATCTAATCGGAATTGTTGTTGTTCCAGGTTATACAACGTAACATTTAGTTCATATACCACGACTTTCTCTTAGTGATTGTCAGAGCTCATTAATCTCCACCTTTCTGGTTTATCCAATCGAGAAATCCGGCGCAGATTGAAATGTGATGAGAAAACGGCACGAAACACTATGCAACAACACCAAAACACTGGTAGTGTTCGTGATGCCCCTAAATCTCGTCGTACTAGAGTTACTTCTAACAGGGAAGATTATGCTATCAAGATCCGCAGCCTAAGAAACAGATTTGAAACGGATCCCCAAGTCCAACAATAGTGCAATCTTGTTAAAAAGTGCTCTCTTTCTACTGTCAAGAACAGATTAAAGGAATTTAATTTGCGAGGGTATGTTGCAAGACGCAAGCCAATGATTTCTGTCTGGACTTCATCAGATGCAATAAGGATCATGACTCTTCATATTGGTCAAAAGTGTCTTTTAGTGACGAAAGCAAGTTCAATAGGCTAGGCAATAATGGTAGGCAGTACGTCCGTCGGAGGAAAGATGAAGAATTTATTCCTAGGTACTCAGTTTCAAGGCTGCAAGGTGGTGGAGGTTCAGTTTTGATGTGGGACATTATTAGTACCAATGGTACAGGGCCTATAGTTCACTGGCAAGGTAGAATTAATTCGACCAAGTAGATTAATATGTTGACTGAACATTTTCTACCCTACTTCTGTCGGAATTTGGATGGTAATCCCATCTTCACGCAGGATAATACTCCCATTCACAAAGCTGATAATGTCAAGAGGTTCATCAAAGCCCATGATATTCCGTGATTAGATTGACTTGCACAATCTCCAGACCTCAATCCTATCGAAATTGTATGGCATTACATCAAGCAACAGCTCCACAATGTAAAAATGTAAAATTTGGAAGAACTTTGGACAAAAATTCAAAGAAAAGTGGGATGCTCTTTCTCCAGAGTACTGCTGCAGTCTAACTCAAAGAATTCCCAAAAGATTGCAGGCTGGCAAATTGCAGAAGGCTATGCTACGAAATATTAACTATGTCATTGTGTTCCTGTTGTATTTGTGTTGCATTAATATCCCAAAGTTACATTTAAATAATTTTCCATTGTGCGGACTTTCTTTTTGCCTACTCAATTTTAAGTTATTTTTTTTTAAATGACGTGAACACTAGAATATTTCAATTAAAAGTCAAATATGAACAGGTAAAATTATAGAAGAATAAAAGGCTAACAACTGAGGTATAGCTTGTTTAAACAGTTACATTAAATTTAGCGTAAATTTGCAGTTTTTGAAAAAATTACAAATGCGGACTTTCTTTTTGCTGCCTGTGTATATATATATATATATAGTCATACACATATAGTACTGGTTCGTTGTATCACAGCTCATCAGTGCGGCTAGACTAGCACATTTCTGTAGCTAGTGGATTGAAACTACGACCATCGCATTGATAGTCGACAGTTCTAACCACTAGATCATGGATTGGCGCTCGTAGCGACCTCATCAAATGTTCATTAAATAAACATTCGCCTATCGCTTTTAAAGTGCTCGAGCTGCTAGTTTATCTACAAACAAGAACAGCGACTATATATATATATATATATATATATATATATATATATATATATATAAGCAGGGAGACATTATGTTGCCGTGAATTGAATTAGGATGAGCAAATGTTCCACCCTCTCACACTATTATTATTAAATTCGGTGAAATCACCCATTTTTCAATCAAATCGATTGTCTGTAATAGTCAGGGGCTCACTACAGTTCACCGGAAGCTTCACCTACCTTGGTGTAGTGACTTAGCTACAATGCCTTATAGTCTACACCGCACTGTTGAAAGCCTACTGTTGGTTTTATCAAATTATTAAATGAAAGTTTCAAATGTAAAAGTAAAGTATTCCAAGGTCAATTGTGCTCTAAACATACACATTCATTTTTAAAACGACACTGTTTCATCAACGAACCTACTTTTGCCATTATACGTTAACTTATCAAGCGCACTTGTAGTGTTAGGCTGTATAAGGTGTTTACTGATCAAAATCTGACTTCATTCCTTAATCAGAATTGTTTTGATTATTGATTTTTTATACTTATCTGAGGCAGCCCGATACAACACCCATTTAAGAACACTCACAAACACATCAGAACATTTTTGTAAAATTTTAAAATAAATCGATTCAGCCGTTACAGAGTCCATAAGGAACGAACTCTCACACGCATAGAGACAAAGTGCCTTACTCCCATACACATACACACATATACATATGTATAGTAAGTCTTCAACGCGGATCGATCAATCACCAATATATCGTAAGTTCTGATGAAGACATGCAAAGACATCATTAACGCCAAAGGAAAAAGTAGATGCAAGCTAAACGTTTTGGTTTCGATTCTCGGTAGTGGCACACGAGTCATTTTTTTAATTTGAATTTTTACTTTTTAAATCATTACCATATTTTGAGTCCAATATAATATAATAATAACTACGAAATCTGCATTAATCAAAATATCATATTAAAGCGACCGGACAATACTAGGTGGCCAGCTAGTAGAATAATATTTTGGAAACTCCTGTCTGTATTGAGTTCTTCTGAAAATATATTGTTTTTACTTAATGTAACCAATTTGCGTGAACGTAATTTACATTTATATATATATATATATATATATATATATATATACAGTGATGATCATATTTATTGGCACGGTAAAATAAAAGTTAAATTTTGTCTAATAAATTCTAAAAAAGGGATTAAATTAAAGAAAATAACAAAGTATATTATGTATTTTTAACTGGCCTTTCCGATGCAGCAATCGGATTTTAGAAAAAATAAATAACAAAGGAACAACAAACATAATTGCAAAAAACCCTTGTTCAAAATTATTGGCGCGATTTATTTAATAATCAATTGTATAGCCTTTGGCCTTGATTACCTTCCTCAGTCGCTTTTCATAGTTTACAACCAAGTTGTTGCACTCTTCAGTAGTAATTTTAGCCCACTCTTCCTGACAATAATCCTCCAATTGAATAAGATTCTTAGGCTTCCTTTGCATTACCCTCAATTTTAATGTTCTCCATAAATTTTCAATTGGATTAAGGTCTGGGCTTTGTGATGGCCACTCCAAAACATTAATATGATTGTCCTCAAGCCATTTCTTAGTCAGTTTAGCCGAATGCTTTGGGTCATTATCTTGCATGAACCACCAACGACGGCCAAGTGAGAGCTCTTTAGCAGAGTCTTTCAGGTTTTCATCCAATATTTTAACATAATCTTCCTTTTTTATGCTACCTGTGACCTTAACAAGTCGCCCTGGTCCAGAGGCAGCAAAGGATCCCCAAAACATCAAACTGCCTCCACCGTGCTTCACTGTGGGTATGGTGTTCTTAGAAAGGAAAGCTTCGCCAGATTTTCTGTAAATATAAGACACTTTATTATGGCCAAATAACTCTATTTTCGTTTCGTCAGTCCATAGAACACGTTTCCAGAATGCAACATCTTTATCAATATGACGTTTTGCAAAGGCTAGCCTTGCTTTCAGGTGCATAGGCTTCAATAAGGGAGTCTTTCTCGGACGACATGCTTTTAAACCAGCTCTCTTCAAAACTCTACCAACTGTATGTCGAGATACATTCACTCCAGAGGTGCTCTGTTCATCAACAATCTCCCCAACAGAGATCCTTGGGTTTTGTTTTACTTGTCGAACAATTTTCCGTTCATCTCTTGGGGAAAGAATCCTTTTTCTCCCTCTACCCTCTAAACTCATAACGTGGCCTTGCGATTTGAACTTGTTTATTATGGCTCTAACAGTGGATTTGGGAAGGTTTAGCTTCTTTGAAATCTTATCATAGCCCTCCCTATTGGTATGGCATGCTACAACAAGCTTCCTGACGTCTTCGCTGTGTTCCTTAGTTTTAACCATGGCGATTGAAAATTATAATTTAGTCACTTATAATAGTTTAAATAAATCGCTATCTAAAAATTATCTGAAAAAAATTATTCACTGAATTAGCGTTAAACAAGCATAATATGGCTATAAAAAAGTTCAGAAAGCACGTAAACCGGAAATTAATTGATATTATACTGATACTAAAAGAAAAACAAAGCCGTGCCAATAATTTTGAACAAGGGTTTTTTGCAATTATGTTTGTTGTTCCTTTGTTATTTATTTTTTCTAAAATCCGATTGCTGCATCGGAAAGGCCAGTTAAAAATACATAATATACTTTGTTATTTTCTTTAATTTAATCCCTTTTTTAGAATTTATTAGACAAAATTTAACTTTTATTTTACCGTGCCAATAAATATGATCATCACTGTATATATATATATATATATATATATATATATATATATATATATATATATATATATATATATATATATATATATATATATAATGTTATATCTGTAAATGATATAGAAATTCATATGATATAACTGTTGGAGGAGAGGCCTTGTCTCCCATCGTTGGGGTGGAGTAAGTTTCTTTCTAATTGCCTGAGACGCCCCGACCGAGAAATGCCGACAAGCTTGCTCATGCTATTTTAGGTGTCTAGAGTGTCTATTCTCGCTTTCGACTTTGTGCCATATCTTCCTGTGATGTGAAGGAAATGAATAATAACGGTAAAAAAATCAACTTATCATTGAACAAAAGATTAGAGTATCTATTATATGGAGGGCAGGTGTAGGTATAGATGTATATATGCTCAGCTAAAACTTGAAAACTACAAAAAGAACCTACAAAGGTGGTATTGATATCATCGGCGTAACCTATGAAAAATAATTAAAATATTAGGGAATATCAGTATGGTATTATTAGTATAAAAGATAGTCTGTGTGTGCGCGCGTGCGTGAGAGAAAGACTGACAGACGAGAGATAGATTAGAGTGTGGTAGCCTTCAAGTCTAATGTAGACAAGTTTTTGTAGAACCGTCGCCTTAAATAATCAAATTCTACCCAAGTTACACCATACACGATTTTTTTTATTTTTCTATCTTTTCTCCACGTTAAAAAACGATCCTGGTGTCTAACTCTGTCCCGTGGGGAGGCATTGTAAATAGGTACACCATACACGATTAATAAATCAGTACCTTACAATAATTAACCCTTATCCTCGAGTAGCCTTAGGGCCTTGATTAATGATGTCCCTTCTGTAAAAAATAAATAAATACTAATTTTAAAGTTAGTTTTTAAAATTTATTTCGCATTAATTATTTTTTCCTTGATTACACTATCTAATCTCAACCTAACGGGAGTCTAATTATTCTGAATTCAAATCAATTTGTTCTATTTGAAGTCAATGGCAAGTGGCTGCTGCGATAACACAAATCAAGTTGCAATCGTTGTGCCAGTGATATTATTGCTAAGACTGCTTAAAATACAAACAAATTTAAAGAATATTTATTAATTGATGTGTAATATGGATGGTAAAATATTTCACTAAAATCGAACCTATCTGAATTTTCATGAATGACTTGCACTCTCTATTTACACTCGCTGAATAAAATTAAATTGAACTAATTATAATTAACATTACCACCCCTCACACCTAGTATTTATTTTTTAAAATTCCAAATGATCAGTAAATTAGTTTAGTAGTGAATTATGTAATATATGTATACAAATATAGTTCTATGTTCTGGAAGCACGTCATTAATCAAGCATGTCTGATTGAACACCACGGGCTTTTTCTTTTTTCCCTACCAATCCTGCACCCATCTTTATAACCAATATAAAATAGAACTAATTATAAATACACCAAGCCTTAATGAAGACAATGGCAACAACAATAATCGCTCCTAACGACGATGGGATATACCGATTGAAAGCACTTGAGAAGACTATGGGCGAACAAGAACTACTGGGCACCATAATATACAACATGTCTGCTGAAATAAAAAAAAAGACCGCTCGGCGAATTTAAAAGTTATCAAAAAAAAAAAAAAAGATCGGGAAAAAGAACTCTGTCGTGTTTAATCAGACGTGCTTGAATATATATATATATATATATATATATATATATATATATATATATATATATATATATATATTTAAATACCAAAAAAAAACAAGAAATGGGCAGGTGAAATTAAAATTTTCCCTAAGGCCTTATCGTCTGACCCTCTAAGAGGAAACGTCAGAATGATAGATTAAAAACTATATATATATATATATATATATATATATATATATATATATATATATATATATATGTATGTATGTGCGTGTGTGTTTATTTAATTATAATTATCAAGTCTCTTTGAGAATACTTAAGGATGGGCACTGTCTAAAAAGATAAACTAAGAGGCAGTCAACTAGCGTTTATGCAACTACGTCGTTTGAACACTCTGGACTGTCTTATATCTGCGCCTAATTGGTGCGTCTATTAGTTGTTACTTCACTCCATTCTCCTGGCAATTGTTTGGTGGCCAGGATGTAAAGGTTAAGCAAATGGAGTCTAATTTGGCATTGTGGCTACGTCCAAATCTCCCGACAGGCAGGAATTATCACCTTCTATTCTGATGATTGCGTACAGACTAGTGTCTGCACGTATAAAATAATAATTTATATATTAATTATACGGCATAATCACGTTGACTAACCAGTGCTCGTCAAATCACCGAAGTTAAGCAACGTTGAGGCTGGCTAGTACTAGATGGGTGACCATTTGGGAATTCTAGGCGCTGTATGTGCCTTCCACTTATCTCGGCATTGTTTCCAATCGTCCTGAACCTCCACTTGTCACTGGTATTCAACAATGTCCACTCAAGAGAAGTGTGGTTGGAGATTGCGCAACCCCTGCCACAAAAAAAAATCCCGCACAGGCACCCTTACAGTGGGTATCCATAGTCTGTCAAGACTGAAGGAAGCCATCATATATATATATATATATATATATATATATATATATATATATATATATATACACCTAAGTTTATATGTCTCCTGTAACACGAATATATAAAGATATGTGCATATCTCAGTTTATATAAATGGAGGATAACAAACATATACATATAACACAGTCGATATGCTAATTCGATGAGTGCAAGTGTTTCTTTCAGTGTTTTTTTTTTATTCAATGCATCTAATATTTACCTTATTGGTCGAGAAGAATCCTTTTGATCTCCCAGAAGTTCCTCGTCTTGCTGGTATCGAGAAGTTGACTGTCCCTTAAGCTGCCCTTGTCGCGGACTGTGATGACCGTGTCGCAGCGTTGACTGGCCTTCTTTATCTTTACGCGGATATCGAACTTTTCGCGTACAGACAGCTCCTTTTTCAAATTCGAATCCCGTGTCCTGTTTCCGATTGTTCGTCTGGATCGAGGCGTAACGTTCAAGTCCCGTTTTTGCCGACGCATCACATGAAGCAAATGCTTTCATCTCACTCGCCGACATAGTCAACGATTGCTTGATTCGGCGCTTTTGACCGCGAGACGAATGAATCGATCCGTCAAAGATGGGCGATTTTGAGTTTGAGCTGGGAAGCATTCTGCCTGTGTTGTATAAAGGTTCTAAGCCGAACGATGACGCTGTTGAAAGAGCGGCTGCACATGTACTCTCCGACGGTGATGTTATTAATGACGAACATGACGAGTGTAACGAGCGCGGGGTTCGCACCTTGAGGAAAGTACCGATTTCCGATCTGTTTTGATAGGTTGATGTGATCGGTTGAGGTTCAAATCCGACGTTTGTCTCGCGTTCGAGATCCTTGCGTTCACAGTTGTCGAAGAAGTTGATATCCACCGAGAAATTCTCAGCGGTTGCCGAATTTTGCTTCGAAGTGTCCGGCGCCATAAGCGGAGCCTCGTCCCAGGTCGTGACAATGGCGTCGTTGTTTTGAGTGATGACTTGACAGTTGTCATAGCTGCTAGTGCTGGTCATAGATTTGCTGATGTTTGTGTCAATGTCAGACGCAAAACCGCTACTATCATCTTTCAATTCCTTCCAGCTGTCCTGCGCAGCCATTTTGTCTATCACCTCCAGCGCTATCCAACTTCCCTTGCGGGCCGCCATTTGGAAATTATAAAACAAAGCTGCAGTTATCCTTAGATAGGCTTACTACAAATTTAAATATGATAAGGTACTTACTTTATTGTGAAAGAGAAGGTCCTAGACTTAAATAATAATAAGAAGAAGAAGAAGTAGAAGAAGAAGGAAAAGAAAATAAAGAAGAAGAAGGAGGAGGAGAGGAGAAGGAGGTGGAGCACCAACCAGATATCGACTGGTAGAGTGCGGAGAAAACCGGAGCCTTAAGAATGCTTTTTTGCCACTCAAACACCAAGGAATACCGATGACCCAGACTAGCGAGAAATCGATGGTAAGTGTCTCTTGAGTGGATGTGAAGTCACCGGCGCTGATTATCGAGAAAGGCGAAGCTCACTGAAAATCTGGGAAGACTTGTTGTCACTCAGACTCCAAGAAACACCACAAGTTGTGGCCAGAGAGTGATCGCTGATGCTGACCTGTGTGAGAACCTCTAGTGAGTGATTAATAATCTCAACTAAATACCAACATGCACTATAAACAGAATTCAAATAATCAGACGAGACACCAAGTCTAATGATCACGTAAGTAGAAAAATCAATACAATGTGGTTATCAATAGTTTCGAAATTTAAAGGGGGTAATCACTGAATTTAAATTAAAAATTATATTCTATGAATATTTTTTTCAATTGGCAAAGCTTCAAATAAATAATGTTAGAACATTTTACTTAAGAAAAACTCTAAGAATTATTTTCACGATCTTGACGGGGCATGGTCCAGAATAGTAGTAGAATGTTAGTCGAAAACGAATTTTATTTGAAAAAAAAAAAATCGAGAATCTAAGTGATTTTAAAACAGCAATCCAAGCATAAAATATATAATGTGCGTGTTACTAAATAATTACAAAGTACATAAAGTTTATAAATGGTCTCTTCTGTGAGAAATGTGATTATTATATGTATTATGAAAATGCCATTCTTACTATGGGGCTAATATTAAATATTTCTTTAATAAAAATAATGTGTTGGTATTTTTATCCTGGCTGTATTATCAACTATTTAATCATCGTATTAGATTCGTAGAGAATTTAATAAAACCCATACTAAAACGTCGTCGTTAGTCGACTTGATTTTATTACACAGTTCGTACTTAAGTATAAAAGAAAATGGTTGTTGTCGTTTTGTTTTAGATTAATTATATTTCGCAACGTTTAAAAATAAATTTCATGCTAATTATTTTTTGTCATTTGTGTTTCGTTATAAAAATTGTACGTTGATTTTTTTTTTTTAGATCTAACGTTAGAAATATTCTTTCTCGGTAAAACACTATTAATGTTAGCTTTTGAGTAGGCGTTATTTGAGATATACGGAAAAATAAGCCGCAGTAAATGTGCTTATATAAGATCAATATAATAAATTTCAATAAGCATTAACAAAAAATAGTATATAATTACAATCCAAGTTGTTAACAATAGCCTTCCTAGAATTTCTAGTGAAATATAGCAATATATAACAGGTAAGCAAATATATCTAGAAGTATCGTTGATTATTCAATCTTTAAGAACCGTTGAATGCTTGTATAAACGATTTACTTAAAATAATGGCGACAAAACAAATTCAGCAGGAGAAAAATTTTTAAGGTGGATTTTAAAATATAATTCGTTTTTTATAATTACATTAAATTTCTTATTTCACTTTAGAATAAAAATTTGTGTGAAATTCTTATAAATCGTGAGTATAAACTACCGATTTTTATACTTGAATTGTATTCATCGTCTACCTTCGTTGTCATAAGTGATACCAGTTATCTCCCTTTATTGGTCGAATTATTCTTATCCATGTTATCTCCCTTGCTTAATACGCCTGTACGTTTTTGTATTTCTCGTATTTAAATGTACTTATAGTTATTTCCAATATTCCTCTTTAAAATATACTTATATTATTTCTGTACAATGTTTCTGTTCTTATTATCTGTTTTTATTTTTTTTTCAGCTAAATTTGTACAACATCAAAAGAGAGAAATTGGGTGGGGGCGAGAAATTATTGTTGCAATGGCTTCATCGACATCAAAAAGAAGCTCCACGAAAGAATATCAGCTTCTATTTAAACACTTGAAGAGAAAAATAACTTATTTATTAATAAAATGCAAAATATATTTTACAAACGTGTGTGCCTGAGATTTTTATATACATGCACCATATATAAACGATGTAGATGCAATTTAGATAAGTTAAACGTTCTCTTTTAAAACGACTGCTTTACTAACATTACATACAAAAGCAGAAAACAGAACGTATGACATTTAACTAATTTGTCAAAAAATATACAGAAGCAACTTTATCCGTCGTTCTGATATTTAATTAGTTTTAAACAATTTATATGTAAATACATACAGACATATACATATATGTATATAGGGGGAGAAAGGGAGAGAGAGTATTCGAGTTACTAATTGCTACAGTGCTTTAATGTAGCATTATATATATGTATATATATATATATATATATATATATATATTAATTGCGTTTAAATGGTTAATATTTCGAGATAGATCGCCTTTTCAAAGGCTGTCTGACATAAGATCGAAGTTTGTTTTGGTTTTCATATGTTGTTACTGGATATGTTACTTCTAATCAATATGGCATTTGGATGGAGACGCTACGTATAACTGTTAGTTGAAGATGTTATTGCAAAAATGGCGTCAACAATGCTAAGGAGACAAAAACAATTTATTCGAATTTTAACATAAATGTCATACTCGCCCGCGCGTGTGTGTGTTATGCATGAGTGTAGTAAATAATGTATGTCTTAAAATGAAATACACACTATAAACATAAAATATTTTAAAAAGTGAAAACTATATTCTATGAATATATATTTTCAACGGACAAAGGATAAAATGCTGTAAATGCTATAAAATTTTACTAATAAAAATCCCTAAATAATGCGATAAAATTTTGCTAAAGAAAAATCCCCAAATAATGCTTTAAAATTTTATTAAAGAAAAATCCCTAACAATATTTTCGCGATGTTTACGGGTTATACATTCAAACAATAACAGAAATTTAGTCGAATAACTTCAACACGAAAACGAATTCCATTTACAATCTAAAAAAGGATGGAGAACCTGAGTAATTTGAAAACAATATAAAATACTAAATGATAAAAAGACGATTATGTAATGGCTTTTTGTTGTGTAATCGAACACAGTTCACATCAAGTATTTAATTCGTCAATGGATAATTAAAGGAAAATGTAAGGCGATATTAAGATGAACGAAAAGCGTATGAGGAAATTCTATGGAATCTGCGCGATCATCACGCGTGATTCACGCGTGATTCACGCGAAATCATCAATGCGTAACGTTATTTGACGTGTATTTCGACGATACGAGATGCGAGGATTATATATGAATTATAAATTGAAATACATAAATAAATAAATAAATAGAATACAGTCAGAAATAAATGAATGAAAATATATATCTTTGATTAAAGTGCCAACGACCGGAATAAAAAATAACAAAGAAATATTCGTCAAACAACAATGATAACTTTTTCTTCTTTTCAATTTTCGTTATTTCGTTTTCACAGTGTCACTTTTCGTTTTACCGTATTTCTTTTCTAGTTAATCCGCTTAAATCACAAGTATTTCCCGGCAAAGAAAAATATCATTGAACGATTTTTAATCCTCATATATGTCTTAATTTTATTTTATTTTATTTTTTAATTTAATTATTATCATTATAGATTTTAAATTCTTTTCTGCGTCTTGTAGACTTCTTTATGTCTTCGCTCATGCGTCTTTTTGAGTTGCTCAAGGATTTGTGAACGGGTGGAATGATAGGCTCTTTCTTGAGAAAGAATTAGTGTAGATTGGAAACTTTGATACGGTACGTATTCTGCTTTAATCCGCACAATGTCAGGCTTGATTGCAAGTTATTAACAGAGATGAGTGACAGTAACCAGTAAAAATTGAATGACAACGAATTTTCCACTTCGATCGGTAAAGTGTATATGTCTATTTATCTAATTATATTATGAACAACATTTTTTATTTTTACCCTTTTCAAGGGAGATAATTACAGAAACACTTCCGGAGTTAAATGACACTAATGTTGTGGAGGACTTCGATTTTAGTCAAAAGACAAAGAAAATCGTGAAAAATAATGGTTTTAATGCAGCATATTAAATGAATGAAATATTCGGCAATTCCTGTTTTTGATTCGACAAACTTAAATCACAATTAAATATTTAAGGTATTTGAATTATTATATTTATAGAGAAAATGTATACAAACAGTTTACTGATTTTAAAAATGCTTTGAATAAATAATATCTCTGTTAACTATAACATACTGACACATTTACTTTTGCAGACAAACATATTTGATTTACAAAAAATAATTTCTGATATAAATTAACCGTTAGTATATATCTGCGTGTGTGTGTATGTGTATTTGTGTGGATATAGATGAGTATATTTTATAGATTATTTATAAATTATATACAATAATATATATTATTAGATTATTAATCATATATATATATATATATATATATATATATATAGAGAGAGAGAGAGAGAGAGAGAGATATTATATGGTAAAAATAGCAGTTATTATAAAAATGATAAAAGGAATTCTTAAAAAATATATTGCATTTAAATGTTTACAAATGGATAGTGTGTTGTAGTTTTAAATATCCAAAGAACCTTGTTACTATTGGAAAAAAATATAAAGCAAATTATTATTATTATTATTATTATTATTATTATTATTATTAGCAGGAGCAGCAAATATAGGCGACCTTCAAGCGTAAATATTTAATTATGTTTTGAATAGAAATCTCACCAACAATTTCAAGGACAAATTTTCATATAAAAAGTATACAGAAAACTGCTGTTTATTTACTTGAAACCGCGGCAGTTTAATTAGACTTATCAAACACAGGGGGTATACTTATTAAATATCTTCAAACATTACGGATGTCAATTACATACTCTTCTACGTTTTTCATTTTTTTTATATATATATCATAAACACTGCATGCTACTGCTGCACATAAATGGCATAGTTTGTTTTTACGGTCGAATTCTAACAGATATAACCATAACAATACAAAGGGAGATAATAATATAAATACTGTTCTTACGAATGAGTCAAATCTTTCAGAGATTTGAGAGTATTTTCTTTTCTAGATGTGTTTATAAATCCATATTTTAAGTTGATAATTTATAAAATCCAACAGATTATAGATTACGGTATAAATACGATCCAGGCGTTCAGTAAAATTCCTTCCTGCAGTTTTTTTTTAATCAGAATAAAGTATCCTTTATCGTCCACACATTTATATCATGTTTTACGTCATCAATGTTTACAGAGGAGATTGACAGTGACACTATTCATCAAAGGAGACTTATTCTCTCATCCTATAATTAATAGAATCCTGTATAATCGTAAAATGTAAATAAATCCAGAGCTCCTATAAAATTTAAAAAATAGTTCGATTACTCAGTATTTATTGAGTTATACGATTTATTAAGTATTATTGTTCTTTTTTTTTTTTAATTTGTTGCGTTTTTAAAACGAGGCTCCGTAAATCGCCATACTTGCTTAGTATTCTCGTATTTCAAGATTTGTTTTTACTTGTAATGTGTAAGTATCATTCGTCGCGATTTTCAATATTTTTTTTAAGTAAAACAATCCATTATTGATGCATCGAAGGACGTTTTTATTTCCCTTTCCAAAACTCACGACAGAGGAGCGTCACTTTTGTATAATTAAAAAAAAAAAATAACGCAGCTAGATAACAGACGATAGACTAGTACCCCGAAACGTGTGTGGAAATTAATCTAAGTAGATAATAAGCATGAGCTGAACGGTCGATCAGTTGGCGGCACAGGAGGGCATGAAAAGCCGATAATTTAATTAACCAGTCACTTAATACTATTATATGAGGGTCTGCAGTGAACGCAGTGGAAGTGTACCCGGTGACCTATTTATCAGGAAACGTTAAGATTAAATAATTTATGCATTGTTGGTGTATTGGTAGCGTAATTCTATTATTAATTCAAACAATTTAATCATCGTAGAGTTCTCAGAACATATCACCTCCTCTCTCTGTATCATATATATATATATATATATATATATATATATATATATATATATAATGGCGTAATGAAGACATATTAAAGGTATTTGCAGCTTCTCTTCCAATTTTCGGATTTCAATCATGTCAAATCACACCTTATTTCCATTTTGATGGATTTATTGTTGCTATTTCTTCTTATGAGTTAAGGGCAAAATAGATTCACTGATTGATATAATAATTAAGTGATTGGTTTTGCGCTACGAAACAGATACTGTTAAAAATTGTAAATGTTAACTGAATTAAAAATAAATAATAAGATGGTCAACATCATGAATATGGAATGTAGTTTTTTTGTCATTTATTCACTATATATATGTGTGTGTGTGTGTGTGTATTTAGTCATACACACATGTATGTATAGAATGAGTGATTTATACGGCGCAATAACGTTGACGCATCAGTTCTTGCCAGATCACCGAAGTTAAGCAACGATGAATCTGGCCAGTACCAAATGGATGGCCATTTGGGAAGACTGGGTGTGGTATGTACCGCGCTGGGATGTAGAAATTCCCAGGTTGGTATCTGGGGGCGCATTAATGCACTGGGAGAAATGCACCTCCAGTCTTCGTTAAGACATGCATGGAGGAAAAGGAAAACTGTGATGAAAAAACCTGAGTTCTATTATCTGCTCTGTCTTGTGGCAGCCATTGCACCGACAAAGATTAGCAGTTGTACCAAAAAAATGCCCGGATTTGCACAAAGCCTTCAACACTGTTAAAAATGATCTGAATTTCCTAACAACTTAATTATTGTGGCGGAGCTCATATGTCGAAATCGATAGGAAGGTCCATAATATAAAATGATATAGAGATAAATATCTATATATAAATATCCATAGTCTCTACAAAATCCTCCCGGTTGTTTGCTCTACAGTGTTGAAAATTGATATATAGGGTATTTTGACCTGTAGCACAATTTTGCTTTTGTTTTTAGCTGGTAAAATAGATGCCAAGTGGTGAAAATTACAAAAAATAAATAAATAAAATAAAAATAAATAAATAAATAAAATAAATAAATAAATTTTACTTGGCCTGGCGTAAGTCGACTATGCCTGTTTATTCTGCGCATGCGCTAATAAAATGGTTATAGGTTAAACAACGTTATTTCTTGCAGATTTTGTATACGTAAGGATTTAGAAGAGTTATGTGTTTTCGTTTCGATTCTAACTGATGTCACACAAGTTATTTTTTATTTTGGAAATCACTACTATATATTAGGTACAATATAATAATCAATAGAGGATTAGCTATGTAATAATAAATAAGAAATCTGAATTAAAATATAATATTTAAACGTATTTTACGACCGGGTAACGCTGGGCGGTTTACTAGTAAATATATATAATATTCTAAACATATATTCACGAAGTATCTGTGACGTTACACGTAAAACCACCTTGGGCTTCGTCTGTATGTAGATGGGTGGCCGTTTGAAAATAATAAGTGTTGTTAATTTTTATGTAAAAATACCAGTAGAGTTAGTTTTTTTTTATAATAAACAGAGGGAACGTCTGAATCTGTTTCTTTGTCAGCGAACCATCGATGACATACTCAAGTCAACTCTAAAACTTTGCTCGCATATAGATAAACTGCGAAATAATAACAGTCTTTCTTCATACTTGGGGATGTGCAGCCATATGCAGACTATTTGGGAGCTTAAGCAGAAGAAGTGGATGCAGAAAAAAAAAACATTCTTTCTTTCTCAATTTTCTTTTCACTATGTCCTAGATACCGACTGGGGCATCCTACCGGATGCTTGATATACTCCTGCTATATCATGCATTCTAACAGAGAGATTTTTAAAGATTTTAACCGCCCTTTGAAGTGCAATTGTTTGTATATCTCTTGCACTTGGTTCACCGGGTATATTTACCAGGTGGTTTTTTTTAAAAAGTTATTTTCAATGAGTCCGGTTACACTGGAATAATGGAGATCTTCCTAAAATTCCAGTTTCTTTTTATGTCGTACTTGGTATTTCGTTATTTTCTAACACTCAGCTCTGTTAACCTGACATTATTGGCGACAATAACTTCTACTAAGGTTGCTTCTTTCTCTTTCTTCGTCCACATTACTATGTCTGGTTTAATAGCTTCGTTTACAAGGGACCCGACTGTATGCATTGCACAGATATAGTGGATGAGTATTCCCACGCATCACAGTTACATTCGATATTCAATTTTACAGATCGGCCAGTGGAGATATTTACACATTCAGTACTGTCGCATTGTTTTGCATTGTATAGTAGGTGCCCCCCAGAAAAGAAGTGAAACATACATGGTCCCCCGTGAGTGCACATTGAACAAGGCATAAAAAAATGACTAAGTTCAGCAACCCCCTCCATTTAGCCCAAAATCCCTAGGGGAGTCAAATCCTGGTGAAAATGAACAAACGGTGCAGTTTTAGGCCTTAACATATGTAAATTTGAGTTCTGCACCATGCAAAAAAAAAAAAAAGAAATGACTAAGTCTATTATTTGCCCCTCCTCCATTTAGCCCCCAAAGTCTCCAAGACCTTAACATATTTAAATTTGCGTTCAGCACCATGCAAAACTGCTAAATAGACATACACAGAACATTTTGGACAAATATGGTCAAATATTCCGAAAACGAAGTGTTTTTATCAGCCCTAAAAGAGCCCCTGGGGCACACCCAATAGTTATCACAAAGTATAGACAAACGAAATTATATAGAAATCAGTTAGTTACAACTTTTCAGAAAGTTTTATAAAAATCCAAGGTGTCATTTTTCTTTTAATAAGCACAAAAGTGCCAATTTCAGCCGTTTTAATCCGAAAGGCACCCCCAGGGGATCAACCGGAATTTTTCCGGAAAATCCGTTCTGTTACTTTTTTACTCATATCATGTTTAATGTTTGTGCAAAATTAAAAAAAAAATCCAAGGCGTAGTTATTGAGAAAAGTGCGGACGGCCGAACGGACTCACGGACAAGAGTGAATTTACAGGTTTACCCTCCTTTTGTCGGGGGACCAAAAGACCTTACTACTAGATGGCGAACTGTTGGTATGTGTGTATGTGTGTGACGCCTTGCATTTGGTTATTATTGTGAGTATCATATATTTTATTGGTTCGTTATGCTGTAAATAGTCAGTTGTGTTGCAAAGACAGGCATATCATGTATTCTGATTACATTTTAATTCGTCATTTACCTCTCACGGCAGCATTCCATTTGTGATGCCGTTGCCCATCCTTGGCAGATAGCTCAAGTTATATTTGGGGTGTTAACAGTCCATGTCTAGAACATATAACTCAGTCCTTTTGTACGTCGTAAACGGTTAGTATCACTTATTGAACCACTTAGCCATAGACAGACGACACAACTCTAACCATCGGATGCGACAAAACAAAAATAAAAGAAGAAGAAGAAGAAAAGAAGAAAAAGAAGAATATGTGTGTACATTAATAAACTTAATGCACATCTTAAACACGATATAAGATCTGAAAGTATATGTTTGTGCGTGTGTTTGCACATTTCGTTGTCAAAAGTCGAACGCTCTGGCGTGGATGGATATTTATGTAGACTCGAAACTGAAAAACAATCACTTTCGCAACTAAGACAGAAAAGGTCATGTCGGCTTTGTTGGCTCTTTTTGAACACAGACTTACGATACTGTGCAAATGCAGTCGTGCACTCGACTTAATCCGTGCCATTTAAGCTGAATCAATCGACATTCACGAGGGAAAAGAAGCTTCTTATATATCTATTTCGTGCGCACGCAGACACATACACACACACAAATATATATATATATATATATATATATATATATATATATATATATATATATATATATATGTAAAGATTTATTTTTGTTCCTTAGAATCGCTGGTTGAGTTTGAATAAAATAAAATATGTATAACATACGTTTGAAACCAAAACAACGCATTATTACAAAATAAACAGACATTTATTTTGTTTGAAATTAATATTGAAATTCATATATTTCCAAGCAAAGCCTCATCTTCAGTATGACTTTCTTTTTTTTTCTTTTTTTGCCATGTTGTTGTTGGAGCAGAGAATCAGAAAGTATAAGTCCGTTTGTTGTTTTTACGGTAGTTTTTTTTTAAATCTCGGAACGGTGCGTTTGGTTTATATATTATTGTAACAAAGTAAAATGTACACACATCAGATATTTTTGCTATAATTTAGCTAGCCAATATACATATATTTAAGTAAGCCATTCGTGGCTTCAATCATGGCATGTTGTTTTTGTTTTGGTTGTAGCGATATGTTTTGAATGAATTCAATCATTTACGAAAGTGCATATTTACCTAAATACGAGTTGGGAATAATTTTCCCTTTTAACCAATTTTATACCCCCACATGGGGAGCTAGATACAGCCACTCTGATGAGTCGTAGACGACGAAACACGTGTCAGTGGATAATTACATTTTAAAAATAATATATATATATATATATATATATATATATATATATTTCGTGGTGGATTTTAATTTCTCGTTTTTATTTGTGATTGGACACACTTTACATTGGCGATACATCTCTTCCTTAATCCTATATCTAATATATAAAAGGTTGTATGTCTGTATCTTTATTTTCAATCTCCATCTCCCCCGAAACTAAAAGTCGCAGAGCAGTGCTAGGGGCCCGCAAAGGATTGGATTTTTTACAGACTGTTAAAATAGTTTTTAAGGTGTTAAAAATGGATCCAAATTAGAAAAATGGCTATACATTTTGTACATTCATCTGAATTTATTTTTAATTTTTAATCAGTTTATATGCGTGTCACGTTGGTATAGTAGTAACGTCACCAGCTTTGAATGCTACAGTTTTGTTTTTGGTTTCGATTCTAGCTAATCGCACCCAAATACTTTTTTTCTTTTACTTTTGAAATCACGACTATAATAATATATACGAAATTTGGTCAAATTTAAATATATTTAAGCGTATCTAATGCCCGGGCAAAGCCGGCTGGCTCCCCCGCTCGCATATATATATATATATATATATATATATATATATATATATATATATATATATATATATAAATGCATGCATATGGATAGAGTAAAAAAAAATAGAGGCAAAAAGCATATCCATACTAATTATAAGTACGACCTAGCTTTGTTTTATTGATTGCCCCGATAATTCTCACGAACAATGAATGAAATCCGATCCAAAGTAGACCTAAATAGTTAAAGAGAGTAATTCAATCTTATTCATCAGCATCCTCGCACCTATTCTATTTTGCCTTCTATATTTGTATTGACTTCTTACCTTACAGTCCAAATGTATGAAGTTAATGTTTTTAGTAGATGTTATGCACGTTCATTGGATTCCCAGACGAATGCATATAGAAAGGAAGACAGTAACAGAAAGGGTATAGTTTATTGTGTGAGAGAGAGAGAGAAAGAGAGAGAGAATGAGAGAGAGAAGGAAATAAGGAAAGAACGAATAAAGAAGGAATAAGAGAAAGGAATAAGGCAGGTTTGAAATATAGAAACAGTGAAAAGAAAAGAAAAGGGGACTAAATCATTAATGAAGTAAAGAAGTAAAAACAAAAAAAAAAGAAAGAAAAGACATAACAAAAGAGATAAAGAAGTGAGTAAACAAGGTGGCGTAAAAAATAGAAAGAAAGAAAGGAAAGATGAGAATGAAAAAAGTTAATGACAGAAATGAGTTTTATGTAATTTATTGTCGGACGATAATTATTGTAAACATTTCATTGTATACGATTAGTTGAAAACAAGTCTCAATTTTACCAAAAGGATTTGCACTTCATGCTTATCTTAACAGCAATATATATATATATATATATATATATATATATATATATATATATATATATATATATATATATATATATATATATACTGTATTAACAATACCGAGGCTTCAAAAAAAAAAGAATTTATAGCAAAAAAAAACAAAAGTGTATGAATATTTGAATATGAATATTTGAATGGGCTTTTGAGGGTAAATGTTTTCGCATGCTTCATTTCCGTTATGGGACTTTTCTTTAAACAATGTTCTATTGTCAAAGTGTTTTTATTCAAGATGTCTGAAGAAATGCTGTTATGTGAAAATTTTCAAATGCCATACTGCTTGAAATTGTCCAATTGGTATTGAAACAATTGTAACTTACAATGAAATACACTTTTTGTTGTTATTAATTCCTTGAAGTCTTGGTTCTGTTAATACAGTATATTAATGCTCAATTATGAAATATGATAATTTTGTAGCTTACTTTTTAAGTCATCTCTCTTTGGCTTAAAAATTATTGGTATTACAATTTACTGAATTATTCGAACCCAGTAAAACCCAGTATATTACAAAGTCATATATATATATATATATATATATATATATATATATATATATATATATATATATATATATATATATATATATATACTAGCCAAAATACCAGCCGTTGACTGGGTTAAAAAACAGCCTACAGAAAATGGACTATGATTTATGAAAGTATGATAGGTTATGAAAAGGAAGAGTTGTAAAGAGATAGATTCGAATTTGGGGGTATCAAAACCAAAGCAAAATATCATGAAAGTAAAACTAAAATAGATAACCCCCATAATTTTATTATACCATACCTGCTCACACTGAAACACTTATCACAATATTTTGTGGAGCTATATTAAAAAGCCTTGTAAAACTTTGTGATATATTTCCATTCTATGGAGGTTAGGCGCGAACGAGAATCCCATAATTTTATTATACCATATTCCTTCAAACTGAAACATAATTATCAAAGTATACTTATACAGATAGGTATGAAAAGTCTTTATTAAAGTTTGTGCCTATTTCCGTTCTATGGAGGCCAGATGTGAACGTAGGCCCCACAATTTTATTATACCATCCCTATTTAAGTTAAACATACTTATCAAAGTATTCTTATGTATATCTATAGCAAAAACACTTGTAAACGTTTTATTTAATTTTTAAATTTTTTATTTCCATACTTTGTGGACCTGGCGCGAACGCAGACCCCACAATTTTTATGAACCACCGTTCTGCCAGATCAAACATACCCATTCCTGCGTCTCGATACATCTTCTATAATTATATGTAATGAGTTTTTTAATAGTCAACCATATAGGAGCCTATTCGTGCTCAGACACACACACACACACACACACACGGATTCAGCTTTATATTATAGATATACAGTAGCGACAAAAAGAAAGTCCGTACTTGTAATTTTTACAAAAACTGCAAATTTAAGCTAAATTTAATGTAACAACCATTTGATTAATTTGATTCGCCTTTTATTTCTCTATAATTCTACTTTTTCATATTTAACTTTTAATTGAAATATTCTAGTGTTCACATCAATTTAAAAAAATAACTCTAAATCGAGGAGGCAAAAAGAAAGTTCGCAACAACAAATTCGCTTAAAACAAACTTAAGTTATCGCCCCTAAATAAGTTTACAATATCCACCAAAAGGCAACAAAGCATCTCTAATCGTAATTGTTGTTATTCCAGGTTATACAACGTAACATTTAGTTCATATGCCACGACTTTCTCTTAGTGGTCGTCAGGAGCTCATTAATCTCCACCTTTCTGGTTTATCCAATCGAGAAATCGGGCGCAGATTGAAATGTGATAAGAAAACGGCACGAAAAACTGCAAAAGCACAAAAACACTGGTAGTGTTCGTGATGCCTAAATTTCGTCGTATTAGAGTTACTTCTAACAGGGAAGACAATGCTATCAAGATCCGCAGCCTTAGAAATAGATTTGAAACGGATCCCCAAATCCCACAACAGTGCAATCTTGTTTAAAAGTGCTCTCTTTCTACTGTAAAGAACAGAGTAAAGGAATTTAATTTGCAAGGATATGTTGCAAGACGCAAGCCAATGATTTCTGTAAAGAACAGAAAGCGCCGACTGGACTTCGTCAGATGCAATAAAGATCATGACTCTTCATATAGGCAGTACGTCATTCAGAGGAAATGCGAAGAATTTAATCCTAGGTGCTCAGTTTCAATGCTGCAAGGTGATGGAGGTTCAGTTTTGGTGTGGGGTATTATTACTACCAATGGTACAGGGCCTATAGTTCGCTGGCAAGGTAGAATTAATTCGACCAAGTACATTAATATGTTGATTGAGCATTTTCTACCCTACTTTAGTCGGAATTTGGATGATAATCCCATCTTCATGCAGGATAATGCTCCCATTCACAAAGCTGATAATGTCAAGAGATTCCTGGAAGAGCATAATTATCCATAATTGGATTAACCTGCGCAATCTTCAGACCTCACTCTTATCGAAAACGTATGACATTACATCACGCAACAACTACGCAATGATAAAATTTCAAATGTGGAAGAACTTTGGACAAAAATTAAAGAAAGTGGGATGCCCTTTCCCCGGAGGATTGTTGTAGTCTAATTCAAAGAATTCCCAAACGTTTGCAGGCTGTCAAATTGCAGAAAGGCTATGCTAGTAAATGTTAACTAGTACATTGTGTTTCTGTTGTATTTGTGTTGCATTAATGTCCTAAAGTTACATTTAAATAACAATTTTCCATTGTGCGGACTTTCTTTTTGCCTACTCAATTTGAAATTATTTTTGTCAATTGACGTGAACACTAGAATATTTCAATTTAAAGTCAAATATGAACAGGTAAAAATATAGACGAATAAAAGGCCAAATCAAATAAGGTATTGTTTATTTAAACAGTTACATTAAATGTAGCTTAAATTTGCAGATTTTGAAAAAATTACAAGCCCAGACTTTCTTTTTGCCGCCTGTTTATATATATGAAAACAAAATATACGTAGTATAAAATATTATTAAGCTATTTCGCGCCAAGAAACTCATCAAGCTAACAGTTTTTTTGCTGTGTTAGTTGAAGCGAAAAATAAGTGTTTGCTTGCCGTAATTATATTTGCGTACCATTAATGAATTTCACTCACGTATTTTGCAATTTGAAGTAAATATTGAAATATTGACACACACACACACGCACACACACACACACACACACACATATATATATATATATATATATATATATATATATATATCCTAAGATGGTGTAATTAAAAGAAAACACAATTGCAACTTCTCTTCTGATTTTCCGATTATTCAATCATGCCTTTTTTCTGTATTTTCTTTAAACATCGATAAGTTCCTTTCTTCTGATAAGTAAAGGCGGAATATATTAAAAAATTGACATTATAACCACATGAAAAATACTGAGCTACGAAACAGGTGCTGTCAAGATTAGACATTCTACAGAAATAAACGCTAAGATGTACAACCCTTTAGAAATCTGGAATATAGACATTTTGTCACACACTGACACACACACACACACACACATATATATATGTATATATAATATACATATACATGTATGTATACGTGTATATACACAAATACGTATATATATATATATATATATATATATATATATATATATATATATATATATATAAAGGAAGTATTAATAACTATTTTACACCTACAAACAATAGGGCCTAATGCTTCTGAAGTAAAGTGATAACTACTGCTGGTTGATAGATATTAAAGAGTTTGAATCATGTCCAGTTAACCTACATCTAAAATTTCAAGTATTTAGATTCAAAATTGGCGGAGGAGTTTGGTTGAGTTTTTAAAGATCAAATCGTTGAACGCTTGACAGCCAAATTTCTGACTAAAAACCGATTAAAAAGATTTTATCAAATCTCAGTAACCCATTTATCAAACCTGGAGTCTGTAGACAAAAAAATTGACACAGTATTTTGGTAGGGAAATGTACAGAAACAGACACACACACACACATTTTAACTTTTATAGATATATAGATTAACAGAATAAATTAGGTAAATTAAGTGTTTGTAAATTCTCAGAGGATTGTGTCGGGAGTGAAATACTTTCTGGCGCGAATGAAATCCTTATGGTTTATCAACGAGAAAATTGTTTTCGTTGAGTCATCATATATTTTTACAACTAACTCATGACTCAGGAGACTGATTCCTCAGTGATGAGGTGCAAAAGATCCATCTTGAGTATGTTTTAATATTGGATAAACTTACAACGTTTGCCAGGATGATGGGACCGGTTTCTCGTTTGTTAGATGCTCTGAATCATTACTCCTTGTGAGATGCTCTGAATCATTCTCGTTTGTTAGATGCTCTGAATCATTACTTCATGTGAGATGCTCTGAATCATTCTCGTTTGTTAGATGCTCTGAATCATTACTCCTTGTGAGATGCTCTGAATCATTACTTCATGTGAGATGCTCTGAATCATTCTCGTTTGTCAGATGCTCTGAATCATTACTCCTTGTGAGATGCTCTGAATCATTCTCGTTTGTCAGATGCTCTGAATCATTACTCCTTGTGAGATGCTCTGAATCATTCTCGTTTGTTAGATGCTCTGAATCATTACTTCTTGTGAGATGCTCTGAATCATTCTCGTTTGTTAGATGCTCTGAATCATTACTCCTTGTGAGATGCTCTGAATCATTCTCGTTTGTTAGATGCTCTGAATCATTACTCCTTGTGAGATGCTCTGAATCATTCTCGTTTGTTAGATGCTCTGAATCATTACTCCTTGTGAGATGCTCTGAATCATTCTCGTTTGTTAGATGCTCTGAATCATTACTTCATGTGAGATGCTCTGAATCATTCTCGTTTGTCAGATGCTCTGAATCATTACTCCTTGTGAGATGCTCTGAATCATTCTCGTTTGTTAGATGCTCTGAATCATTACTCCTTGTGAGATGCTCTGAATCATTCTCGTTTGTTAGATGCTCTGAATCATTACTCCTTGTGAGATGCTCTGAATCATTCTCGTTTGTTAGATGCTCTGAATCATTATTCCTTGTGAGATGCTCTGAATCATTACCCCTTATTTAAACTATAGAAACATTTGTTCTTATTTAGATTATGGGAATATTCGATGAACATACTTCATTATTAGTACTCATTTCGTATTATCAAGATGAGCTATTTTTTTGGATCATAGTGTAAAAAGATTAGTTTATTTGTTTTTTCCATAGATATACACATTTACTGTTCATAAACTAATGTCTTATTAAAGGTTTATGGTTCAGAAGGGATCCAAAACCCTTAAGCATTAGTTTATATTTGCATGATCTTAAAACATACATGTTTGTATTAATTTATTTTTATTTCGGACTATTATTCTCATCTTTATTAGTTGTTGTTTTCATCTTTATTGGTTGTCGTTTTTCACGACGTTTCGGCAACTATTCCTCTGTCCTTCGGGGCCCGTGGCGCAGTTGATAGAGTCGTTGAATCTCTACGGTTCCAGATGGATACTGTCTGAAGATAGCGGTTTCAATCCTACCCAAAGCGTGCCAGAGGTTTACCTGGCCAAAACGTGGTGAGACGACAACAACTACGGATGGCAGTGATTGCTGAGAATGCAGTTAGGAGATTCGAAGTTTCTATCCGTCGCGGTTACCACCTGACGAAGGCCAGAGGAATAGTTGACCGAAATGTCGTGAAAAAACAACAACCAATAAAGATGAAAACAACAACTAATAACAACAAAATAAATATAAATTAATATATATAATGCTCATCTCAAAAATGAATTTCAATTAAGGAATAATATATATATATATACATGTTTGTATAGTGATATTAGTTGGATTATTCGGAATGCTGTTCTCATATAAAGTGTTATCTTCACACGGTTTCGAACGATGTAACTTCCGATCTATTTTATGTGTATCTTGTCAAACTCGGCAAAATTTTTTATAGAACACAGAAATCTGTACGGAATTTCAGACGAAATCATTTATTTAATCCACAAGGAGAGCATGTTCTTATTCCGTCAGCCATGATGAAGGAGAAAGAAGTCTTAAGTGAATTTACTATTGTATTCTCAGTATCGCCTGCAGTGAGAATTGAACATTTACTCTCCAAAAGAGTTTCTCTTAAAACTGAATGCACTTAGTACTTTATCCATTACGCCACGGATCATTGTAAAACAAAACAAAAATAAATATTCAAGATGAGAACAGCAGTTCGAATAATTCTAATCATACAAATTATTAATCCTTATCTCAAACGTTAAAAAAAAAACTGGACTACAGTTTAAAAGATTCGGTGAAACTGTTATACGTCATTTTGCCAATTCGTAACTCTTGAATTTAGTAGTCAGTGCTCAGCTGGCACACAAATTTATCTACAAACAAATAAATTAAAATGAACACTGAAAAGATAAGTTTATACACTGGCTGAAATGTCCCAACATGCTCGCCTAGGAAAGCCCGTTCTCTATGGTTTAACTGGTTTCTAGTCAAGGAACAGATAATCTTTTAAAAAATAATGGCGTGATTTACATGGTATCGAGGCCATTTTCGAAATAGATTTTTTTTTCTGTTAACTGAGGAACGGCTAACACGTCGCATGTGGTTCGAAGCAATCAAATTTCGAAGGCGTTGTCTTCTGTCTTTCGGATGCAGTAAATGTAATGCTTACTATCTAAGGGGCCCCTACCAGAAACGGAGTAAATAACGCCGTTAGAGTAGGTTACGCTGATAAGTGTCAATTCTATTCTGCAATACGTACCAAATTGTGATTTTTTGAAACTACATGCACGTATAATATATTATCAATACTTTTGTGAGACATGTCAACATCTAAACACTTTTCGGGATATGAAAATGCTCAAATAATCAAATTAGGATGAGGGAAACAGATGACGTAGTTAAATAGGATGTTGAAAAAGAAAATAAGGGAGATAATGTTCAACAGAATAAAGAGTGAAAAAAATTACATCAAATAAAAGCAAATAGAAACACCTATTCTCATTACACACACACACACACACACACACACACACACACACACACACATATATATATATATATATATATATATTACCGAATTGTAGACGCCCGAAGACATTGAGAACGCCTATAACGGAATGGACCGAATCTGATCCGAAAAATAAAATCGATATTGATCGATGAAATCTAATCAGTTGAAAATGAGGCAAAACTCACTTAAACAAACAAAAACTGCCAAACCAATTCATCGATTAATCGTGCAATCAATTATTAAACTCCTACACGATTCCCTGCACCCACCTGCCGATCGATATATATATATATATATATATATATATATATATATATATATATATATATATATATATATATATATATATATATTAGCAAAAGTACCCGTCGTTGACTGGGTTCAAAAACAGCCTACAGAAAATGGACTCTGATTTATGAAAGTATGATAGGTTATGAAAAGGAAGGGTTGTAAAGAGATAGATTCGAATTTGGGGGTATCAAAACCAAAGCAAAATATCATGAAAGTAAAAAATATAATAGATACCCCCCCCCATAATTTAGTATACCATTCACACTGAAACACTTATCACAATATTCTGTGGATCTATATTAAAAAACCTTGTTAAACTTTGTGACATATTTCCATTCTATGGAGTTCAGGCGCGAACGAACACCCCATAATTTTATTATACTATATTTCTTCAAACTGAAACGTAATTATCAAAGTATACTTACGCAGATTGATATGAAAAGTCTTTATTAAAGTTTTTGCCTATTTCCATTCTATGGAGGCCAGAGGCAAACGCAGACACCACGATTTTTATTATACCACCCCTATTTAAGTTAAAACATACTTATCAAAGTATTCTTATGTACATCTATATCAAACACACTTGTAAACGTTTTTTTTAATTTTTAAATTTTTTATTTCCATATTTTGTGGACCAGGCGCGTGCACAGACCCCACAATTTTAATGAATCATCCTTATGCCAAATAAAACATACCCATTCCTATGTCTCGGTACATCTTCTATCATTATATGTGATCAGTTTTCTATAATAGTTAGCCATATAGGAGCCTATTCGTGACCAGACACAAACACAGATGTTCAGCTTTATATTATCGATATATACGTTTATATATCCATGTGTGTATATGTACACTAATGCTTTTATGTAAAAGACTTAATTTACAACACATGACATGTGAGTATCTTATATGGCTTGGTAAGAAAGGGAGAACTAGTAGTTCATACTAGTGCTCTGCACATACAGCTAGCAAAATGAAAATACACACGACTGATATAAATTAAAATAAGTAAAGAGAAAGTTAATGCCCCGGTTTCAATCAAATAGAGTTGTGAAATCCAAGCAGTACAAACTAGTAGAACATTGCATTTTAGCACGATTAGTGACATATATTAGGTGTGTTTCAATCAGTATTTTGTTTAATTTTCGATTTTTGAGCAATTATCAAAGGTCACAATGACTATAACGACATCGGCATTTTTTCTCAGCCTAACTAAGCAGAATTGGTGCTACTTTTGTTTTGATAGTAAATAAACGCTTTAAAATAAGTTATCACCCAATAAATTTTATCCAGGTGGGTAGAAGAGTAACTTATCTTGCTTTTTGGTAACATTTATTTGTTGTATATTTATTTTTAACCACTTTTTTCTTGTTGGCTCTAGTTAAAAAATACCCATATTTATTTATAATGTCATACGCCACACCCACAAGCAGTTTCTGAAGTAGACACCCTTTTTTGTCATTTCTGTTTTGGTAGAAATGGACTAATTCTTTATTTAGTCCATTTGCAACGGATAATGTATCTTTAATGAAATGTATTCTGCTGACTTATGTCTTTTTGTTAACGTAACACATTGGAATTGTCTAGCATTTATCAGTAGAGACTACAAAGCACAAAAAACTAATATATAACAAATAAGTTGTACCAAAGGCAAGATAATTGACTTTTCTATTTACCTGCATAAGTTTTTGTTGTTTTAACTTATTTTAAAATATTTGTTTAGTTTGATATACAACATAATCACGTTGACACACCGGTTCCCGTTAGATCACCGAAGTTAAACAACGTTGAGCCTGGTTAGTCCTAAAATGGGTGACTATTTGATGACCAAAAGGCCATCGAAATAGTCCACTTTCTGTGTAACTATTAGTCGAGAACGGATCCTCGATTTGGTATTTAGCAGTCCAGAGTCTCAAAGCAACCGAAGCTAAAGAGAGCCTGCTTCTTTGTAGCATACTGGTCATGTGTATAATTTCTGGATGCATTGTACCTGTATAAGAGCCAAATACATCACAAGAGTGAGTACTGTTGCTACATCTGTGGAGGAGCTGTTCAGAGCAAAATTCCTTGTCTGGACAAGGTACAAAACCGACTTCGAAGTCTAGTTAGCGATTAATTTTTTTTTACTTCCTGCTACATCTTTCTCAAGGCTATTTCTGTTTTAGCGATAGTTTCATGACAATAAAGTCTATTTTAAGCATTTCAAGAACAAACCAACATTTTCTTTTGGGAACAGGGTTAAATCTCACAAAGAATCGGCAATGTCATATACATCGTTCACGGCCCAAAATTCGAACATAAAATTCACCTGAACCAAATAAGGAAACCCAACCCCAGGATCAAGCAGAACCACTACAGGAAGGCGTTGATGCAATCGGGACAATATATGACGTTTTTGATATAGAACTTCCACGAATCATGCCAAAACCAAAGCTCTCCGGCAGAAAGAAACTGCACAGACCACTTGCTAGTCTGCCTCGAAAAGAAAAAGAAATACTGGTTCAGAGGAGGATGTTGTGGGAGAACCACTAACTGAATGGACTCAACCACCGTCTATATATACCAGAACTCTTAACAATCCGAGGTAGGGTTCTAGTTCTGGGGTTAACCTTGTTAGCAAAGAACGCAAACCACTCTTACTATTCTGTAACCTTTTATTTGTGTGTTAATAAATCCACGTCTTGACTTACAACGTAGTTCTGTTTTTATTGTAGCTAATTCGGAGCCATAACAAAAACTTACTATTGATTATATGAAATTCTTTTTATATAATGGCTTGAATTAAAATTTAAAATGCAACGGTCAAGTATCATGGTTCAATTGTGCTCTAAACAGAAACATTCATTTTGAACGCGCCCCTGTCTTATCAAATTACATATTGTTGATTTTATACGCTAGGCCCTTCTGCTTGTGCGGTGATTAAACTTCTCAAAAAACGCTTGCGCTGTTAGGCTGTGCAAGGCTGTTAACATTTGTCAAAATTGGACTCTTGCTTCTTTAATGGAATTTTTTCGTTTATCGATTTTCAATGATGATTTGAGGCATTCTGATACAAAACCTATCTAAGAGCACCCTACGGCACATAGGTACATGTTTATGAAATGTCTTAAAATTGGCTAAACTGTTTGGGAGTTCACAGGGAACGAGCTCACATGCGCACACATAGGAAAAGTACCTTTTATATATAAGTAGACTTAGTGATAAAGTGTTTCGAAAGTTAATAGCTTAAAAAAAAAAACTGAATAACGAAAAACTGATTCAGTTGACAAAAACAAACATATTGATTTTCTATCTTGTTTCCAAATAAAACTTTTCTTTCACACTGTATAGTGCGTGCAACTTCGAAAGAAAACAAACTAAATATTATTTTGATCAGTTCTTGATAATTCCAATTATCTGACATATATGCATATATTTAGAATCGGACATGCTCACACTATATATACACATTCCAATTATCGAAGATGTAATTGGAAGCAAAAACTTATGCCACAATGAAATAAAAAATAATTCTTGAGTCAAATTTATGAAGAATCCATAGTAGATCTGAATTTGCACATCAATATATATATATATATATATATATATATATATATATATATATATATATAATTTTTTAATTTTTTATTGAGCCCATAATAAATTTACATTACTGTTTCCATTGGATTTTCACCCCAGGAGATGGGGTAGAGTACCAATTTCATCGGAATTTATAGGTGGACTGAAGTTTAAACTTACAGAAATGGATAGAAAGTTATTGGGGGGGTATTAAATAGAGAGGGAGGTCGTGTGGTAGTGTGAGGAGGTTTTATAGTAGAATTTCAGTTGTCAAAAGACGCTAAAGAGCTTCTATTAGATACGTTTGAAAAAGAAAAAAGAAAGAAAGAAAGGTAGACGTTAAAGTTTTAAAAAATACTTAGGGGGAGTAGTGGGAGTAGAGGATTTTTGCGTCATGGTATCTGTTGTTGTGTAAGAGGGAGTGGGAGTAAGTGATCAGTAGCCACCGTAGCAGTTGGTAAATATTGTCACCATGGCAACGTATTTTTTATGAGGATGCCGGATTTTAGATCCTTTGGAGGTGTTATTGATATCTGCATAAAATTAAATCATATAATTATATAATTCGAGATGGATGCGGATGCTGGGGGGAAGGGTAGGAATAGGGGGGTTCGACATATACCTGGGAGGGGGGAGAGGAGGAGGGGGAATACATTTAATGCGGATTATAGTTGATTATTGATGATAATAAGAAGGTGGAAAGTAGGGGGGTCGATATAGATTGGGGAGGAAGGGGGGAAAGTGCAATTAATCCGCACCCTATCTATATTATCCGAACCTGCCCCCTTCTCTTTTTTCTTTTCTCAACATATATTATCCTTAATAACAACGTTTACAAAATGTAAATACTGCATTAATTGCACTTTCCCCCTTCCCCCCCAATCTATATCCTTAAAATGTAACGTTATTATAACGAAAACTTATTTGAAATCAAAATTAAAAATTCCACAAGAACGTTCTCGACAATCTTATATTGTCATACATAGAGATACTATTTCACTGAAGAGCTCTTCACTACGGTTATACTAGCACCCATCCTAAGCCAATAATCAAACCTACTATCATCTAGTTGGCAGCAGTTATATCCACAGATCCAATGCTGCTATATTTATATTGACCGGTGCTTTTAACGAGCTGCATTTTTTTTTATTTACGAAGAGCTTTGCATTATGCTACGAATGTAAAAGGCGATAGAATGTTACACACACATATGTGTATATATATATATATATATATATATATATATGTGTGTGAAATTCTAATAGAAAATATATTTATGATAAAATTCACAGATAAAGTATATGTAGTTTGCGTGTGATCATAAATGTTTGAATAATATGACGAAGTATTGATCACAATATAGTTAAACTAACTATTTCTCGGGTAAATTCGACACACTGCTGTCAAAACCTCCAACTTCAAAACTTGACACTCTGTTGTCAAAACTTCCAACTTCAAAACTTTACACTCTGTTGCCAAAACTTCCAACTCCAAAACTCGACACTATATCCGTAGCACACGCCTTCTTCCAACCCGTTTCGCCGTACGCTTCACGTCCGTTTTCATTCACCTGTCTTATTAGCATAGAAATGGCGTCAACGCGACTGTCAACCGTAAAACAATTAGGTGTCGTCAATTTTAGCCTCTTTTTCGTTACATACATATGCTACCCAATTAAGTTACGATTTTCTCTACACATAATATTGATTTGGCAGATTTTTAAAACTCATTTTATTATAATTGCAGGTTTCTTTTCATCACCTTTGAGATAAGAGATATTTCGTATCTATCTAACCATAGCTCAAGCGGTAACTATTAAGGCAGACGCCCTATATGTTTTGGTTTCGATTCTAAGTCAGAGTTTTACTACTTTTTAAATCACTACTATATATTAATTGAAGCATAATATTTAGTAGAAAATTCACTATGGAATAATAAATACGTAATCTGCATTAATTAAAATATAATATTGAAACGTATTTTACAACCTGTCAACGCATGGCGCCCGGCTAGCATGTTATAAAATGCGACAAAATAAAGGAAATAGATGTAAAAATATGAGGAAATAAAAATAATGCAAGGATATCTTCGAAGATGAAAGTCAGATAAACTTAGCTTTACAGAAAAAATAGTCGTGCAATAAAAAGAAAGGAAAGTAAAAATCGAAGGTAGAAAAAAGAACGAAAGGCAAACTTGAAGTCAATGTAGAAACAGCAAGAACGAATGGAATGAAACACAACAATCGTTAAAGATGGAAACATTAACTAAATAATATATATATCAATAAAACAGTAGATGAATGTATGTGTGTGAATCTGTGTCAAAATATTTAACCGATAAACTCTTAAACTACTGGCCACATAACACTGAAATCAATTAATTAATAGGAAATAGTCATCATACACAAAGGGTGGTTTTTAAAGAGTAAAATCGTTGTTTGGATGGATAAACAACACGTACTGAAATATATCGATTGAGCTCCAATCTATGCTTCCCCCTTGCCAATATTTCACAAAAACAACTCGTTTAGCCCAAAACACTATCAACAAATTCCTCCAGTCTTTATCGGTGCCTAAATCTAAACATGGATTCCATGAACAAAGCTTCTTTCCTAGAACTGCCGCCTGTGGAACTCTGTTTCGCTAGTCTGCTTTCTAGTTGATTACAATATCGTCGTCTTCAAGTCCAACATAAACAAGTTCTTATTGAATCGCTCTCGTAAATAATCTATACCAAATTTCCATCACAAAAGATTACTACGCTACTGTCTCAATGACAATACACACATTAAGCCTTATCCTCGAGTGGCCTCCAGGTGTTGATATATGGTAACCCCTTTGTAAAAAACTGTCAGCAATTCTAAATGCAAAATGTCCATTTCAACTTACCGGCATGTTTCTATTACTTTTGCAGATGCGCAAATCCATTCATAACTTGAAGTGTTTTAATTCTTTAATATTTCTTATTTGTCAGCAGTTTAAAAGATAGGAAACGCAGCTGGGGTGCTAAATGTTTTGGTTTCGATTCTAGTCGATGGAAATGAAGTCATTTACATTTTTGAAAGCAGTACTATATACTAGGTACAATATCATAATTTTTAAAATATAATTATCCACTGACACGTGTCACGTCGTCTACGACTTATCAGAGTGGTTGAATCTAGCGAGATTCGAAATCGGGACCCTATGTTAAGAAGCATAACCCCTACCACTAGGCTATCTCGCATGGCCGAATGTATCGTGTTTTTTTTTATGTAGATGTTACTTGTTATTGTTTTGCGATACTTTTTGAATGAATTCAATTATATATATACGAAAGTGCATTTTTACCTAAATGCGAGTTGGGAATAATTTTCCCTTTAACCAATTTTAGTACCCCTCAAATGGAGAGCGGCATATGCATTATTTTAAAAGATAACTATCCACTGATACGTGTTTCGTCGTCTACGACTCACCAGAGTGGCTGAATCTAGCGAGATTCGAAATCAGGACCTCATCGTACAATATAACATTCAATAGAGAATTGGCACTGTAATAATAAATACGATATCTGAATGAATTACAATGTATTTAAGCGTTTTTTACGACCGGGCAAGGCCGGGCGCCCTTCGCTAGCGTATTATGAAACGAGGAAAGAATAGGAAATAGATGCCAAATTGCGAAAATACAATAAAAAAAATAAGGAAATAAAAAATAAGGAAAAGGCAAAATCAAATAAGATACACAAGAATGAAAATCGGATGAATTCAGCTTTTATTCTTGTTTAAACACATAATCAAACTGAAATCTTTTTATCCTTTCTTCTTCTTCTTCTTCTTCTTCTTCTTCTTCTTCTGCACAATCAAACGTATCATTCCTGCTTCTTTCCTTTCGTTTTTCAATCATCTGTTTATTTCTGTCTCAATCTGGATATTTCATTTCTGGTTCAAATGTATTTAAGCGCTCTGATAACATCCAAGTAGATTTTCGAAAAACGAAATACTCAGGAAATCTCTCGGAAATCCAACCCACTCCCGATACACCACATTGCCCCGCTCGCCCCGCACGCCCCGCTCGCCCTCCGCCCATTCCCACATTATTTGCTCCTGTCATTTCGATGCAATTTTACGTTTCCTGTTATACCATATCAACGATTCTACCCCTCGTGCCCAATCTTTAAAATGGCATGCCAGTCTACGAAAGAGCTAAGCCGGGAGTTGTCTGAATTCCTTGGGCGAATGTCCTATTCTTTGATACCGACGCATCCTCGCCCTTCTCATCCCTTCCCTTTCTTTCTCTTTCTCTTGCATGATGGATTTTTCATTGATCCCTTACCAAGGTTATGATTTCTTTCAGAAAGTACTGATTTCCTTTGTCATATGTTTTTTTTTTAATTCTTTACTAGTAAGAGTACCCTTTACGTAGCGGGTTCCTTTTGTAGAGTAACAGTAGAACACCAAACTCTTTTTTGCAACGTGTCTGATGATGATGATGATGATGATGATGATAGTAATTCTGCTTCTTCTAGTGGACCATCTTTGATTCGAAGTTCACATTTGATTCTGAATTTAAATTCTTCCAAAGAAACAACGAGACATTTTATACGGTTCACTAGTTTATTAAAGCTCCCCGGAAAATGCAAATGAACTATAGTTGTCTCAAGTATCCCATAAAACGACCTAGACACGAACACGTTCGACTTCTATGACGTTTCTGAGGAAAAAAAAATTAGCAAACAGTTCGGCTATGGAGTCACCCATCATCCAGTCGTGGAAACTCAGAAGACTCACCCTTTCCCAATCTTACATTACTAAACACTCTCACCATCACAACTTTGCATACGTTAAGTACTAACTCAGGTGCCGCTGTTTCCTCGAGAAAATTATATGTCAAAATCCAAAGCGCTCTTCGAATTAAAGATGGCCGACTAGGGTAAGCAGAATTACTAGTAGCATGCCATCATCGCTATCATTAGACAAGTTGTGAAACAGATAGCGTTTTATAGTAAAAAATAATACAAGACAGGAAAACAGTACTTCACACGTGAGAACTTTACAGCTATTGAAAGCCAATAGAGTTAAATTAATTTACCTTTTTTTTGCACTACTGTAAGATAAAATGATGGACTCATACTTTCCTCATAGTTATGAGTAAAATAGCGTATATTGTGTTCAATTAATTGTGTAACATTGAAAGGGAACCAACACGTTGTAGCCCCAGTCGCAAAGGAGATACAGAAAGTACAGAAGAAAGAACCCCTGTTTCAAGTATTAAGAAAAGGCCTTTATTCCTCATTCTCCCGCCACGTTTGACTTCTCGTTACAGCCATAACGTCACCCACGTCTTTAACGTAAACGTCTTATCTAACGTGCACTCTCTCCTTTAATAGTCCTTTTCTTTTTTCTTATTGTGACGTCATTTCGCACACGGGTCAATATTTGCATATAGCCGCCGTACGCGCCCTGTTACAATTGCATACAACGTATGATTTATGATAGGTCTTATGTTCCGGTATTAACTAAAACATTAATGAGGATTTTCTGTAAATATTCTCATATCGGGAACACGTTGCCAAAAGATAAGCTCACTGAGGACAACAACGTGATAATTTTCACATCTGATTGTAATAAAGAATTGTCATAAACCGTCATCAGAAGTCATTAATCTTTATCTCCAAATAAATCATTATTAAAATAAAATACACGCGTTTCAACGATGAGTGTACATATCGAGGTGCCATTTCTTTCGTCATTATTACGGTTCTAGTCCGTCCACCTTACGGATAAGTATGAACTCTCCTTATTATAAACACCGGAAGAACCTCTCTCTCAGCGTTATTCACAGGTTATGCACAAATCATAAAATCTTGGCAGTCGGACTGACGTATACCAACAATCTTTCTTTATTGTATTTGCTGTTCTACTCAATAAATTGTGTTTACATTTAAAAATACCAAGTTGAGGTTTTCTTCCGGACCTTTACAGGATCACAACAATCACTCATAGCATTTTTATATCGCTTTCCATATTTTATTGTATTCTGTCATTGTTTACCCGTAGACGTGCCCCTTTCAAGGACGAGTTCATAATGTTTAGTCATCCTAGGATACTAGAATAAGGACTGGCGTTGCTTATGATTACGTCACGGCGAAATAGAAAATGTAGTTGTCTAATAAATGAAGTTGTGACTGCGGAAAACTCACAATCCGTTACGCCGAATTGGCAATCAAGCATATTAAACTACTGGACACCATTATTTCTTGTCTACGTCACGAGAGGTAATAGGAAATATTCAATGTTAATCAGTTTGGCGACACTCCCTTATTACGTTCCAAGATGTATTGCTTCTTTCATTTCAATATTATCTTTAAATATCCGTTTCCCTTAATATTCATCAGTGGTTATGCATCAACAACGACTGCATGAGATCCACTGCAACCAACACACAAAACTTGATATCACCGTTTCGTCACTCATCTGCTACTAAACAGACACAACGCCACTAAATTCCAATGATTTAACGAGAACAGCGGTGTTAATGTGATTATAGCTGGAGAATGTATGGACCAACAATTTTCCCGCAAAATGAAATATCTAGAAAACCTATCTTAAATCGCTTCTATCAGCTTTTTTGTTTGTTTTCATTCAACAATTATTGCGAAAGTCACGTTTATACATTTTTCTTTTTCTGTTATGTTATATCCGCAAATCAGTCCTTCGCTTACATATTCGAGGCCCTAGACCAGTAAGCAGCGATTAAGTTAGCTAATGTGAATTTTGATGTTAGTGCATATCAAAATAGCTGCAAACAGAATTTTACCCAGAGACCAATGACGTGAGAGGACGCAAGAGGATAGTCCCCAATCTCTAGACAAAACATAGTCGACCGATCACGCTATGTCAGGTTTTCCAGCGAAAGAAATAAAGAGGTTTCAAATCAGTTCTCTCCACGAAAGCCCTTGGGACGAGGCATGATTAGACGATGTACAATCTGATAATCTAAGCGAGTGATACCAATGTCTCTGTCCATCTGCGTCGTTTAATTTCTAAGTTAGCAAACTAAGTTAAGAAAGAAATAATTTTAGTTATGCAGTCTCTCTCTCTCCATAAGTTTATTCTCTCCCATAAAACCTTGAAGAACTCAGAAAAGTCTCCTTGTGCTTTTCATGCGTGGGTAGTTATTTTTTTATAGTTTAACAGACGACACACACGACAACCATCAGACGAAACGATTAATCATAAATACAGCGACGATGAAAAAAAAGTAACAATGCATAGAATAAAAGGAACAGCATGTATAAAAATATATTTTATTTATTTGGCTTCTTTCTCGTTCATAGATGAGAACGCAACACCAATATAAAGTTTTTGGATTCATACATAGCCAAGGAATACTAGTATGTTAAAATGTGTACATTAGCACGTTTCTGTGCAGTTTATCGAATGCACGGAAATATTTACATTAAGTATTGTGTATCTGTCAGTAAATAACAAAAAAAATAGAGGGTTAAATGTCACTTATAAAGAGATTGATCAAATCAAACCGAACAATGTACACCTATAATAATAATAATAATAATAATAATAATAATAATAATAATAATAATAATAATCCATCTATCCATATAGCTATAAAAGTGAACTTATGTGTGTCTGTCTGTGTGTCTGTGTACATTTCCCTACCCAATAACTCTGTCAATTTTTAGTCTAAAGACTCGAAATTTGATATACAGAGTACTGAGATTTGGGAAAATCGATGTGATCGATTTTCGGCCAGAAATTTGGCTGTTAAGGGTTCAAAGTCCAACGATTTGACCATTGAGAACTCTACCAAACTCCTCCGACAATTTTGGGTCTAATCACTGAAAATTTTAGATATACGTTCCTTGGACACGGATCTAACTTGATTTGAGCCCCAAACAATAATTTTTCAAGGGTTATAATAGGGGTCAAATTAAAAAACTTTGACCGCTTTTTTTTTCTATTTTTTTTTTTTTTGCTCAACATACACCTCCAAACACCCGGGCAACGCCGGGCTGGAATGCTAATAATAATAATAATAATAATAATAATAATAATAATAATAATAATAATAATAACTAGTGGGACCTGTGGAAATTCCGCTGCGGACTCTTTCATTAATGTTGGCATTCTATGGATGTTCAGTGTAAATGGAAACGCCCCGATCTTATTGTAGCTTTTTTGTTTTAAAGATTTTTCCGATTTTTGCTACTTATCGGATGAATTTCTGTACGGAACATATCTAAGAACATTGCAAGACAAATGAATTAGGTTTCTGTTAAATTGGCAAAAGAGCAAAAGATAGGCTCCGAAACGGCCGAGCCTATGGGAAAGGAACTCACACACAAACACAAAGTGACTTTTATATAATATTATATATAGTCACAAGAAAACAGGGCATAATGCAGAAGTAGCCATTCCCTCCTCTATGCTTAAATTTTTTTCTGAATATCTATCGGTCAGACAACCCCACCCATTCGGCGATGAAATATCCATGCCTGAACCCATGAAAGAAAGCGAGTTAGACACCCCCATTCCCATCGCCTCACCAAGTCATTCGTCAAAAACACGTGCCAAGGCCACGAGGGAATTACTATCCAGTGCTACTTGATCGTAATAATACTACGGCCGGCACGTGCACATTTGTCTATTTTACGATGCGTCTCGGGGATAAATTCCCTTTTGGGATTTTTAACCGAGATGGATCGCCACAATATATATATATATATATATATATATATATATATATATATATATATATATATATATATATATAGAGAGAGAGAGAGAGAGAGAGAGAGAGAGAGAGAGAGAGAGAGAGAGGAAAGAGAGAGAGAGGAAAGAGAGAGGGGGAGAGAAAGTTCTTTAAGTAAATTGTAATATAGAAAATATAAACAAAGAAAAAATATAGCACTGAAAATTCTTCAACTCCTAGTGGCGTATATGTTGGCGCAGTGGATAAAGCACTTAACCCTACTGATTTGGATGAGATCTGTCACGCGAGTTTCGAATCTCGGCGTGTATCTAGTTCTTACTTCTAGTAACACTCAAATATTATGTTGCGACAAAAATATATCTGTGAGCAGTTATATATATATATATATATATATATATATATATATATATATATATAAAAAGGAATGTATGTTTTCTATTGTGTTACAGTTTGCAGCATTTATTTTAGAATGGATTACCGTTTCGATTATTTCTTTTACTCACGTTCACCCCAAACAAAGCATAGTGTTACTTAGATGGTAGAGGTTTCTATTTGGAACCATGTCTACTGGGGCTCTGTGAGGAGATGAGCGAATTATCCGTTCCCATTACATTAAAACTTCTGCAGGTAAGCATAATCTGGGAAGCAGGAAACAGAGAAGGAATACCAAAAACAAACACTCTGAGGGAATAAGCCGTTAGAGTAAAAGGCTTTCCAGCATCTATGGACCTTAATAGTTTAGGGGCGGGATTTTGCTGTTAAATAAGTTTGTAAAGGGAACAGAAGTGTTATGCGTTCATCAGAGCACATTCTATTAACGTAATTGCAAAACAGGTACATGGATGCAACATTGCTGCGATGGGGCAGGGATTGGCGATTGGGCGACAATGCGAGACCTGTTAGATTTGTTTTTATTTTTGGGCCTGATCTAAAGGTGGGATACTAGTTGTAGATGCGCCAGTTCAGATGTGGCAACAATACTCCATGCATGGGCGCATCGTAGCTTTGTAAAGATAGCGAAGTTCGTTCTGATCACGAGGATTTGTGCGGCTGTCAGTAATGTTTCTTGTTCTCTCTTCAGGTATCATTTTCGTTGTCATGTCCGTGTGTTCTCCTGCGTAATTTCTTTAGTCAATCTTTTATAGATCCTTTTTTCAGACTTTGCTCTCTCGATTTTTTTGTTTCCCCTTTCGTTGATGTTTGAATTCTTCATCTTCATGGTAGTTTTGATGACGGTATCTCAGCATCCTTTCATTTTATATCATGTATTTATCCCTAACTTTTCAACATATCATCCACGCAGGCTTAAATACTACATTATTTCGTTTTTTTTTTTTTTTAACTGTGTCCGCCATACTAACGACGTTTGAAAAGTAATGCCTCTTTTTTTATTTCGTTCGAATGGATCTGAGGCAGTTACAAATATTGACGGCGTGAGACTCAAAAGAAAGCAATATTTATCGGGAACCTTTTTTTCTCTTTTTTGTTTTACAAAGGAGTCACCATATATCAAGGTCTGGAGGCCACTCGAGAATAAGGGTTAATGAGTGTACAGTAGTCAATGAGAAAATGTCGTAGTAATCGTTAGTAGTGGTAATTGGGTAAGTTGGTGTACTTAAGGGGATGCTTCATTAATAATTTGTTTACATTGGACTTGAAGGCAACCATATTGTAGTCAGGCAAACGGAACAGACTTCCACAGGCGTGCAGTTTTAAGAAAAAAAAACTTTGTTCCTGGAATATGTGTTTTGGTTTAGGTACAGATAAAGAGTGGGTGAAATTATTGATAGTTGTTTCAGCTGGACAAGTGTTTTTCGTGGAAGTCAGGTAAGGGTAGCCATACATTGGAGTTCAGACGAGAATTTGCCATGAAAATAACGACAAAGCAGAGACAGGCTTGTAACGTCTCTTCTGTGGGAAAGAGATTGCAGAAAAGAGAAAAGGGCATCCCCCACTAGACTATGAAGTATATTTTGAACTCTGTTAAGGCAGGATAAGCTGCTTCTAGCAGCTCCTATCCAGATGTAGCAATAGTACTCCATCCTTGAGCGTAACTGGCTCTTATACAAGTAGAGAATTTCATCAGCAGTGAGATATTTACTGGAGTGGTAGAACGAGTTCATCATTTATACAGCAAAATTGGAAACGGATTTGATGTATGTGTTCTATCTCAGATCCGGATTAAAATCAAACCTCGAAGCTTGTTAAAAAAAACGTCAAGGAAAAGTAAAGATTAGTCATTGAATTCCTCAATGCAGACACAATTGATCCTAACAACATTCACCGGCACCTGCGGAACGCTTATGAAGCCGATGCAGTAGATGTCATCACAGTTATAAGATGAGGTCGTCGATTTCAGAGTGGCGACAGAGATGTGAGTGACAAAGTGCGTTTCGGACTTTTTCTACTGAGGCATCGTTTATCGCTGACAAAAGTGAAATGTGAATGATGTACTATGTGATAATGTCTGAAATTCGTGAGCACGAACTTTTATTTTAATGCTACCATTAACGTTTTCGTAGCTCTTCAACGTTTTGAGTTAAAATTATGGTTGGTTGCTTGTTTTTGTTTTACGGCATATCAACCTTTTTCAGGTTATTTAATGCCGAATCTAGTGATTTTGAGGAACGATTTTTTAATGGAGTATATTTATTTTTTAAGTCGGATTCTATTTAACCCATAGTTGGGACCCTAACAAGTACTACCACTCCGGGTTAGAGTGGACCTGGGAGCAATGGCAATTAAAGGGTGGCCCCAAACTCCCCAAGGCCCGCAAGCTGGGGCCTCACCATCGGATATAGTTTTAGGTCATATCCAGGACCGAGTTAAAATTAGGCGGCCTTAATTTTTGAACGTCCCTCGTATCATCGTTCGAATGCAGTGCTTGGGGGAAAAATAGTTGATTCTTTCCAATCTACGCATTTTCTTATTTACATTTATTTGGTGCAGTCCTTACGTTTGGCAAATTTCCTTTGACAGATGACCAAATATGTACTTATTTTACCGTCGTAGGCTTGATAAAAAAATTCTAATAAGAAAATTGTGTTTAAATAAAAATAGTCTTTATTCAAACTTATTTAATAGCGAAACATAAATTTTATCATCACACTTCATTTTACCATTGGGATATTGGAAAATTCTTTATTTTACAACTAGTCTGGGTACCCGGCGTTGCTCGGGTGTTTGGAGGTGTGTATTGAGCAAAAAAAAAAAAAAAAAAAAAAAAAAGAAAAAGAAAGTGATATTAGGCAGGCAGACTCGAATCTGTACCACGAAGGAGAAAAAGAATGCGGAAAAAAGTGACGTCTTTTTTTTTGTCTATAGCTAAATCGGAAGTGGCGAAGGTTTAAATTAAGGCTAGTCAATCACATACATACATACATACATACATACATACATACATACATACATACCTGCATACATTTACACAAACATATAAGATTTATATTATAGATTAGGATATTCGAGGAAAAACAATAACAAAAACCCAGATTACAAATATTGTTATTAAAAGTACGTCTCGTAAATATACTTTTATTGTAAAAGTATAATTTTTTTTAAAGACTTTATGATGTTTGACTAAAAGTACTATTTTTATGTTTGATTCAAAAAAATTAAGACTCATGTTTGATAAAGTTTATGTTTCTATGTTAAAATGTTCGAATACAATCTATTTATATTCAAGCAATATCTTCATTTTTATTGGAAACTTATTTTTATCAAGATTATAACGGTAAATTATGTACAGTGTTGATCATCCGTACAATGAAATTTACCGAACATAAGGACACAACAAACCAATGTAAACAAGACAATACGTAGCTTGTAAGAGAAACAAATGGTTTCCGGACTTTCTATTCTCCTTGAGACTCCTCGCTTATTTAATGTGGTGCCATACCAAACCACACACGAACACATGAATGGGTTCGGACAAGGGCGCAGAGGGGGGGGGGGTGAATTTGCAATTATACCGTTTCAGCTTTCACAACTCCATATGATGTTCCTTTGTGTTAATATCTGTAGTAGTTTTTGTATGTCCAGTTTGTGTTTGCAACTCATGTGTGTTCGTCTCCGCACCCAAGGATTTTCCTTAACATCTCTGCAGTTTCCGTTATTGTTATGCGTTGTATCTTCTCTTTGATTCTTTTTTTCAAAGTGTTTTTTAATACTGTTTCTAGCGCTCCTCCTCCTCCTCCTCCTCCTCCTCCTTCTACTACTACTACTTTTCCATCATACATTCGCTTTAATATTATCATTTTGATTTTTTTTTTTTATCTAGGTTTCCAGCCTGAGTTCCCATTCAGGTTTTTTCGGCCTATTTTTATTTTTCAGCTTTCTTCCTCATTTTTAATTATATACTTAACTTGTTCACCTTATCTGATTCTGCTTTTAATTTCTTCTACTCTCGGTTCCTTCTATTTTCCTTTATTCATAATTTCAACAACAGCAACTTCAACTTCAGCTGTTTCATTCCTAGTTAATCTTGTTTCATAAATATCGGTTTCTACATTTACGATTTCTTAACCTGTTCCATTATTTATCTTTCGTTGTGTCTCGTTATGTTCTAGATTTGAAAGCCAACTTTTCTTGAATTTTGCTTGTTCGCAATTCTTTGTTCTGTTAGATACGAGCCTGGGTGCCCGGCGTTACCGTGGTGTTTGGAGGTGCGTGTTGAGAAAAATATTAAAAAAAAAGTTGTAGTGGGCAAGCAGGCTCGAACCAGTACCGCAAAGGAGGAAAAGAACACGAGAAGAAAAAACGTGACGTCTTTGCCGTTGCCTCCATCGTCAAACCCGATGTGACGAAGGTTTAAATTGAGGCTAGTCAATCGATAAGAGGCAATGACTTTCGAAAATATTGGCGAAAAAGAGACCCCTCCCCGTAGAAAAGTTCCCAGTCGCGGGCGAAAGAATAATTGTTTTTAGCCAATATTTCGATATTTTTTTTTTTACACAGTGGTCACCACTTATCAAGGCCCGGAAGCCACTCAGGGATAAGGGTTATTGCAAGTAAATTACGTTCGTGTGGAGATTTGATGAAGTGTTTACTTAAGGGGGCGGTTCATTAGGAATTTGTTAACGTTGGACTTGAACACATCCAGGTTGTAGTCAGGTGGGAAGCAGGCAGACGGAACAGAGTTCCACAGGCGTGCAGTTCTAAGAAAGAAGTTTTGTTCATGGAATTCACGTTTTTATTTAGGCACAGATAAAGGGTGGGGGAAATTTTTCACAGTGGATTCGGCTAGTTGGGTGTTTTTCGTAAAAGATTGGCGAGGGGGGGCCAGAGATTGGAGTTCAGACGAGCACCTGCCATGGAAATAACGATAAAACAAGGATATGCTCGCAACGTCTCTTCTGTGGGAGAGAGGTTGCAGGGTAGAGAAAAGGGCATCCCCCACTATGCCACGAAGTCTATTTTGTACTCTTTCAAGGCAGGATAGACCGTTTTTAGCAGCTCCTACCAAGATATGGCAACAGTATTCTATCCTTGGACGTACTTGGCTTTTATATAGATATATATTTCAAAACGATCCCAACCTTGTGAAAATCCATCGCCTCTGTTAAAAGTTTTAGACAGCCATACATACATACATGATGATTGCATCGTCTTGTCAGACGAGGGCCACTCCCTCAGACATTTACAATCCATGAGCCCAAATGTCTGAGGGAGTATCTATACAAAGATGATGTTACAGAGTCTTAGCTTTGTACGACAGCTAAGTCCTTCTCTCGGTTCAAAACGTTGAGATCCAGCAACAAGCAAGAGCAAGATAGCCAGCAACAAATTAAACTGCAGACCAGCTTAATGCGGGCACTGGTCTCCCGCTTTATGTTTTTTTTTAAATCAGAGATTTGCTTCTCCTAGAAAGGTTGCCTTCACCACGGCTTACGGGAGCCCTCTCCACCCCAATACACACACACACACATACATACACACAGTGCTAGTTGGCCGTTGACCCAGAAAAAGAGTTCATTCGCCCTTTGGAATGTCTTGTTTTTAATCCTTCAGGGAGACTAGTCACCCTCCTCACCAAACAAGTCTGGTGGGGGAACCAGTTTAGTCGCCGGTGACCCGACCATGAGGCAGATAGTACTGGGTTACATGGTACCAGTAGCATATGACATGACCTGACACATACATACATACATACATTCATACATACATACATACATACATTTAAACAGACGGATGAGATTTTTATTATAGATGTCCCAGAACTGTTTCATAACCTCGTTCTTTGTGGTCGCTTCTGTAATAGTATTTTATTACCCATCTATTCTTTTTTGTTGTCCATTTCTTCTTCCAGATTTTTGATTTCTGATGTTTATTATTTGCTGTTTGTATTTAACCTTTATTATTATGGTACCCGAAATTATAGGGAGAGCCTACCTGTTCAGTATCTGTGATATTCTTGTTTCTGAAAAATGAATTAACATTCACAGGATGACGCCGGGACCCCCATGCTGGTCACCGATATATCAGCTGCCGATCATAACACCCAGATTTATTTTGGAGTCCCACGTTGCATATTATTAATTTGATGCATATTTCATGTCGTAGTGTTTGTAACAACACAAAGCCCCGAATTGTTTTAACTTTGGTTCTGTTACAAGGATAGTGTTTGCCTTCCACCTGGACGTGAGGCAAGATGTACCATCACACATGCTTAAAAGAATGAACAAACGTTAACAGACATCACACACAAAAAACTAAGTATATGCATTTAGTATAAGCTTTCATGAGTTACCTTTTTAGAGGTATTGAAAGACACGAGGTGTCTTCAAGAGGTTTCTCAGATTTTTTGTACAGGCATTAAAAATGGTTGTAGACGCTTGAAAATTCAGTAGTTATTGTATAGTCATTTCACGATATGACTGACCAATTTTTATGATTTCAGGTTCAAATGAACAGCTTCAGCAGAAATTGGAAATCACCTTACAAAAACCTGATTATCACAGCTGATGAATTTTAAAAATGCAACCTGGGCATGAGAACTCATGAAAAGATACGCAATAAAATTATGTTTTAAGTAAAAATGCCACAGAAAAGTATGGAGAGCTTCAGACTACTTTTGGGCCATCTTGCAAGAATCGAGCTCCAGTTTCTGAGTAGTATAAGAACCGTCGTGTGTCTATAGAGAAAATGTGCATAGTTTGATGTCAGTGTGAGAACTGTACACACAATTATTCCCGAGAAAGTGAAGTTGCGGAAGATGCACTAGTCCACGACTCCATTCTGGTCACAGACTTGGACCAAGACAAGCATCAAGACAGTTTCTATGTTTCTAGGCTTCATACTTTGCTTCCTGTCACTTTCGGTTATCCCTAAACTCAATGAAAAGCTTAGAGGTTTTCGCTATGAGATAAGACGATAAAACACGCTGTGACGATCATCATTGATTCGCTCACACTTGAGGACTTCCTTGGGACTCCCACAAAGTTGTTGAAACGGTACAGCAAGTGCATTATAACCGGAGGAGATTACATAGTACTAGAGTTTCATGTGTGTACTATCAATAAAATTGTCCATAGGCAAAAACGTCTGAAAACTTATGTAGAGCATCTTGTATGCCCCACTCCAAGTAAAATTTATAATTTTGCATAAGAACAGATCTTTATATTTTTCGAAACTTCCATATTTGGTATTATTATTATTATTATTATTATTAGCACTAGTTGTGTCAGTAGTAGTAGTAGTAATAATAGTAGTAGTAGTAGTAGTAGTAGTAGTAGTCTTGGAATAGTTTCTGTGGTTGTTTTCTTAAATGCTTATACAAAAAGTTTTTATTTTAAAAGGTGTTTTCTACATTTTTGCTTTCCAATGCCATTTTCCCGACGCATTGCGTTTTTCATATTTGATATGCATGAAGGTGTTTCTTTTAGTTTGCAGCAACAAACACCTGCTTTAAACTTTGTAAGAACTAATTTAAACAGAAACAACAACAACGACAACAATAACAACAATAAAAACAAGAACTCAACTAATATTAACAAATCCTTCAAAATTCTAATTATGCGATGAAAATGTGTGTTCATTAGCCTGGATGAGGCAGGAAAAGATGAAATCTCGCGTGTACAGAGGAGGAGCAGGACAACCAAGCCCGTAAATACAATATAAAAAGAGTTAATACAGAGTAGGAGGGAAAGAGAAAAAGGAGAAAATTATGGAAAGTGGAGATGGAGAGAAAGAATCAGAGATAGATAGATAGATAGAGAGAAAGAGAGAGAGAAAGAGAGGTAGAAAGAGAAATAAACTTAGGTATATCTCCAAAGACAGATATGATGATATATATATTAAAAGTGTCAGTCAATGTTTCATGTTGGCTTTGACGTGGAGAAAAATCAATGTCCTTTCGAAAAAAACCCTTGCCTATTAGTCAAAGGTGACTTTGTAACTCGATTCGAATCTCTCGACAATCAGTAATTATCCTACTCTGATGATTGCGAAAGCATGAAATATTAGTATATGTAGGCATTAAAACATTATATATATATATATATATATATATATATTCAGGCAAGTATAAAACGCTTTCTTTACAGTTTTTTAGTCCATCTAACAGATGGACCAAGACGACTATGGAACTTTCCTACACAGATTTAACCGAGAAACAAGAAATCCTATTGTATATATAGTTAATCCGACTGGTTCTTCTAGTTTGATAAGGCCCTATCGAGTTGAAATGAATTTAAAATTAGATCAGGCTAAGTTTTATATATATAAGCGAAACTGTCTTGCTGCATAGATGTTATTATCATGATTGCTTATTTATTAGTATTTATTTGCTTTCTCAAAAAAGCAAAATGTGACACAATGTCGTTTTAAATGTGGGGTTAAACCAGCCCCCCCCCCAAAGGCAAAAGGGGTACTCTGGTTGAGATAAAAAATAATAATTGTCTCAGTATAGAGGATTTCTCCTTCATTGACCTTGACAAATATACTTAAGTGCAGCATCTGCAAAACAGATACTACACTTTGATCGCGGCCCGAAGGCCAAATTTATCATCTTGCTTGTTTCGTCGTTTATTTATTTGTGTTAGGGCATAGTTGATTACGTCATAAAAGTAGGTCTGCACTGGATGTCGCCATAAAAAGAAATGTGCGCTGGATGATGTCATTTAATGAGTTCATGACAAGGTCGATTTATGAGAAGTAGTCGGAGAAAAGGGAAGAAATACAAGAGAAAGGCGGAAGTCAAATGCGTAATGGACGTTAGGTGCATAAGGATTTCAAATTTTACTAATGTAATTATTTTTTAGGCTACTTGGGGATAAAGGCTAAGGAAATTGTTGAATGATGAAGAATATTATGAGAGGACTAAAAATAGATGGATAAACAAAGTGTTCATAAGAATCAGATGCTATCATTATAATTTTTTACAGCAGCAAAGGAAAGACAGAATAGAGAACCTAAAAGAATAGAAAAAAATATATATAGCCAGAAGAAAATACTGTGGAAATGAATAAATCTAAGAAGAAAATATTATGCAAATACATAAAAAAAAATAAATACTTTAATAAAAGAAAATAGAAATAAAGAAACCTATAAAGAAAAAAAAACTGAACTTCAAATTATGAAAATAAAAAAAAAGAAACGAATTGTACTGTGAATTGATGCGTTGTCGCAGAAATGTTCAATTAGCCTTAATTTAAAGATAATCGAATTTCAGTTTTAATTTTTCGATTTTTTTTTCGTCGAATACACAATCAGTTGATTAAAAGAAACATTATGTGGGGGGAAAGGACAGTAAAAGTTGTTAATTCTTTAAAGTTTTGACCCTTTAATAGAAAATGTTCAACATGCAAATATCATGTCGAAAACTTATTTTTACGCAGAGAATTGCGTAGATAACAGAACTACTAAATCAATCATCGGAATTAGATGTAACATAACTAATATATTTGAACTTCTTTTGTTAAAATTAAAATATTGGAACATGAAGGTATTTTTGTTTTTTTTGTAGAATCGTTTTCAGAATGGGCGTCATAATTTGTGCATTCATTCTTTTTGCAGAGGATTAGTTGGCCAAAACGTGGGGAGACAACAGCTGTTAGAGAATGGATAAAGAGAGAGAGAGAAAGAGGGAGGGAGGAAGGGAGAGTGCGAATTCTAAGTGTAGACACGTTGACCGGAAGTCAAGATCAGCTGATTTGATTGCGTGTGAGTCATGTGATCAGGTTAGCTGAATCGAGGAGATTTGGTTCGGACTTGGAAGAGAGCGGACGGCTTCGCCGTTGTCTCCTCCTCTTCACTGGGGGGCGGTGAACGCTGACGTGGTAGAAATATGACCTAGGAGTAAAAACAACACAGGCCAAATTCACTTTCCATTCTTCTGCGAACGATCTGGAAGGTGAATAAAAAACTATAGAACCAATTTCTTGTCTTGGAGTGAAATAAATCTTCGTTCCAAAAAACAGGTACAAGTCTCCCTCCCAGACGAGAATTTCCAGATGGACCAACGAAATGGCAGAAGGTATGTTGAAAATGCATAACATGTCACATACATATTCACACTTAACAGTATATGAACATATGTAATACAGTTACGGAAGGCATTAATTACTAGGGATAAGTTACAGGACTCAATATTCTTATCCTGTCGCAGTTAATTACCTGAAGAAGGCCTGATGATAAATTGGCCGAAACGCGACGAAACAACAACAAAACAACTATGAAGACGAGGATTACCGTCTACAGAAAGAATAAATGCATAAAAGTATTTCTAAAAACTTATTAAGAACGTTTTTCTTTGAATGAACTTTACAACAATATGTCTTATAAAACAATAGAAAGTATTTAACGTGTAGAATTTGCTTTATTGCTTAGGAATGAAGTCCAAAATATTAATGAATTTTTAATTATTATTGAAAAGCTCCATCGAGTTTTTTTTAACACTGTAAATTAACATTCTTTTATAAATTATAAACAGCATTCCTTAACTTTTGTTAAGTAGTTTATTTCTTTTATTATGTTCAATGTATTTTTAAAAAAAACTATTATATTGAATTTTGTAACTTTGTATGCTATTTAGAAATGTATGGGGACATCGTTTATGCAACCTGCATAAACACCATAGGGATACAAAAGACCAAATAGAAAAGGCCTCCCCAGAAATCCAAACGTCAGTGCTGGATGGAAGAGACCAGGAACCTCTGTAAGCAAATGAAAAATGTCTCAGATGATGAAAGACAAGGCTTACAAACACTATGGCGAGACCTGAAAGTCAAACAGCGCCATTAGTAAAGCAGAAGCTGCCAGGAAAAAAAGAAGAAACGGAAGAAGACACACGACAAGTTTTTTTCAACAGCTTTTCTAGTTCGCCAGGTTGTTATCTGAGCAGCCAAAATCAGGAACACGGACTGTAGCTAAAGAAACACTAGAGTAGCACCCCAGGAAAACATACTCAGACCCAAAAGCAAACTATTAAGCAACATCCCTGGTCAGAGGAAACCAGGAAAATCGTTTAACGAGAAGCCCCTCCACCCTGCACCTTAAAAGAAGTTCAAAAAGTAGTCAAGAAATCAAGAGCAAAATCATCACCAGGGCCAAACGGAATACCATACCCCCTTTACAAGAAATTCCCAAAGGTTCTAGCATGGCCCCATAAACTTCTGGGGTCGTTCTGGAAGAACAAGAAGATCAGCACCCACTGCATGAAATCGAATGGTGTTTACATTCCAAAAGAACAAGCCTCCAGCTCTCTCAACCAATTTAGACCCATCTCATTGCTCAATGTTGAGGGGAAAATATTCTTCTCCGTAATGACTGCTAGGCTGACCAGTTACCTCCAGAAAGATGACTACTTAGATGTGTCTGTGCAAAAGGAAGGAATTCCAAAAGTTTCCAGATGTTTAGAGCATGCCACTATGATCTGGGAGGCAATTCAGAAAACCAAAGCAGAAAAGAAAACCTTGACGTCATATGGCTTGGTTTGGCACATGCCTATGGATCTGTCCCACACAAAATGATCCAGATGTCTTTTCAAACATATCATGTTTCACTTAACATTTATGAAATGCTAAATATGTACTTTGATGGTTTTGGATGAGACTTTACATAAAGGAATACACAACTAGCTGGATCCACCTCGACGTTGGCATCGCAATGGGCTGTGCATTCTTCCAAATACTTTTCATGCTTGCAATGGAAATCATACTAAAAACAGCTTCTAGTGATGCGGGACCAGCAAACCCTTGCAATAGGTACCTGACACCTCTTCTGAAGGCTTTTATGGACGACACAACTGCCATCTCTACAAATGAGCACCAGCAATCGCAAGGTCATGACTGGACGAGGCTGTTATAACTCTCTAAAAGAAAACCAACAGGGCGAAAGAGACCAGAAAAATGGAAGAAGAAGTATAGAAAAATGTGGTCTGGTGTTTGCAATTTATGCTCATTGCATTCCGGTCCTGGATATGACCTAAAACTATATCCGATGGTGAGGCCCCAGCTTGCGGGCCTTGGGGAGTGTGGAGCCACCCTTTAATTGCCATTGCTCCCAGGTAAACTCTGACCCGGAGTTGTAGTACCTGTTAGGGTCCCAACTATGGGTTAAATAGAATCTGACTTAAAAAAATAAATATACTCCATTAAAAATCGTTCCTCAAAATAACTAGATTCGGCATTAAATAACCTGAAAAAGGTTGATATGCCGTAAAACAAAAACAACCAACCAACCATCATTGCATTCCAAAGCTCCTGTGGCCACTGTTGATGTAAAACACATGCAAAAGCACAGTGGAAGCAATCAAGGCAAAGGTCAATACGTACACAAGAAAATGGCTTGGGGTCCCACCATGTCTTATAGACATCGCATTTTACTACCAACAAGCAAAGCTGAAACTCCCTTTTATACCATTCTCGAAGAATATAAAGCAGGCACGCCTAGACTATTATGTATACTGGGAGACTCAAATGACCCTTTGTGAAATTTGTCGAACTAGAACTGAAGACAGGCAGATAATGGAAGGTCAAAGAAGCTGTCGAATCAGCAAAGGAACGCTTGAGGATTACGGAGATAAAGGGACACGCCCAGACACCAGACCGGGTCTGAAATCATCCAAAATGGAATGGTGGTCCAAACTAAAGGGAAAGCAAAAAGGAACACGATGATTCAAGAAATTAGGAAATAAGACAGCAAAGTAAGGATCCAGAAAGCAGTGCAACAAAGTCAACAAGATCAGTGGGCATATCGGGAAAGTGCCCAACCAAAGAAGCTTCATTTGGAATGACTTATGGCACATGGCTTCGTTCACAGAATAAGTTTCATCATAAAATTTGTGTACGACATCTTACCATCCAATGTTTCTTCGTGAAGTGAGGAAAATCTGAAGACCATACTTGCCCAATCTGTAAAGAAAAATAAACTGTGGAGAATGTACTTAGCTCATGCAAAACAACTCTGTCTCAAGGAAGATACACTGATCGACACGACCAAGTGCTGAAAGAATTAGCTGAAGCTGTCCAGTTTATCGCAAACTGGAGTTAGGCCAAACGCCCAGAACCAGCAACAAAGTTCTCCACAGCAGGAGGCAAAGACATCTGGCCCCAAACCAACATAATGCCCAAGCCCTGCAAGCAGAATCTTCTGAGTGTAGCCGATGATTGGGTGTGTGCTGCAGATCTGCCACAGTGGAAGCACAATCCAGAAATTATCGGCAAAGGTGGATTAAGTCTAGATTTAGTACTCCATTCTCAGACAGTAAAAGATATCCTTCATAGTGCCATATGAAAACAGGATTGATGAAGCCCATGTCTACAAGTCTGAAAAACATGCTGCTCTAGCCAAGGATCGGATAAATGCTGAATTCAGCGCCAGCGTTTTAAAGAAGATGTGTAGGCTCATCTGCCTACAATCTCATGAAACAGCTGTCCATCGATATATATAAAAGCGAAAATGTGTGTATGTATGTATGTTCGGTTTTTGTGTATGTCCGCGAAAGGAGTTTTTCGGCGGCTTCCCGAGGCCATCGCTCATTTTTAAAACTTTTTATATCATGTCGAAATCGTAATATCTCCGAATTACGAACGGAGGTTGCCCGTCTATTTAATTTGCCCGACTTTGAAACGTTAAATATTCGACATTTTGGGATCGCCGCATATTGCTTTCGTTTTTCGGTATAAAAAAGCGAAACTCGATTCGAATCTCTGACCCCGCGGCCCTTCGCAGCCCGGGCGACAAGATCAAAGTGTGTAGTTGGCCTTGTGCCTAAGTTTTTTGTTCATGTTCTTTTTTTGCCTGAATAAAAGATTTAATATCTCAAAGTGTAGTATCTGTTCCGACAGATACTACAAGCAAAGACCATATGTGGGAGTAAATCCTATGTATCAGACCATGGTCAATCACCTTACAGACCAACAGTTACTATCCAGCTCTCATTTCCCACCTCTCCCTCTCTCTCCATATCAAAAAACGGCCTTGTGCCTAATTTGCTCAGTGAGGAAGCAAATAAATACTTCTGGTCCCCGCCCTCCGTGGCACGGGGGACAAGATCAAAGTGTAGTATCTGTTCCGGCAGATACTGCAAGCTATGACTAGCAAAGACCAGATGTGGGGGAAACCCCACATGCCTGACCTTTAACCAGCTCCCATTTCCCACCTCTCGGGAGCTGGTCCCCTTTTCCCTTCCCCCTCCCTTCACTCCTCACATTAAAAATTGGCCTTGTGCCTAATTTGCTCGGTGGGGGAGCAAATAAATACCATCTGTTCCGGCAGATGCTGCAAGCAAAGACTAGCTATGACTAGCAAAGACCATATGTGGGGGTAACCCCACATATCTGAACTTGGTCAATGTAGGGATCACCCTACAGACCACAGTTACTATCCAGCTCCCATTTCCCACCTCTCGGGAGCTGGATCCCCCTTTCCCTCCTCCCTCCCTCTCTCTCCACATTAAAAAACGGCCTTGTGCCTAATTTGCTCAGTGGGGAAGCAAATAAACCAATACAAGTAAGGACCATATGTGGGGGTAACCCCACATATCAGACCTTGGTCAATGTAGGGGCAACATCCAGCTCCCATTTCCCACCCATCGGGAGCTGGTCACCTTTTCCATCCCCCTCCCTCTCTCTTCACGTTACAAAAACGGCCATGTGCCTAATTTGCTCAGTGGGGAAGCAAATAAATACTACTGGCCCACGCCCAGTGGGCACCTTCGTGGCCTTCGGGCCAAGATCAAAGTGTAGTAACTGTTCCGGCAGATACTGCAAGCAAAGACCCTATGTGGGGGCGACCCCACGGATAAGACCTTGGTCAATGTAGGGGCAACCCTTCATACCAATTGTCACTATCCAGCTCCCCTACTCCCCGGGGAGTTGGTCCTCATTTCCCCTTCACTCCTCACTTTAAAAATCGGCCTTGTGCCTAATTTGCTCGGTGGGGGAGCAAATAAATACAACCTTCGCGTCCTTCGGGCCAAGATCAAAGTGTAGTATCTGTTCCGGCAGATACTGCAAGCAAATACCATATGTGGGGGTAACCCCACATATAAGACATTGGTCAATGTAGGGGCAACCCTTCATACCAATTGTCACTATCCAGTTCCCCTACTCCCCGGGGACTTGGTCCCCATTCACTCCTTGCATTAAAAATCGGCCTTGTGCCTTATTTGCTCTGTGGAGGAGTAAATAAATACCCTGGCCCACAGCCAGTGGTCTCTATAAAGCGATTTAACGTTTGGTCAATGTCGGCTTACCGTCGTTATATCAGACGGTTACTTTCATTTCAAGACGAGCCACTACCCTAATAAACGGGGGAGCTGTTTTTCCCCAAAGTTAGGTAAAACAAACAAACCGGGTTATTGACCTCATTAAAAACTATCCCGCAGAAAATGTTCACTGCTGAATAGCTATTGCTTACGTCGTCGTCGTCGTCGTCGTCGTAACGTTCGCACAAAATGTTAACTTGACGTCATTTAGTGCGGGCCGCACTCAAAGTTGACGTCATTAACTCGTCAAAAACGGTACCTGCGAAGTCGCACGTTTTTTTCACACTTTATTATTTTCCAACTGCGCGTTAAGGCTTCCTTTTTTTTTAAACAACCAAGGATTTTTGTTTTCATTTATCCAAAACACACACACACCTGCAGACACTCGGGCAACGCCGGGTACCCCCCGCTAGTCTAAGAGAAAAGTCGAAACAGAGCCCTGAACGCTATGTGAGGCAGCGGAGAAGAGCCCCAGCTGGATCTGGTTGAGGAATAAAAATAAACTTATATATCTTAATTTCCCTATTTCATGGTGATTAAGACATCCATCTACGACACTGAAGCATCTGAAGTGTATGGGGGGAAAAACATGGCAGCAGAGAGACATCCGGGAGTCATGGTCTGGATGTGACCCACCCCGTTAGAGTGTAAGGAGTTAAGTTTCTCTACTCTGATTACTATCTCTGCTGTTTAGCTCTCTATCCCAGTTTCTTTCTACGTTATGCATTACACCTTTTTCTTGATTCCATTGCTAATCATGCATTATGTTTAAGTAATACAAGTTCTTGCATCGTATTTCACTATTTTTTACAGGTCGACCACTTTCGCAATACTTAACTTGGAAATTTACATTTTGAACACGAGAATGGCAAGTGTTCGACTGAGCTCCAATCTATGTTCCCCCCTCGCCAATCTGCCACAAAATATACTTGTCTACCCAAATCGGTTCATAAAACTAAAAATGTATCCCGTTAACAAAGCTAGAACTGGCAGCCTTTGGAACTCTGTCCAGCTTGTTTGCTTTCCTTTGACTACAGTATTGTTGTCTTCAAGTCCGATGTAAACAACTTCTTACTGTACCGTACTCGTAAATTATCTTGCTATACCAAACTGCTACCACAAACGATTACTATGCTACTGTCTCAGTGATTACCATACATAAAATAAACCTTATCCTTGAGCGGCCTTCGGACCTTGATATGTGGTGACCTCTTTGTAACAGAAAATACTTATCCCCTTTGAAACTTGTTTCCGAAACGTTTTGTGACCAAATTTTATTTTATTTTTTTTTTGCAATAAATAACTCGATATTTTCAAAAGATCCGCAAAAGTTAAAACCTATCCCGACATATTGATCACTGATCCCCTCCAAAAAATAAGCAATATAAAAAAAGAGTCACATAAAAGGTCGATATATTATAAATATTTTGGCTGCCCCTAAGAAGAAAATAATTGAAAATTAAAAATTAATTTTCGGAGTCTTATTAAAGCAGAACAATTCCTTTTTATGGCAATTTAATGCATACGTGACGTGTTCCAAAAGTGTGAAAGAGTTAATCTATGTCTAAAATTATCTTTTATTTTTATTCTACCCGAATTAATCAGAGGGAATTACTAATCGCATTGCTATGATGAGTGAAGTTATGACCGGAAATTTCATTTCCCTGTTGCAGATATTGACAGTATAAGACGCTAAGAAAGCAACTCTGTCCTAGTTATTCGACAGAAACAGAAACGCGTTATCGAATTCCTGGCAAAAGTGCACTGAGAATAGTGATGACTATGTAAAAAACAAATTCTGGAACACAAAAGGTTGTTTGTTCTAATCATACCACTCCCGTACTTCGTAGCCCTTCAACTTACATTTCAAATTTTTATTTCTTCTTAACTCTTATTCAATGTTTAAAATATATTAATTAGTGCTGGGGCAGAGAAAAAAAATCATATATATATATATATATATATATATATATATATATGCATAGACTATATATATAAATATATATAGAATATATATATATATATATAAATGTATGTATATATATATATAGAATATATATATATAAATGTATGTATATATAGAATATATATATATATATATATAGAGAGAGAGAGAGAGAGAGAGAGACTTACACATTACACTTTTTGTTGCTATCAATTCCTATTTTGAAGTCTAGGGTTTGTTAATATAGTATATATATATATATATAGTGAATACATGACAAAAGACTATATTTCAAAGCTCATGATGTTGGTCATCTTATAATTTATTCCTTTAATTCAGTTGACATTTACAATTGACAGCATTTAAAATTGTGTAATGAAAACATATTATAAGGTATTTACAGCTACTCTTCCAATTTTCAGATTGCAATCATGTCGAAACGCACTTTATTTCCTTTTGATGGATTGATTGTTGCTATTTCTTCTGATGAGTTAAGGGCATAATAGATTCACTGATTGATATAATAATTCAGTGATTCATTTTGCGCTACGAAACAGATACTGTCAAAAATTGTAAATGTCAACTGAAGTAAAGAGATAATTTATAAGATTGTTATTGTCCCATACTCCCCCAAGTGATGCCAAATAGCCGGGAATTGTCAAAGACGATAAACAGATCGAGTATAGGGCACTGACCAGATCTCGGCTTAAAAAGTGCCAAAAAACTTGGACCTAGGGGAGGCTTATTACTTCCCAAATTCCAGTGGAGCCTAATGGCCACTGCCAGCGAGAAATCAATGGTAAGCGTCTGTTGCGATAACGCAAACTCATTTGCGAATGTTACCGATAGATGTGGAGAATGCCGAAAATCTGGGGAGACTTGTCGTCACTCAGCTTCCAGGGAACGCCAAAAGTTGTTCTCAAAGAGAGATCTTTGATGACCTGTGTGAAAGCCCCCTGTGAGCCAAAAACAACAAGTACGACAACAACAACAACAATAATAATAGTAATAATAATAAATATAATAATAATAATACACACACACACACACACACACACACACACACACACATATATATATATATATATATATATATATATATATATATATATACAGGGTGTCCACAAAGTCTCGCTACATTATGTAGCCAGACTTTGTGGAAACTCTGTATATATATATATATATATATATATATATATATATATATATATATATATATATATATATTGTGAGACTAAAGGAACTGCTGCATATTAACCCTGGCGCTATATTCGCGTATGTGTATATCTATATGCATCTATATATGCATATATATCTTTGTATAATTACATGTGCATATGCCCGTATTGCTTGTGAGTTTTCGCCTTTAGTCTCACAATTAATCAATTATATTCTTGATTATATTCCTGTTTGGATCAAATTGACCTTAACTGACCTATATTTATTTTTTCTATAAATAAATTTAGAAAGACGATTCTCTTTCTGTTCTATTTCCGCCTTACTTTTTCGCCTCCTCCCTTAACTCTTTCATCCCTCTACTTTCAACTTTTTAAAATTATTTCCTCTTTTCCTGTTCTCTTTTTCATTTTTCTCTTTCTATTACATTACATTATCATTTCCTAATCTCATTTAGAATCTCCATTTTATCACTCTCCATTTCCATTATCCGTTATCTAAAAAAAAAAATAAATAAAAGAAACGTTTCACATGAAAAAAAAAAATCTTCACCTCTTCATAATCTGATGTTTTTTTTTCTGGAAGCTGCATTTTACCCTGGATATTTATATTTACATTTCTGTTGTCTTATGGATTACCAATGGATTTTCAACGGACCCATTTCAGATCATTACTGTTCTGGATTTTACTGTCTTTCTCGTTGGATTATATCATATACTTTTTCTCTCTTTTTCCCGGTTCTTGCTCTCTTATTGATTCCCTATAAACTGTCTCTAACAATTAAATTACTTTTTTGATGCAAATATAATACATTTCATATTATTTGTTTCCGCTAATGTAATAATCTGCAAAATCTATTGCATATTTTGCAAACTTCTTCCCTATAATGAGAAAACTGTATTTTTCGAAACTCCATGAAATAAGATTTTTCTTATTTATTTGTACTCCTTGTCGAATGATTACAATTTTATATACCTTCCTTACAGGTTTATAAGTTTCTTTTTTTGAAAATTTGAATAAATGTTCATTAACAAGTTTTTTTTTTAAATTTTATATATATGTGCGAATAGTCTTTATTCACTTATATTTTCTTTTTATACATACTAATCCTTATTTAAGAAGCCCAATGTAATTACAGAGCAAATAATAAATGAATGACAAAAATCTATATTCCCAATTTCATGATGTTGACCATATTACAAAGTTTTTCTTTGTATTCAATTGACGTTTACAGTTTTTGACAGTATCTGTTCCGTAGGCACAACATCAATCACTTAATTATTATATCAATTAGTGAATTTATTTTTACCTTAAATCACCAGAAGAAATATCAATAATCAATCCACCAAAAGAAAATGAGTTAAAATCCAAAAATTGGGGTAAAAAAAAGCTGCAAATTCCTTATAGTTTGCTTACATTACGCCATTATGAATTTCAAGAAATAAATGGTAAGATGGTAAACATCATCAAATTTCGAATATAGACTGTTGTCATTATATATATATATATATATATATATATATATATATATATATATATATATATGTCCAATGATGGGATAAATAGCATTGCTTTGTAAATTAAGTAAAAACAACTACAGCAACAATAATCACACACACAAAAAAAACATACATAAAAGAAACGATTACCGCCGAACTTTTCGTTTTCCAATTATTTCACAACTCGACTAACGCGGCCATTCAAAAAATCACGCTACGTATTTCTCCGTTTAATTTTTAACGTGAGAAATTGTAATTAAAGCGACATGTAAGCTGGGTCGCGGTCTTAAATACGATTAAACCATAATAATCGATACTTAATTAATTGGTAAACAACCCAAACTAGAGAGAGAGAGAGAGAGAGAGAGAGAGAGAGAGAGAGAGAGAGAGAGAGAGAGAGAGAAATAAAGAAAGATAGAAAGAGAAAGAAGGGCAGAGAGAGAAATAGATTTTGGGTGACAGACACAATCAAATAGATAGATATATTTGAAAATATATGCGCGTTTTATCCCGGCATCGTTTCTAATCGTCGTGTGATTCTATTTTTAACTGGACTCAAGCAGGATGGATGTAGTTGTATTTTAAACAAAGAATAGTCTGCAGTTGAATGGAGCCGTAAATAGATCATATCATTCAATGCTACTAAGACTAAGCTTCTTTCCTATAACAATTATAAGAAACTTTCCCAACCACCGGGAGCTATGATTAAAATCACCCTCCCTGAGAGCTCATCGTTCAAACTCCTTGAATTAACATGAATTGGAACAAATACATTGAGGACATTGTCAAAGCCGCTACAATGAAAGTGGGTTCCCTCTACTATGCTAGAAAATTACTCACAACTGAGAGTACTCTGTATATCTACAAAGCAACCATTCACCTATGCATGGAGTGTTGCTGCTACACCTGGGCTGGTGCATCTACTACGAGTCTCTCCTATTTAGACATGGTACAAAATAGAGTCTTAAATCTGATAAATCCAACACTATAAGCCAAACTCCAACGTGTGTGTCATTGGCGTAATATTTTATACCTGTGTCTGTTTTATAGCTTACAAACACATTGCATTTTTACTCCTCTGGCGTGCATACATCCTACAAACCGGCCTAGCAGCAAAAACCCATCCCTTTATTTTGGAGGTCCCTAGATTCTGGAACGCCTTATATTCTAGTAGTTATTTTTTTCCTTGGGTTGCTAGACTTTTGAGTCACCTCCCCTTTTCCTTGTTTCCTGACTGCATTAACACGCAGATGTTTAAAAACCAATGTGAACAAAAGTCTCGCTTATCTCCTCACATCATCTCCAGTAGACATGGTCCGAAATATAGTCCGTTACATCAGAGTGGCCACATAATAATAAAAAAAAAGTCTATAAGTACGTTTACAAGATTTTCCACGGTCTCTCAAGACGGGTAGGTGACTACATATGCGTGTATTTGTTTTGATTACATATTAGAACCATAAAATCCTCTTTCGGTCGTGTTTAACAATGTTTGCAACTTGTGGTGATGAAGAGACTTAATACCAATAAATATCCGTATCATTCAAAAACGCTAGTGCACGACATTGTTATTTATGTTAATTTCTTGCAACGTAAGCCAGAGTGCTCAGTTGTAGAGCAAGATAATAATGAAACATTAATTTATATGCTATATATAACTATACCTATCTATACTCCTATAATTTTTTTTTTTCTGTTTTGATATTCATATTAAAACCCCTTTTTTCTATTTATTTTAAAAGAAAATACAACGTTGCTATAAAGGGATCGTGGAATTGCATTCATCTGCAACAAAATCTATCTAATTTGCATATTCTTTTAAACATTCATTTTAATTAATTCCTTATTCGTTTTTTCGGTTTTCTTGTGTGATAATCATCTTTAGTAAACTATTAGTATAATTATATTCATGCAGATATTCTACATGATTTATAATTGAGTTATATTTGCGTTAAACGTTTATAGTAAACACAAACCTCTTTCTATATATATTTACGTATGCGTATATATTTCTGTTTATAATTTTTGCCTCTGTTAGTTTGTGGTCTACACACATGAAACTTAATATATAGGATATTCAAACACATGCAAAACTTTATATTTGGGTTTTAGCCGAGAAAAAATCGGTGCAAGAGCGTGAAACTTAAAAAAAAAAAATGAAATTTGCCAATGTGAAGGTCGACGACGGCATTACGAATATGCGTGCGTAACGTAATAGCTATTGGTTCATGTTTTAATTTTTAGCTTTGCAGCAAAAATGTCTTCATAGCTCAGGCATTAACGTCAAAGGAAATAATAAATCGCTAGCTAAAAGTTTTTGTTTCGATTCTTGGTGTTGGTGCACAAGCCATCTTTTTTTTTATTTAAAATGATTACTATATATTTGGTCAAGTATAATATAATTATAAATACGAAAAATGTATCGCTCAAAATATCATACTTAAGCGTATTGTACGACCGGGCAATTCCAAGTGACGTGCTAGTAAGTATATATGGGATTATTGGAAATAGTATTCTGACAATATATAGAGATAAAAAAAGGATAAACCAAGTTATGGTTTAATCACCGTTCCGTCTTTATTATGTGACTTCCTCTGAATGAATGAAATTAAGAAAACAAAACATCAGTACATATATTTGAAAATATATTTTTGATATAATGAAATGTATGTCCTTGTTCCATTTCACAAACGAAAAATGTCGTTGTAAATTCAAAGGGGGGGGCATAGTAAAGTGCAAGAGAATAATTGTTTTTATAAGTCATATAGCCATTAATATATTTAAAAAGATTTGATGCAATTCGTATTCTTTTGGGGTCAAATATGTCCGTTATAATCTAAATATGGATGTGTAACTGAAATGAAATGGGTGTATTTTTGTTATTTAATTTATTGACTGATTATATGTGTTAATTATTACAGGAGGTGTTTTCTACGGTGTGAGAGAGTTACTCTATGTCTAAAATTAATTATTATATTTTACTAGGAGTTTACATACTAATGGCAAGAGATAATAGAAATCGCTCCGTTGTTTAATTGTGCTTAAATTTGCGATAAGCGCTGATTCAAGAAGTATCCGTTGCTCTTTATTTGAAATAAATTTAACTAATTTTGCTTGTTTAAATTCAAAGGTATGATTATGCCGCAATGAATGAGAGAATAATGCATTTAAAGAATTGCTATTTCTTATATCTCTTTTAAGTTCATCGAGTCTTTTTTCCAATCTACCTTATGTTTCACGAGCGTAGATATGATGTCAATTTTGGCAAGGGACAGTGTATATGCTGCATCTCAAGGTCTCTTTTACAAGTAATTTAATGGAATATGCTCTGATGAACTCATCGCTTCACTTTAGACTAACTTGATACTCAGCAAAATCACACGGCTCACTGAGGTTTCTTGATGCCCTTTGCCTTAATATTTTTATCTTTCAGACAACTAGCTTTTGGATTCCCTCTATTTCCTGCTTACCTAATTCTACTAACCTTCAGAAGTTTAAATGTCATGTGAATGCACATTTCCTTGTTGATCACCCCGCAATTCCCTGCTAGACATGATGTAAAATAGTAGCAAATTACGTTCAAGTGGCAATATATATTGTTTGGAATGAAAAAAACTAAGAAAAAAAAAAATTACTCCTTACCTGAGGACGCGCTCTATACTTGCTTGACTCCTTCCCTCCTGGAACTCGAGAGAAACGATGGCATTGTTCGCTATGCGAATTGTTCCTGTTCGAAACCCTGGTTGGGTTCCCCTTGGCCGATCTTTCATTTCTTTTTTGCTGACTTTCATGCTGGACGATCTTAACACATTTTGGTTATCGACACATTCTTTCTTGATTTCTTTTAAAATGGCCCCTTGGACCATAGTTAAGAACCCTTTTTTGTAAATTATCTTGTTTCGGATAATAACAAACACGGAGTGTTTAACAACAGCAAAAAAAAACAAAAAACAAAATTAAAAATTAAAACGTGGATGCTAGTCTAAACTGGGGGTAGCCGTTTCAATCTCAAACCTTAAGTAAGCAACACACCTTTCATTTCGACGTGTTAGGCTGTTTACGATTGACAGGAAGGTCCTTAGTTTTTTTTTTTTACACTTGTTCATACGAGTCCTGCATTGTCTTGTAATCGTTTGAGTTAGTCTCCTTTCAAAATTAATATTTTCGTTCTAGTATTACTCGGAAAGCTTAATAGTATTCTCATAGCATTAAGAAATGAATTATTGGTTAAGAATAATTTTCAAGTACACAAATTATAAAAGCAACTATAAAAATGACAGTTATTATTTAGTGCAAATTAAGTGTAGAATTACCGTGAAACAGCCGCGCACACAGTCTACCTACGCTTAACTATATATTACCATCTTTTATTTTTTTAATCTAATCTTTATAATTAAATGAATTGTTGTCTACGAGATTCATGCATATGCGATATCAATGCAAACCACACTATAGGATTAAAATTGAGAATGTTTATTGCGCCCGGTCTTTACATAAAAGCTTCTTTCCAATGTTAAGATGAACGGACTTGAAGATTATATATATTTCTATCTATCTATCTATCTATATATATATATATATATATATATATATATATATATATATATAAGAACAAATAGTTAATAAAACATGTTAAAAACACTTTAAAAAAGAGTTTAAAACATATTTAATTTTAAAAAGGAAGCACAAAATAAGTGCATAGTCCTTAATCCGCGGCGTTTCGAAGAAATACTTTCCTTCTCATCACAGGGTAGGATTTAGCAAAATGCGGGATCGGATTTTGCTTGCAAAAGTATTTGATGAAACTACAAGTAAGTCATAGATCTTACTTGGTAACAAATAGTGAAGCAGAGGAAATATGGTGAAGATAAAGGTGATTTCACGTGAATGGATAGTCTGGTGAAGGGCAAAATATCCAATAACGGTAATATATATACACACACACACACATATATATATATATATATATATATATATATATATATATATATATATATATATATATATATATATAAGCCGAGTCGGGCACCCTTGGTAATTGAGATCGCCTGCTAGAGTTTTAGCGTAAATGCAAAACTCTCACCAAATAAACAAGTAGGGCACTGTGGTCGAAGTTTATAGAAAGCTTTATTCAATATCATTGCCGATAACGCCTGTCCCAATGGCGTAATGGATAGAGCTATTGATTATCAATTAGGTAGTTCTTGTTTCCATCCAGTGCTTGAAATAGGTTCTATTCTAGCCACACTGAAGAGCTGTGATAGAGCGAATATATATATATATATATATATATATATATATATATATTGATTTAAAATATATTGAACTAAAATGCAATACTTATAGAGTACTCAATACATATATCGAACTGCTATTATAAAAAATAATATTCATGTGAGTATGAATAGCATACATTTCTTCTTTTTGATTATTAAACTTTGAATGAGTTTACTTATGATATCTGAAAAAAAGATTTAATATATATATATATATATATATATATATATATAGGGAGAGAGAGAGAGAGAGAGAGAGAGAAAGTGAGTATATGAATGAGAGAGAGAGAGAGAAAGAAAGAAAGAGATAACTGTTTGTATTTTTTTGTAGCTAGAATTAGAATATCCTATAAAATATAAAAGACTTGAACACAAAAAAAAAATAAATAACAGGTCTCATTAAATATATATATATATATATATGCATATATAGATAAAGATATATATATATATATATATATATATATATATATATCAGATCTTTTAAATGATTTTTAGATTTCTCTTTACAAACAATGATTCTATATATACCTATATTTATGTATATGCATGAATTTTCTTATGTATTTATATATGTGTGTGTGGAGGTGTATTCACGTATTTTTAATCAATATATTCATACGTTTGACATACTGATATTATAATGTTTTTATGTCTTCATTTTTCTTAAGTTAAAGATGTTGAAATATTTATAAATCTTTTCCTGGCGATATCTTTTCAATCAAATTAACCAATAAACTTGAAATAAATACACAAATACGTTTTTTATGAGGTTAAAAGAGTACAGGATGATTTTGAATAACTTCGGTTTAAATAAGGAACAGCATAGCTTCGAAATCGAGTTTTAATTATTCGAGGATAAAAAGGAAAAAATAACAAGACATTCTTATTGCCCTAAAACGTACTGAAATTGCCAATATATTATTTTATGTTTTCTTAGCTGAAATAGCGGTCATAAATCAAATATATAAACACTAAAAAAAAACGAAGCATCTAAAATAGGTACATAGTTGGAATCTAAAATGTGATCGACAGTGAATAACGGACTGCTAGTTATATTAAATGGAAGAAAAAAGACAAAAATATGAAATAAAATACTGACAGTTTAAAAAATATATATATACGCTTTCATAAAAATAGTTCGCAGACAGCTCAATGATTTTAAGTTATCTATATTCCTATAAAGGTGAAAATGTGTGTGGGAGGACACTTCTCAACCTATATACTCAAAAAATTTTGATCTACAGACTTTTAGTATATTGGATATTCAGACATGTGGAAAAGTTTTTAATCCGTTTTTATGGAGGAAAAAAGGCTGCTAAAGAGTCACAATTGAAAAATTGGTGCGTAGGAATCATTGGATTTTAGCTGTCTTTAGGTTTTAGTTTCGATCTCAGCTCGAGTATTTTTAATGAACGGCTTCGAAAAAAACAAAAATCATAATATTCACATGCTCATGTGCCAGTTTTTGTATTAATTAAAATATAATATTATGTGTATTTTACCACTGGGCGACGCCGGGCGGTCTGCTAGTATATAATAAAAATGTCTGCAAAAACTAGCTGTAAATTTTTAAGACGAAGAAAATGTAATGACATTGTTAACTAATTTGAATACGAAAACACAGCCGGAAACTCGAGCAGAAACGAACCAGAATATAATAAACATTTTAGCTATTATCGTCTATATGTTTATATTCATATTTTAGCATTATTTTATTTTATTAACAATTAATTTCTGAGTGAAGATGAAAAGAGAAATACTGTGTAATTCAAGTAAAAATATTAAAGAGGTTAAAATTATGCAAATTAGTTAAAAGAAATCTGTTGAATAAAATAGTGTTAGTTTTTAATTATTCTTTTAATTCTTTAAATAAAAATTATCTGCTGGTTACAGATATTCAATCAAATCTTGGTCTTCTTTTGTCTTTTAATGGGATCTTAACTAAAAAAAAGGGAACTAAGCTCGTAAGTTCGGATGTGGTATGTCTATCTTTAAAGCAAACATCACAGTTGCGTTATCTTTTGTTTGCGTTTGATTATTTGGGGGAGGGGAACGCTAACAATTACAAGTTATTGAACGACACGAACTTGACACAATATTATGGCATGCGGCCCTTTTCTCAGTCCTTTGCTTATTGCTGGTTTTATAAAGTTCCTATTTACTTAGTCTCCCCTGAGGACAAAGTTAGACACCAGGGCCCTTTTTTAATGCGAAGAAAAGGAAAAAAATGTCTCCCTCGTGAAGGGTTTCTCATCCACTAACTGAAGAAAAAAAAAGTGAAGTGTAGCATCAGAACAGATACTACACTTTGAAGCGAGTGGGAGGATCCATGGCAGAGAGCTATTCTGTAACTTTTTATAATTCCCATCATAATTGGTACCCCTTTATACTGTTCACTAAGAGCAACTCGTATTGCTCTAAAATAGAAACTACGTTAACGCATATGCGTGTAAGTTGGACGCGTCGTTCTTTTTGCTTTTCTTTTATATATTTTTTGTCTATAATAGCATCACGTTCACGAAATCACCAATTCTATGGCGTAGTTTATTTGCATATTAAAAACTATCACAGCTTAATGAAAAAATAAACACTAAAAGCAATATGTAAATTTTTAGATATTTCGTAATAAGTTCCAACAGTTTCGCTAGCGCAATTAAGTCTGTGATTCCTTTATAGTAATTTAAATTCCATACCAATATAAGGCAAATATGTAACTGTTTTTTTTGCCTTAAATTTGCCTTAAATTTGGTGTTTTTTGTTTTTATAAAATCATAAACACACCCACACACATACAATACTGATTGTTAAATTATATATATATATATATTAGTTAAGCACTTTGCTGGAGGCAATGACAGTTTCAGTTTAGCGCAATACAATACTCTTTCATCACAAGTCTCTAAGTTACAAATGTTATAAAATTGTACACAAATTTAAAAAAATGTTGTTTGAAAGTATAGAATCTTCTCTACTTCTATTGTGGAGTCATAATCTCAACAGGTAAATTATCCGACAGCACTGGTTAAGGTTGAAAGTGATCTCATATCCGTGTTTATACAGTTGTTATGCATGGCCACATTGATGAATTTTAATACGACGAAACAGTTATCTTCGGATGGCAGTATCATATGTATTCCAAATTCCAATAAATCTTTTATCATATCTTTTTCAAAAGTTGGAATTTTTATAACCTTCTAGGCTGGTTGTTGGTTTATGTCCGGCTTTCTGAGGTGGCTCTACCGGGGAATGGCGGCGGCTCATGTTACAAATATCCTTGCACTCGATCAAAGTGGCTCCTCGAAAGAGATAGTATTCCCAAGCTTCCGCTTTTGTGTCACATCTTGCTGCGATGGTAAAGAAATACATCCCGAGTATGGCAGGTTCTTCCTTTTGATTAAAAACTAAACTTGTTTAAGACGAACATGTGTTGTTCACTTTTTTCTTTGTTTTTTTTTTATAGAAACATATATTAACAAATCCGCTTCGGACCTGACCGAATACAAATACTGGCGAAATATCATATATATGAAAGTCGAAAAATATATGAGGAAAAAAAGACGGAACATGATTCCGAGATTAAAAAAAATGGACAAAGAGCGATGCCAAATATGGAGCAATTTTAGAGAGAAAGGGAGAGGAGAAAAAGAGAGACAACGAGAGAGGGAGATGATGAGGAGATGAAGAAGAAACCGGAAGGAAATACAAATGAAAGCTTCCATTGAAAATATATCCGATTGATTGTCCGTTATTAATATGTTATTTACCCATAATTTATCTACTTGGCCCAAGAGAGAATCCAATTAATAACCTGTTCAGTTGATGTCTATCTACCCACTTATCGTTCTATCTCCATGTATATATATATATATCTATCTGCGGGTTTGTTTTACTATACACATAGATTCGAAAAAGTTGTAAAAAAAAATATATATATATATATATAACAAATAAATGTTTTCAAAGGCAAGATACGTTACTTTTCTACCTAACTGGATATTTTTAAAGTGTTTTTATTTAATGTAAAATGTTTATTCGGCTATAAAATCACAGTGTTTACCGATGTATTTGAAAAATACAAATGGCGGCACACTCTGTGTTAAACACGTTAAGTTTGGGAAAATGAATTAAAACTAAAAAAAAACTATACAAAATACTAATAAAACCCCACCGAATATATGTCCGTCTATGTCATGGTAAATATATTGAGTGAGTTCCTAACAGTATTTTGCATAGTTATATTTTAGTTTTAACTCATTTTCACAAACTTAACCTATTCAATACAGAGTCTGCAATCATCTGTATTTTTTCAAATACACCGGTAAGCACTGTGATTTTAGAGCCGAATAAACATTTTATATTTGATAAAAACACTAAAAAAATATCCATATAGGTAGAAAAGTAATTTATCTTGCCTTTGAAAACATTTATTTATTATATATTTGTTTTACAACTTTTTTGAATCTCTGTGTATAGTAACACAAACTCCTACCTGATTATCTCTTGCTCACACCTTGCCTTCCATATGCACTAGTTACACCATATATACTAGTTACACCATATGTACTAGTTACACCATATGTATTACTTACACCTGTGTGAATTACATACTCCCTTTAATACTTAATTTAAAACAAGAAAGAAAAAGCTTTCGAGTTGATCCTTGCCTTCCAAAATCAACAGAGATTAGACCATTCCTGTAATGACCTGGTCCTTGTTGATTGCGGTGTAATGCTGGTTCTGTGCAGTTCTAGGGGGGGCACCATGCCAGGCCTTGCCTTCTTTCTTTGAGAAAGGGTTAGTTTATTGCTAATCGCCTGAGGCACTTTTGCAATATTTTTGAGTTATAATAGCGGTAGATATTTAATTGGTGCCTACCTCACCAATATGTGACACAAGGTCAAGAAAGTGGGGATTTAAGCAAGCTCCCCTAAAGGAGGGGAACTTTTGCAATTACAAAAATTGTCTGACTATCCCCAGTCGGGGCGCCTCAGGCGACAAGCAATTAACTTGCCCCACGAAAGCCCGGTGGCAGGGCCTGGGAGGGTGGACCTCCTGAGTAATACCCATTCAGTCCGACATGTATTGAGCCGGTTCCCGGCCCCGCACTTGTCGGGCTGAGTGTCAAGAACGGATCTTTGACGAGTATTCTACCCTGTCTCCCTGCAGCCGAAGCCGCTAGGAAACCATCCCCAGTTATAAAAGGGGTATGCTCCCTCAAATATGGGAGATTCTATTTATAATCGCTGCTGATAGGAACTGACAATCAAATTAATTCACGTTCTATCAGCCAATCAGAAATCAGAATTGCTCCATACAAATTAAATATTTTTAGCATTCAAGCACATAATTTTTTCGTGTCAGCACAAGAAGGATCTTTTGTTTGCAACATTATAAAGTCCAGAACCTGTACAGAACAGCTGCCCACTGAGAATTCTTCATCTCCAAGCTTTGTAGAGAATAACTACCCATGGGAAACGCTTCTGAAATTAAACATGGCTTCGAATTTAAGAGGAACCTTCACCAGGAAATGCCCACGGGACTACCCACGCATTGTCATGAGTGTGTAGCGGTATGATTGCTTTTTATTTAAATTTAAATGATAATTATACCTTGCTCTATTTGTTATTAGGCTCTCTTAAAAGAACCTCGTTAAATTCATTGGTTTTTTTCTTTGAATATTCTTAACTTAAAATCATAATAATAATAATAATAATAATAATAATAATAATAATAACAATCATCATAATAATAGCATGACAAGTCTTTAGGAGTACAGCTTAATTGGTATGCATATTTTCATAACTTATTACATCTCTCCCTCTCCCTCCCTCTGTATATATATATATATATTATATATATATATATAGTAAGTTATAAAATATATATGGCGATTGAGCTACACTGAATATTCCGGGTTTCATCCACTCAAGGATTCTTCAGGCTTATGCATAAGCTTATGCATAAGCCTGAAGAATCCTAGAGTGGATGAAACGCGGAATATTCAGTGTAGCCTAATCGTCATATATATTTTATAACTTACTAACTAGATCTACCTACGTATTGAGCACTGTTGAAGTAAATACTTAAAGTTTACGCATAAATTTATACTTTCGTATAATAATTTATGTGAGTAAATGAAGTATATATATATATATATATATATATATATATATATATATATATATATATATATATGTGTGTGTGTGTGTGTGTAAGTGACTTTGCCTGACTGTCTTATGAACGGTTTCAACCAAGATCCTATTTTAACTTTTTCTCTCCATACGTAAATTTGATATATAGGGGATTTAGACCTGTGAGACAAATTTGGTTTGGTAATAAGTCGGTTAGATACGTGCTAAGGAGGTAAAATTACAAATAAAATGGAACTTGGCAGGCGTAAGTCGACTTAAAATGCTTTTGTATGCATGCACAAATATACACGTATACATTAAAGTCAGTGAAATTTTACGTTTTCGTAACCAACTAACCATAGCCTAAACGGTAACGCCAACGGCTGAAGCGTTAATTGCTTTGGTTTAAATTGTATTGAAAAAGTGAGAAATCACTATATTGGGTACAACAGAGGTTTAGATCTATAATAATAAATACGAAATCTGCATGAATTAAAATATCACATTTAAGCGTATTTTAAGATCGGGCAACACCGGCGGCCCTCTAGTATGAATATGTTTCAAATAGCTGAATAACCTGAGCTATAGTAATCGAGTAAGACAATCGAGCCAGTCACCTTAATGAACAGTTATTCGTAAACGTACCTGGTATTATGCTTAACTTTTAAGCTGTCGGTGTATCGTCAAACGTATCTTCCAAGCTACTATACTCGTCCGTATTTATGGCTATACCAGCCAATCATATTATTCTGTGAAGGAACCAGAGTGTATTACATCAATACTTATTAAATTCGACATGTTTCCTAGACAATCTGTTTGTGTCTATCTATTTGTCACAGTCAGCCCCTTATCTGTGTTAGGTGTCATTTATTCCCCCCCCCTTTCCGCACTTTCTCTCTCTTTTTGCTTATATGTATTAGATTTGCCCATCTACGAATTTATCTTTACGTAATACATTAAATAATATAGCTATCTAATCAATCTATCTTTTTAATCTTTTCTATTAGGTTTCCATATCTATCGACCTACGTATCGACCGATCTACGTCACCAGCCCGCCGTTTTCTCGTTAAAAGGTCGACCGATCTCTTCCAACTTTTGAATTACCTCCCTTGTACAATGGGCAGACACTGATTACGAGCAAATCCAATCGTCTCATTATTGATCTCCTTGCCGCTGACAGGAGCGAGAGAAGCGAGGCGGGGGTAGTAGTCTACATGATGAAGGTAGAATGAATGAAACGTCATAATTATAGCTAATCAAGCTAATACGGACATGACCGCAACCGAACGAAAAGTAAACAATAGAAGACGTGCACCTGATTAGATAAATAACACAAGATTAAATAACCGGAAGTTACGTCATAATACTACTGGTAATACTAATGAAAACCAGCGTACTTGACTACGTTGTGAAGAAGATAATTTATTGTAATGACGGGGAGTTTGTGTCATCATATTCTATCTATGTGTATGAGCCTTTTCATATCCAAACACTCAGAAATATTTTCCTACACCTTCTCCTGTCTGTTTGTCTGTCTGTCATTCTCTTCTTTATATATATATATATATATATATATATATATATATATATATATATATATATATATATATATAAAGTGAAAGTGTCTGTCTGTGTACATTTCCCTACGCAATATCTCTGTCAATTTTTAGTCTACAGACTCGAAATTTGATATACAGGGTATTAAGATTTGGAAAAATCGATGTGATCGGTTTTTGGCCAGAAATTTGGCGATTAAGGGGTCAAAGTTCACGAATTTGACCTTTGAGAACTCTACCAAACTCCTCCGTCAATTTTGGATCTACACACTTGATATTTTAAATATAGGTTCCTTAGACATGGATCTAACTTAATAACTTGATTTGAGCCCAAAACAATAAATGTTAAGGGGTCAAAAAAGGGGTTAAAGTTAAAAAATTGACCTCTGCGGTCTCTTCCAAATTATTCAGACAATTTCTGGTCTAAATATTTGAGATTTTACATAAAGGGTATTCCGAGATAGGGCAAGCTTTTTTTTATCGGTTTGGGTTGAAAATTTTTAGTTACCAATATATAAATTTATGTATGTATGTCTGTTTGCATGTCTGCCTAAAACTTTAAATAGAGGCGACGGATTTTACCAAGATCAGTATTGTTTTAAACTTCGACCTTTCATACGACAAATATCGAAAAATTGGTTAAAAACATTAATATCTTCCCCATCAACTAGGCACTTTTCTACAGGGAGGGTCACTTTTTTCCCCGATAATTTGGAAAGTTATCCTCTCCTTTAGATTATCTAGTCTTATTTTAAAAAAACGTTGCTTCCAGTTTGGCGGTGGTCATAACAGCACAGACGTTAGGTGTTTACCCCGTTCTTTTCCTCCTTCGCGGTATGGGTTCGAGCCTGCCTTTCTACTACCACATTTTTTTTTGTTCAACAGACACACCCACACACCCGGGCAACGCCGGGCTGAAATGCAAGTATATATATATATATATATATATATATATATATATATATATATATATATACACTAGCAAAAGTACCCGTCGTTAACTGGGTTCAAAATCAGCCTACAGAAAATGGACTCTGATTTATGAAAGTATGATAGGTTATGAAAAGGAAGGGTTGTAAAGAGATAGCTTCGAATTCGAGGGTATCAAAACCAAAGCAAAATATGATGAAAGTAAAAAATAAAATAGATAAATCCCATAATTTATTATACCATACCTGTTCACACTGAACCACTTATCACAGTATTCTGTGGATCTATATTAAAAAACCTTATTAAACTTTGTGACATATTTACATTCTATAGAGGCCAGGCGCGAACGAACACCCCATAATTTTATTATACCATATTTCTTCAAACTGAAACATAATTATCAAAGTATAGTTATGCAGATTGATATGAAAAGTCTTTATTAAAATTTGTGCTTATTTCCATTCTATGGAGGCCAGGCGCGAATGCAGACTCCACAATTTTAATGAACCACCGTTCTGCCAGATCGAACATACCCATTCCTATGTCTCGATACATCTTCTATCATTATATGTAATCAGTTTTTTAGAAATAATCAACCATATAAGAGCTTATTCGTGACCAGACACACACACACACCCACAACTTTATATATATATATATATATATATATATATATATATATATATATATGGCGTAACATGAAGTTATTTAATTTTGTGTTATTTATCTAATCAGGTGCACGTCTTCTATTGTTTACTGCTGTTCTGTCCGTATTAGCTTGATTAGCTATAATTATTGCTATCCATATTTGTTGTTGTCCCACCACGTTTTTGGCCATGTAAGCCTCTGGCCGGTTTTGGGTAGGATTGAAACCGCTACCTTCATAGAATTCTCCCCTGGTAACATGGAGATTCAACGTCTCTATCCATTGCGCCACGGGTCCCGATGGGCGATCTAGGTTGGATTTTTTTTTAGTCTTATAAATTCACGCTTATTTATTATCTGATCTTCCATTGGCGGGTCCGTATCGAATAGTATATATATTATTTAATTAATTCGAATTCATTATTGAGATGAGTATTATTTATTAATTTATTTATTGAGGTCTATTATACTCATCTTTCTTAGTTATTGTTTCACGACGTTTCGGCCAAATATTCCTGTGGCCTTCGTCAAGTGGTAACCGCGACGGGATAGGGACTCCGAATCTCCTTACTTCATTCTCAGCAATTACTGCCATCTTTGTCGTTCCTATCCTATCACGGTTACCATCTGAAGAAGGTCACGGGAATAGTTGGCCGAAACGTCGTGAAACAACATAAATAAATAAATTTATCCTTAGAAAGGTCTTCCATGTTTTAAATTGTCCGTTTTCGCCATTTGCCCTGTTCGTATTGTCTTTTGTTCGTATCTTTCTGGTAAGTGCTAGAACATTGTCTTGAAGCTCATTCGCAGCAGTTTAATTGCCTCTATAGTTGTATATTTTGTATATGAGACTGCAGAGTTTGCTCCTCAGCCACCCTTCGCTGTAGAGGCTCATACAATCGTTTAGTCTGAGACAATCCATTTCTACATAGGTTGTTGTTAACGCCTCAATTTCAAATCTGTGCTCTAGTCGTTCCTATTTACAATGCCTCCCCACAGGACAGAGTTAGACACCAGGGTCGTTTTTTTTTAATGTGGAGAAAAAGAACAAAAAATAAAAATTGTCTCAGTCATGAAGGATTTCTCCTCCACTAACAGAGAACAAGAAATTGAAGCGTAGCATCTGAAGAACAGATGGTGTTTATTTGCTCCCCCACCGAGCAAATTAGGCACAAGGCCGATTTTTAATGTGAGGAGTGAAGGGAGGGGGAAGGGAAAAAGGGGACCAGCTCCCGAGAGGTGGGAAATGGGAGCTGGTTAATGGTCAGGCATGTGGGGTTGCCCCCACATCTGATCTTTGCTAGTCATAGCTAGTCATAGCTTGCAGCATCTGAAGAACAGATGGTATTTATTTGCTCCCCCACCGAGCAAATTAGGCACAAGGCCGATTTTTAATGTGAGGAGTGAAGGGAGGGGGAAGGGAAAAAGGGGACCAGCTCCCGATAGGTGGGAAATGGGAGCTGGTTAAAGGTCAGGCATGTGGGGTTGCCCCCACATCTGGTCTTTGCTAGTCATAGCTAGTCATAGCTGCAGTATCTGCCGGAACAGATACTACACTTTGATCTTGACCCAACGGCCAAGAAATGTTTATTGCATTTCAAATTAACAGAGTGTTTTCAAACAAAAATGCACAGATCTGCAGCATACGTAACCTTGTTCAACTATGCGAGGTATGTGTTGGATTGCGCAAGCATTTCGAGGACTGTGTTCGTTCTTTTTTATTGCTGTGTTGGTAACTCTTGAGGATTGTATTTTAGACTGTTGACGTCTTTCTACCAGCCTAGCCATCTTGATTTCTTCAATGGTATTAATAATTCTCTCTCTACGCCCAGCATCATCTGGCTCTAGCAATTCTCAGAGTAATAGTAGTGATTAATGTGAATGCGGTGATAGTGGCGAAGAAGAACAAGGATTTTGAGAGGCTGTCTAGTAGTAAATAGTCAGCTGATGGGGTAAGAGAACTGTTGGAGAGTCACTTGATAAAGAGCATTCATATGCTAAAAGGGATGTATAGTGGTGCGTGGAGCTATTAGGAATAGATTATTTCCCCTGTACACGCTTTGATGTAAGGGGCTACTATTTAGGACCAAATTCGCAGGAATTACTAATGTAAGGAGTTGAGCAGCGAGATGTCTGTTCACATTACGCTTGAACTTCTACATGTTAGTAAAGTCAGGAAAACAGGAACCCGGAAGGGAATTCCAAAGGCTAGGAGTTCAAGGGAAGACATTTGAGTAGAAAGCTTTCCGGTATATACGGATCTCTGCAGTGTATGGATGGATTTTATTGCTTGTCGGGTTAGTCGAGAATATTTGCGTCGAGGGGGCAAAGTGATTTGAGTTCGGCAGAGCACATTCCATTAAAATATTTGTAAAATTGACACCGAAATTACATATTTAAGCGATGGGACAGTGGTTGGGGGTTTGGTTGCTAGTATGGAAACTATTAAGTTGGCGACTTTTTTCGAACCTTGTCTAAGAGCAGAAGACTAGTATCAGACGCACCAGGCAAGATGTGGCAACAATACTCTGTGCATAGGCAAATGGTGTGAGTAACCTTCTAGCGATAGAGCTTAGGTTTGCAGCAGCTTTGGCGACGACCTCAATGAATTTGTTCCAAATCGTTGCTTGTGAATGTTAAGTCGAGGAGTTTGAACTGCCAGGTAGTGTATCAATAGCCATGGCAATCAGTGGTTGAGAATGTTTCTTGTCATTATTAAAGGAAAAAAAGTTTAATCTTGACAGCATTAAATGTTACCTGCCATTTACGGTCGCATAACATTACAGACTTCTTAGTTATGTGTTAGTTCGTCTTCCTGTTGAGTTTAGTACCATCAGTATAGTTATTTCAAGAGATCTCAGACCACTGCGATAAAGCAAGTGGGGATGTGATTTCGAAGGGAATGAGGGAATAGTCTGAAAAAACATTACCAAGCGAAAGGGTGAGAGGTATGTTGCAGGAGAGGAAGAAAAGGGTATGGTTGCGGGTTCATGATTGAAAAAGCCACTGTACCCAAATATTTATTAAAATAGGGTGGTAATCAAATATCACGAGGAGTTGTTTCTTTTCGATTAAATGAAAAAAATATATTAATGTGATATCTAAAGTGAATGAGGAGAGGTTGTAAAAGGGCGTTGGATAGGATTTTGTATTATATATATATATATATATATATATATATATATATATATATATATATATATATATATATATATATATATATATATATGTGTGTGTGTATGTGTGTGTGTGTATGTATCTATTCTTTGTAGTTTCCTTTGAATCGCATTTCTTGAATCATTCACGCGTTTTAAAGGTTATCTATTAGCAGTTTTGCAGGTGGATGGACGTAACATGAACACAATTATTGAATAAGTTATTATTATCATTACTATTATTATTATTATTATTATTATTATTATTATTATTATTATTATTATTTGATTACTCAGTAAGAGTTGCCACACAAACCATCATCAGAGATTGCTCACTGACAACCGGTGATGTTCCCTAGAGTCGAAGTCACAACAAATCTCATATTTCCAGTACTCTCCACCCTTTCGATAAACTTTGCAAATTCATTTGCATAATCCAAACAGTCGCTTGCCGTTGACTGTTCGCTGGCAGCGACTATTATTCTTCACTGAAATATGTATGGCACTAAACCTCCCCAGGTTCCCAGTTCTGTTTGCACTTATCCAATGGAGGTCTGATTAGTGCTTTCTCTCCTCGGTCTTTCCATCTTCCTTGACCCTTCGCCTATTTATTATGGTACCTGTCGTGCTGACTGTACACTTTATTATTTACTCACTAGGAGTATTCGCACAAGGCATCATCAAAGGTTGCTGTTTTAGAACAACTTGTGGTCTTCCCTGGAGTCTGATTAACAACAAGTTTCCTCAGATTCCCAGTATTCTCCACCTCTTTCGAAAATCTTTGCAACAGAATTTGCGTTATAGCAACAACCGCTTACCATTGATTTCTCTATTATTATTATTATTATTATTCTGTACTTATCATTGCTCTCTTCGGATTGCCAAGCAAAATAATCCGACGTGATCATCTCACTTGGATCTCTGGATTATATATACAATCTAGGCCTTCAAGTGAAGTTTTGGGGAAGCAATTTCTAAGGCGGATCTATTGTATGTGGATGTATCAATCCCAAATCGAATCTTAAGAAATTGTGTAGAAACAACGCATGTCTTTGGAGACCAACAAATCTTCTATCAATCCAAACTAATGAATGCTTGGAATCTCGATTCCTGACTTTTGTCATGTTTTCCAAAGGGATTACAATAGCGTGCTTTTGATCAAATCTTGCTACATACTAAATTGCCAGCGTGTTCGTCCATCTGCTTATTTCCTCCGGGAGAAATCCTCCGGACATGAAAATGAAGTTTTGTTAAAATTGTAGCTTAAGTCTGTTTACCCTTACCCGGTGTGGTTGCATTGTGTGGCACAAAAAGTATTTACAAATTTTAGATAACCGGGCGGATTATACTGTCATTAAGTACTTATATATCAGATGTTTCTAAGCGCGTATTGGGCTATTTAGCAAGCCATTATTAAAGAGTGTGTGCTTTTTAAATAGAAATCGCTCCATACAAGCCATGAAGCCACTTGGTGTACGGAGTTAAAATACAGCTTCAAGATCAAAAACTTAACGATAAGTGTTAGATAAATAGATTCGAACCCAGAAAGCAATAATTTCCCCCGTTGTCAGAAACATCGCTTGTGGAATGTGAGGAATAAAAGACAAAAAAGGCAAGAGTTACGAGATTGTTAAAAGTAAATTCAAAGTCTATTCCCTTAATAATATCAATATAAGTAATAATTTTGTTCATTCTTTGCAATTTGTCCTTGTAGTTATGTACGTTTTTATTATAAACTACTTCACCTGTTAGATAATGGCGGACAGGGGCACCTGAAGCAAGGAAAAATGAGGATTAACAAAACTCGCGGCTAACGGCAGAAAGTTCTAAACGAAATGAGAAGAAAAGTCGTCCTAGGTATTGACCTCTTACGCAAAAGTAAACGTTAAAAAGGAACCAGACAATACGAGTGAAACAATAAACAAAAAAAAGGAATTATGAAAAATGCAGCTTAAATATATAAAAACAAATCAGTTTGAAAAAACAAATCAGTCACTACCCGAGAGAGGACACGTACTGACCGAAGTTTGCAAGCGTTGTACAAAGCCAGCCAAACCAACCCTTCTCTCTCTCTCTTTCTCTCTCTCTCCCTCGCCACAGTTCCACCGCCATCTGCCAAATAAAGCGACTGTTTTAATAAACAAAGAAATTAATCACAACTGTACATAACGTACGCGATTTGGTGTCGTCAGGCATTAAAAGGGGGAAAAGAGCCGTATCGAATAAATATACACACGTATGTAACACATTGTGGCGACTAAGAGTGAAAATTGTACAGTTTATTTTAAGATTATAAATTCAATATTGAACACCAGCAGCAAAACAATATAATTTAATAAGTTAAGTGAAATAATTACACCACGTGTAGAAAAGCGATTTTTTAATAGTGTACCGACATCGGCCCTGTAAAATATTGGGCTCAAGATTCCTGGACAATTCTCCAGTTCGAATTTAGGCATCTGATAAATGCTGGAGACCAAGACAGCCGAAACGTTATGCAAGCAACAACTACGATGAGCCGTTTATTAATAGTAAATTTTACAAATTAAAAATTCTCATCCTAAAAATGCAAAATAAAAATTTCCCAAAAAATATATTTTAAGCGTTTTTTGTTTGTTTGTTATTTCGTTTGCCAGTTTTTAGGTTGACGACAATATGATCGCCGTCAATTCAAACGTAAACAAGTTCTTGATAAGCCGCCTCTTAAAATTATCCAATTTACAAAATTCTTACTACTAACGGTTACTATGATACTGTCTAATTGACTACCGTACACTCGTTATCCTCGAGTGGCCCCGGGCCTTGATAAGAGGCGTTTTTTTGTAGAAAAAAGAAAAAAAAAAGCTGCTAGCAATATGGAATACACGGGTGTTGATGAGACGTGACATATGAACTAAAAATGAGAAACGAACACAGGTCAGATTTCGGATATGTATTTACTAGCGAAGAGCTGACCAGCTTTGCCTGTTTGTAAAATACGCTTAAATATGATATTTTAATTTGTCTACGTTTCGTATATATTATCATAGACTCGAGATTTCAAAAGTAAAAAAAAAGTATTTGGATGCCATCAGCTAGAATCGAAACAAAAAGCAAAACTGCGGCATTCAAAGCTGGTGATGTTACCACTATGCCAACGTGACATGCAAATGAACTGTTTTAAAATAATATAAGATTAATGTATAAAATGTATAACGATTTTTTCAGTTTGGACACATTTTTGAACCTTTAAAAACTATTTTAACCGGCTAAAGACCTATAAAAAAACGGCCCGTAAAAAATCCAATTATTTGAGGCCCCTAGCTCTGCTCTGCGACTTTTAGTTTCGGGAGAGATGGAGTTTGTAAATATGAGGACAATCAGGCAGACGGACATTTACATATTAGATTAGCGGGGGGGGGGGCACCTGGCTTTGCCCGGGAGTAAAAGACGCTTAAATATAAGATTTTAATTTGTTCTGATTTCGTATATATTATTATAAAGTCGTGATTCCAAAAAAAACAAAAAACAAAAAAATAATATATAATAAAAATAAGTATCTAGGTACCATCAGCTAGAATCGAAACCCAAAGCAAAACTGCGCCATTCAAAGCTGGTGAGGTTATCACTTTACCAACGTTACACGCATATGAACTGATTAAAAATTAAAAATACACGAAGATAATGTACAAAATCTATAAGGATTTTTTCAATTTCGACCCACTTTTGACTCCTTAAAAACTATTTTAACTGGCTAAAGACCCATAAAATAACGACCAATAAAACAAGCCAATGATTTGAGGCCCCATAGCGCCACTCTGCGACTTTTTTGTTTCGGAGGAGATAGAGTTTGAAAATATTGAGACAGACATATAGCCGTTTATATATAAGCTTTTTACAAAAATCTTTAGTTCATAAATCAGTAAATAAATATGTGACGATTCATAATCTAAATGCGTTTATTTGTCTGGTTTAGTTCATACGTCATTTCACCATCTCGTTATCCTCCATTACTAACGGCTCTCTTAGTAGTTCTGCATTTACCGATTCGCGGTTTCCACGAAGTTTCTCAGGTGTGCTCGGCCGTTGACACGAATAACAGGAAGCAGCCGATTTAAAAAAGGTTTACCCGCTATGATAAAATTATAATGTATAAACAAAAAAAAGTAGAAATATAATACATAAAATTACAAACATGTATTTAACACAACCCTAACCCTATAAAAATGGGATCTTCCTCACTCGTTCTAATGCATCGAGTAACTATCTTTTAACGTCACCTGTTTACCGTCTGTACAGCGAAAATATCGCAGACGCCATCTTAGTTTCTCGTTTTCCTGTCCAACGCGCATGACAGGCAGACAGGTGGGCGCTTCACAAGTAGTTCTTTTGTGTTTTTGTTTCTATTTTCTTCACTCCTAAACACTAACAATAAACTTTAACTTCTTGCCCGTAAACCCTTACCCTATAATCTAACTCCAAATCTAAAAATTATTTTCTTTGTAATTTCTTCCAAATGGAAAAATGTAGTCTTCATAGATTCGTATTAGCTAAAAACATATAGCGCGTTCGTTTAAAATTGAGGTTATTTCGTCAGCAAGTCGGTAAATGAAGAAGCATCACCTTCTTATAAGCTTACATGTTTGTTTACCAGCAATGCTTCAAGCAAACCGGCTTTTCTTTTTTACAATCAATATATATCTATAATATAAACCTGGATGTCTGTGTGTGTGTCTGGTAACGAATAGGCTCCTATATGGTTGACTATTTAAAAAAAAAAAACTGATTACATATAATGATAGAAGATGTATCGAGACACAGAAATGGGTATGTTTGATCTGGCAGAACGGTGGTTCATTAAAATTGTGGGGTCTGCGTTCCACGTGGTCCACAAAGTATGAAAATAAAAAATTGAAAAATTAAAAAAAACGTTTACAAGTGTTTTTGATATAGATGTACATAAGAATAATTTGATAAGTATTTTTTAACTTAAGTAGGGATGGTATAATAAAATTGTGGGGTCTGCGTTCGCGCCTGACCTCCATAGAATGGAAATAGGCACAAACTTTAATAAAGACTTTTCATATCTATTTGCGTAAGTATACTTTGATAATTATGTCTGTTTGCGTAAGTATACTTTGATAATTATGTCAGTTTGAAGAAATATGGTATAATAAAATTATGGGGAGTTCGTTCGCACCTGACCTCCATAGAATGAAAATATGTCACAAAGTTTAACAAGGTTTTTTTTAATATGGATCCACAGAATATTGTGATAAGTGTTTCAGTGTGAACAGGTATGGTATAATAGTTTATGAGGTTTATCCAATTTATTTTAACTTTCATCATATTTAGCTTTTGTTTTGATACCCCTAAATTCGAAGCTATCTATTTACAACCCTTCCTTTTCATAACCTATCATACTTTCATAAATCAGAGTCCATTTTCTGTAGGCTGATTTTGAACCCAGTCAACGACAGGTACTTTTGCTAGTATATATATATATATATATATATATATATATATATATATATGTGTGTGTGTGTGTGTGTGTGTGTGTGTGTGTGTGTGATGTGTTTGGAGGTTTATGTTGAGCAAAAAAAAAAGTGGTAGTAGGAAGGTAAGTTTGAACCCGTACCGCAATGGACGAAAAGAATGGGGAAAACGTGACGTCTTTGCTGTTACAACGACCACCAAACCGCAACTGACGTAGGTTTTAATTTAGGCTAGACAATTGGAAAGAGGGGATGACTTTTGACAATATCGATGAAAAAAGCGACCCCTCCTTGTACAAAAGTGCCCAGTTGAAGGTGAAGAAATTAATCATTTTAGCCAATTTTTCGATATTTGTCCTATGAAAGGTCGAACTTTAAAAACGATACTGATCTTGGTAAAATCCGTCGCCTCTATTGAAAGTTTAAGGCAGACATGCAAACAAACATACATACATACATTTATATATTGGTAACTAAAAATTTTCGACCCAAACTGATGAAAAAGCTTGCCCTATCTCTGAATACTCTTTATGTCAAATTTCAAATATTTAGACCAGAAATTGTCTGAGTAATTTGGAAAAGACCGCAGAGGTCAATTTTTTAAAAACTTTGACCCCTATTATTACCCCTTAAAATTTATTGTTTTGGGCTCAAATCAAGTTATTAAGTTAGATCCATGTCCAAGGAACCTATATCTAAAATTTCAAATGCGTAGACCAAAAATTGACGGAGGAGTTTGGTAGAGTTCTCAAAGGTCAAATTCGTGAACTTTGACCCCTTAACAGCCAAATTTATTGCCGAAAACCGATTACAAAAGGTTTCCCAAATCTTAGTACCCTGTATATAAAACTTCGAGTCTGTAGACCAGAAAATGACAGAGATATTGCGTAGGGAAATGTACACAGACAGACAGACACACAGACACGTTCACTTATATATATATACATATATATATATATATATATATATATATATATATATATATATATATATATATATATATATATATAATGAATAAAACAATATTTTTTTCTGTTAGTTTGTAGCTGACAGGGAAGCGACTTGAATCTGCTGGTTTCAAGGAAAAAAATAGCTGGACTGATATGGTACGCAAGTAACAGAAATCGATGAAAGTGGTATAGCACTCAAGTGTACCTTGATTTAAAAAAAACAATAATCTATATATATAAAAGCGAAAATGTATGTTCGCTTTTTGTGTATGTCCAAGAAAGGCTTATTCAGAGAAGCGGTCGGTCGCCTAATAACTGTTTAAAACTTTTTATATAACATGTAAATCGTAATATCTCAGAGTTAACAACGGAGCTCGCCTGTCTATTTAATTTGCTCGACTTCGGGAAGATAAATATTCAACAGTTTTCGCTCGCCGCATGTAGGTTAGGCCTTTTCCTATAATGTTTCCCCCTACCCCCAACGTCGTGGGGGGGGGGGAAAGCATTCCCGTACTAAATGAAATGCTACCCCGCAGTCAAAAGTTGACCTCATTAAGTCATTAAAACGTGCACCTGCCAATTTAAGTAATTAAATAAATTTAAACGTGTTTCTGTCAGTATATCGCGGTGGCGCAATGGTTAACGTCGCACGTTTTTGTTTTTCACACGTTAATTTCCAACTTTGCCTCAGGGGTTCGGGTTCGATCCTCATACTTACCTACCAAAACATTTTTATTTTACCCCCTCCTGGAGTTTTGAGTTACCCAAAACCACACACACCTCCAAACACCCGGGCAACGCCGGGTACCCCTCGCTACTATATAATAATTCTAATATATATTTCGGTAATAGGTTCCAAGTAAAACAAGTTGGGAGCATGACGTTGTCCGGTCGTAAAAAAACGATATTTTAATTTATGAAGTTTTCATATTTATTATAAAAAAAGCAATTCTCTATTGCTTACTGTATTGTACACAATATATATTCAATTTATTTACTTTCAAAAGTAAAAGGAAATAGAACAATGACTTGTATGTCATTAGTTAGAGTACAAAACAATTCTCGCTCTAACCTTAGTCCCCGCCATTGGAATGATCGTAAGATGGAAAAAATAGTATAGAAAGAACCAACTGTAAAAGAAAATATATTTATTCGTCTTTAAATCGACTTACGCTTGCGAGTTTCAATTATTTTTAATGAATATATATTTTTTCTTTAAGTCGACTTACACTCGCGAGGTTCCAATTATTTTTTTTATTTAAACCCCTTAGCCGCTATTTTTACCCGCTAAAGACTCATAAAAGAACTGGCCACAAAAAATTGCAATTATTTTGATCTGCCTGGAAACACTTTTTGATCTTGCGTCTCGGGGGAGATGTAGTTTAGAATATAATGAGACACACACACACAGAAATAGCTAGTTTTATATATAGATTTTGAATAACATGTTGTGTCTAATTTTATCAAAAGATCTTCCTAAATGTTTAGTCATTTTATTTTCTTATAATTTTCGATCGTTAAGAAACCATTGCATATCATTCAAATATTCATTTTATTTAATTGGCACAAATCAGTGTTTCTGAAAGGCTCATAGAAATTTAAAAAAATTGTCTATCTCATACAAAAAATCTAACAATTAACCATCCATACAGATAACATTATATATAGATTTAAAGTGAAATATTTTCATTAACTCATACCACGCAGCCACGTGTTGCACAAGGCATTTAAACTGGCCATGACTAACACATCCACTGACTACTATCCACTAGGTATTTACAAGCGAAAGCTCGTTTATTTTTTAGATAAAAAATAATTTGTAGGTCAAAAATAAACACATTTTTGCTGAGCTTTAATATTTCAGCAAAATAATTATATATATATTAGAATTTCAGAATATTAAAGATTATATAATTATTTCCACAGTCAAGCAATATCGCAGCTCACATGAGCTATGACAGCAAAGAAACCGAGTGAACAAGACTCGAGTTTCACCCTCATTTGAGCCAGGCAGTTGAACACATCCAAACTTGGGATTCGAAACACAAATTTCTTGCATGCGAGGCGGGTACTCTGCCGCTTTAGCAACGGCGTCATACACAAGAAATTGTATTAAGTAACGCACATCAGGCAAACCGCGGTAAAATACGACTATATATATAAAGATATATATGTATATATATAAAGATATACATATATATGCATATATATATATATATAAATATATATATACATATATATATAAAGATATATATATATACATATATATATATATATAGATATAAAGATATATATATACATATATATATATATAGAGATATAAAGATATATATATATACATATATATATATATATAGATATAAAGATATATATACATACATATATATATATAGATATAAAGATATATATATATATACATATATATATATATATAGATATAAAGATATATATATACATATATATATATATATATATATAGATATAAAGATATATATATATATACATATATATATATATATATAGATATAAAGATATATATATATACATACATATATATATATAGATATAAAGATATATATATACATATATATATATATAGATAGATATAAAGATATATATACATATATATATATATAGATATAAAGATATATATATACATATATATATATATATATAGATAGATATAAAGATATATATATACATATATATATATATAGATAGATATAAAGATATATATATACATATATATATATATATAGATAGATATAAAGATATATATATACATATATATATATAGATAGATATAAAGATATATATATACATATATATATATATATAGATATAAAGATATATATATACATATATATATATATATATAGATATAAAGATATATATATACATATATATATATATATAGATATAAAGATATACATATATATCTATATATATATATATACATATATATATATATATATATACATATATATATATATATATATATATATATACATATATATATATATATATATATATATATATATATATATATGGCCATTTTAAATCTCTTTCGTGCGGCTAGACTACCCCCCTCCTTGTTAAGAATGTGACGTCGGACCATCGAGTTGGTTGTCTTTTCTATCCATTACGCCATTATGCTTGTAAATCATGTTCAAATGACTATTTATATTGCATAGAAACGCTAGACCGTCGCATCGCTATATGATATACAGCTGGATTATGATAACAAAATCTGAAACAAACGCTTGTTGGTGAGACGTAATATTCATTTCAGATCTCATGACTTGTCTCAAACTAACTGTGATGAATTCCACCATAAAGAAACCAGCATAGCACGCATGATGCAAAACAGAATTGGACTGAAAACTAAAGAAATCTATTTCCATAACGTGAGTGCGTGTGTGTATTGGACAGATTCCATGTGTATACGTTCAGCTTGTCTTTAAAACGCACTCTCCTGGAGCGCAGCCACCCCACGTCATCAAAACGGGGGCATCGATTTCTTTACTGTCTTCGATTCAATTCGGTATTGGCATCAAAAGGACAATGTTGGCAGGAACTAGCAAATCTTGGAATTGCCCATGTCTGCGATTCCGTTACACCAATCTTGAATGCGGACTCTAGTGATTGATTCTAATTAGAATACTACCAAAAGCATCACAGGATTGTTCAGCAGTGCGGGTGGAGGAAGGGGGTGGACTTTGAAGGAGACCAATATGTGTATCATGTCATTACGCATACTGTATTTGTCCGTCTCGTGACATCTCTACTGCAAGGAAGCTGTCTTAAGAGTCGACATTTTCTGGGCCAATAATCCATTCACATATACACATATCTATCTATTTAACTTTGAAAAATATGTAGCAATTAAGCTCATATAATTTTTCGAGTTTCATTCTCGTGAAGATTCGTCAGTTTATTTTCTTTATTTCTTTACGTCTGTCTGCCTGTCTGTCCGCTTGTCTGCCTGTCTATCTGTGTGTCTATCGAGTGCGAGGCATAAAATCTTAGAATCACTTAAAGATAAAAACCAATAATGTAATTATTTAAACAAACTTAAATATATATCTAAATGAAAAGAAAACAAGAATACGTTTCGCTTAATTGATTTTTATAATTTTCTAGCTGGGACGGCCGGCGTTGCCTGGTCGAAAAATATGCTTAAATATATTTTAATTTACACAGATTTCGTATTATTATTATTATTATAGAGCCAATCCTCTTTCGATTACTTCATATTATATTGTACCCAATATATAGTCATTATTTAAAAAATAAAAAAATACATTTATGATTTACGGGCTTCTAGCTAGAATGTAAACCAACGCCAAAACTGATATTAGGGGTCGTTATAAAATTATAGCGATCATAAAAAAAGAAAGATAAAGAGAGAAAACAGCAGGATAGGAAAAAATAGAAAGGGGAATAGAGGGAAGAACATATAAGAAATATATATATATATATATATATATATATATATATATATATATATATATATATACAAAGGAACTTTGTGTGTGTGTGTCGGTGTGTTCGTTCCCTTTAGAATCGATAAAAGCTAGGCCGATTTTTATGAAATATCACCTGAAGTACCTTATGTGCCTTACAGCGTTCTTAGATTTTTAGTCTGAATGTTTTCGATAAGTATCTATAATCGATAATCGAAATAATCCGATGAAAGGAGAAAGAGGCGATTTTGACTAAAGTTAACACCTTACACAGCCTAACATCACAAGTGCATTTGTGAAAATTTATTATCACAGAAGTCGAAAGGTCAGACTTAAAAAATCAACAGTATCGCGCTCGAATTAAATGTTTCTGTTTAAAGTACAAATGTACCATAATACTTGATTTTTTTTCATTTTAAACTTAAATTCAAGCCATTATAATATATAGTTATAAAATATATGTGGCAATTAAGCTACACAGAATATTCCGCGTTTCATTCACGCTAGGATTCATCAGGCTTATGCGAGGAGTTGTGGTAGTCTCGCGTTTTTTTAATATACGCACATTATATTGAGTTTTTAGTTAGCCAATCAGCTTTCTAGTTTCCACCGCAGCCTTCCTAATCAGCCAATGAGCAGGCACTTACAGGACTAAACTTTCGTTCTGTAAGTGTCTGCTCATTGGCTGATTAGGAATAGAATGTGCGTATATAAAAAAGCGCGAGGCTACCACAACTCCTCGCATAAGCCTGATGAATCCTAGCGTGGATGAAACGCGGAATATTCTGTGTAGCTTAATTGCCATATATATTTTGTAACTAACTACCTAGCTCTACCTACGTATTGAGCACTGGTGAAGTAAATACTTAAAGTTTTACGTATAAATTTATACTTTCGTATATAAATTTATGCGATTAAATGAAGTAGTCATATATATATATATATATGTGTATATAACTACTTCATTTACTCACATAAAATTAATATTCGAGAGTATAGATTTATTCGTAAACTCTAAGTATTTTCTTCGAAAGTGCTCAATACGTAGGTAGAGCTAGTTAGTAATTTATAAAATATATATGGCGATTAAACTACACTGAATATTCGGCGTTTCATCCACTCTAGGATTCGTCAGGCTTATGCGCGAATTCTGTGGTTGTTTATCGTCTTTATATGGTCCTCTTCTGTTGAGGATTTTGGTTAGCCAATCAGCTTTCTAGTATCCACCGCGCCTCTTCCTATCAGCCAATGGGCATGCATTTTATCGAACAAAGGTTCTGTTTTAGAACTGGGTTAGTGGTTTAAGGCAGACATTTTCCTTTTATATATATATATATATATATAATGTAAATATATGTTCATATATGTATGCACACATATATATATTTATATATATAAAAAAAAGGAAAATTACTTTCACCTGATAGTATTCTGTATTTCTAGAAATCCCCCATTAGCCCATACTTGGAGTATTATTACCACATTTTTTACTAATGCATCTACTACAAGTTCCTCTCTTTCAACCAGGATAAAACATAATATACAAATCGAATAGGTCCCGCAGTATCGACCAAACTCTAAACCTCTTTCTCAATGTTGAATTCATGTGTCTGTTTTACAAGAGCTTTAATAGAATGTGTGCTGATGAACACTAAGAATGTGCGTCCTTTCAACGGGCATATAATCGACTACTTAAAAAAGCATCCCACTCCGTAACTTTTCAAAAAATTGTATTAACCTGGCCTAATGGCTATCGTACTTGACTCACTGTCTTTAGGTTTTGGTTCCGATCTCAGTAACAGTATCAGTTGAGTAGTTTTTGTTTTACTTACAAAAACATAATACTCCTATGTACATGTCTCAGTTTCTGTATGGATTAAAATATGATATTTATAAGTATTTTACGAGAGGACAACGCCAGGCAGCCTGCTAATATATATATATATATATATATATATATATATATATATATATATATATATATATATAGGAGGGCGAGAAGCAGGAGGGGAGATAAGGCGGGACAGGGAGAGATATAGGACAGACAGACAGACGAAAAGGATACTTAGGCAGTGATAGATAAGGAACGGATATTTATTGCGAATCGTTGTTTATTGTTTCACTTGGATGTATCATTTGAAGTTGCGCTGACATGTTCAGCACAATTCACATTATAAGGAATTGTAGACAATAGCAAAGATATATTTAAAAAGTAAATGCACCAATATTTCTATGACAACAAAAAAATAAACAAATTTTCTTCTTATAAAATTACTATCATCGAGAAGAAATAGCTGACGTAAAAGAGAAAGAAGACACGTCCAGATTGTAGGCAGTGCAAGGGGGGCGATTTATCGATTTGGCGCGTAATCGTAACGTTTGCAAACTGCGATTCGCTATGTCGCTATATATGAGCCGTGCGTACGTGCCAACGTGGACTATGCTATAATAATCCGCAAATCATAGGACAGAAATACCTTTATAAATATCTCTTTTCGTATGTACTTTATCAGAATCGATTGATGGTTTGGTTTTGTCAGTCTGTTTTGTTGTGTGTGTGTGTGTGTGTGTGTGTGCAATTGTACAATATTTCCCGTAGGATAGCATACTTCTAGCTCCACTGAACACACACACACACACACACACACACACACACACACACACACACACACACACACACACACACCAGACACCGGAAACGCACATCAGATAGCTAACAAACCAGACACCCGAACTTTAAATTGGAGTAGTCTCACGTTGACGAAACATTTGAACCGCATTTAAACGGCGCTACCAGTGTGGTGTCCAAAGACTGCCATTTACCTCTCTCATGTCGCGGGGGTTTTGACGCAAAAATCACACAGCATCGGGCATTTATGAAATGCTCCTTTCCCTATTTACTATGGTATGTTCTTAGGCCAGTGCAGTTCTAAGAGGCCCGCCTTCTTAGGATTTGCCTTCTCTTTGAGATGTTTTTTTTTTAATTGCTAATCTCCTTATACACTCATGGGGAATCCGAAAGGGTTCCCAGAAATTATTTGCAGGCGTAAGTGCTCTTCCGCTGATTCCTCAACATACTCTCGCGTTATGGGAGAGAGATAAATAATCTACTACGGGAAGATGTGACACAAGGAAATGAGTGTCAGCCTCCCCCAAAAGGTTGGTGCATTCTGGCTCCGCAAAAATGCCTAAGTGGCCTCGCTAACAATCTTCTATTGGGCGCCTCATACAGTTAAGCGATAAACTTAGCTTTTCTTAAAAAGAGAAGGTAAGGACTAGGAGGGTGGATCTCTTGGGCCTAATGGGAGCAATAGCTTAGCACGACAGAAGCTAAGCCACCTCCAGCAAGATGGTGCCAAATCTGATTGTCAAAAACGTATCCTGAACTAGTATCCTTGTCGTCTGAAAAGTGGCGGTCAAAGAATTGTTGCAGATCACAATATCGCTTCGAGTTATTATTGAGTTTTGGGTACTGTTATTAGGAATCCATTTGAAAGGAAAAACAGATGCTTATCAAACAATTATACATTGGTATGTAGCCATTTTACAACTTAATATCTGTCAACTTCGGCATCACCCAGCAGGTGACGTAAGCAATCGTAAGATGCTGAAACGATTAACCGAGTCATATATGAGATGACAAGACTTAAAAATGGGAAATTGATTAAATGACAAAAAAAAAAAAAAAAAATCAACCTAAAATGACTTCCAACACGCAATATAAACGTAAAATCACCTTCTCCCTATATTAAGAATGGGTTTCTAAATATAAAACCATTCTTAATATGGGGAAAAGGCAGGAACGCTGCGTTCTGAATTAATTACCTGACAATGTTCGCTCCAACGTCTTCCGGCTGCTTATGGTAATCTGACGGATGAAGTCGACGTGAAGTAATTGGAAATTGGGTCCTAAACTGGAACAACCCAGTGTTTTACTTTATACTCCAGAAGATTCCGATTGGCCTTTTGACCAGGAACAAAGTGCAGTATCTGTTCTTATACTACACTTCACATTTTCTATCCTCGGTCAGTGGAGGAGAAATCCTTCATCACTGAGACAATTTTAATGTTTGTTCCTATCCGGAGTGCCCCGTTTTGGGAAGCTGGATTTTTCCAACATTAAACACCAACCTTGTGTCTAACTCTGCACTCGTCGGGAGACACTCCCATATATGTTTCTATTTGCAGCTATTGTCTCTTTGCAGCGGACACCTGTCTGTCGTGGCAGTTTGTCTCGAGGTCTCTCCGCATCGCCACCATAGCCGTACGACATATGAACTCTTTTAGACTTAATACCGAAAACAATAAATATTAGAAAGGGTTTATCATTATACACAAGTTGTAATTTTATTTATATAGAGTCAATAAAACAAAAATGACATTCTTTTTTAAAAACAGAAACTACAATTTCATTTTTATATATATATAAAACTGTTAATTAAAATTATTTTTCTTTTCTCTTTCAGAATATAGTTATCAAACTAATACACAACATGATGGAAACAAACTTCTTCCCCAACATGTCATGGTCAGTCGAGGAAAATACGTTTTTAGCAACAAATGATATACTATAGTACAAGCCAAATTTTGGAGAACGTTTTACCGTCGTGTGACATCAAAAGGACTTTTGATTTGGATCCAAAAACTTCAGAAAGTTTTCAACTATGCAAACTAAAAACTCTAGAGATCTAAGAAGCATTGATATAGATAGACCATGTGAATGTTTGGAGGGAAATGAAGATTGTTGCAGCAGTGGTGTCAGTCGGGTGAGGTTTTGAAGATCATCTCCAACGCCACGGTGCTCATTTGTAGCATTACAGAGGTCACTGCTTTTTAAGCGATTAAGATAACTGAAACGCTGACGAATGATTGTTTAAGTTTAAAAGGTTTCTTCAAATTTTATAATCGTCGATAAAATTCAATAAAGTCTTTGTATTTTATCAAACTTTTATTGTTTTCTTGAAGGAATAGCCTTGAATTAAAGATGTAATCTTAAGGAATCATATATTTCTAAAAAAATACCAGTTTTAGTACGAAACAGTGGTCATGCAATATCAGATATGATTTGAACAAAGGAATCACCGATTCCTGGTTTCTATTTTTCTCAAATATTTTATTCAGTGATCTCGTATTTCAAATTCCGTTCTTCATTTGCATTCAATTATGTGGAATTGCGTGAATTTAAAATTAAAATCCATAATTAATTTCCAAATTCAAATATATAACATTACGATGTTATATATTAAAAGAATCAAATCCAAAATAGAGCGATCCTTTTTCCCCAGAAAAACTGATTCCCATTTCGAAAATATTCATTTTCATTTTTAAAAAGGTTAAAATAAAACATCAATAACAAGCAGGAATAAAAAAAGATGCAGAAGATTATATCAGCGTCATTATTTACGTTAAACATATATTCGACGAAAGATATAAGCGTCATTTATTCAGATATTCCTTATGATTTACATTTGCGTAAAAAGGTTATTGTAAACAAAAAGTTCTTTCTATATATATTTATGTATGCGTATTGCCCGGTCGTAAAATACGTTTGAATATGATATTTTGATCAATGCAGATTATGCATTTATTGGTATTATAGTGGAGCCAATATATAGTGGAGCCAATATATAGTAATAATTTAAAAGGTATAAAAAATGACTCGTGCGCCATAACCGAGAATCGAAACAAAAACGTTTAACTTAAGATTTACTTTTTTACTTTGATGTCAATGCCTGAGCTATGAAGACATGTTTGCTGCAAGACTAAAAATTAAAACATGAACCAATAACTACTACGTTACGTATGCATATTCATAATGCCGTCGTTTGACCTTCACTCGGCAAATTCCATCTTTTTTATTTTCACACTTTTGCACCGATTTTCCCCGGCTAAAACTCAAATATAAAGTTTAGCATGTATTTAAATACCCTATATATTAAGTTTCATGTCTGTAGATCAAAAAACTGACAGAGGAATTTGGTAGGCAAAATTTTTAAACAAATATATACATACGCATACATGAATATATATAGAAAGAGGTTTGTGTTTACTATAACCTTTCTACGCAAATATTACTCAAATATAAATTGTGTAGAATATCTGCATTAATATAATTACACGTAATAGTTAACTAAAGATGATGATCCCATAAGAAAACTGAAAAAATTAAAAGGGATTTAATTAAAATGAATGTTTAAAAGAATATGCAAATTTCATATATCTTTTGTATATGAATGCTATTCCACAACCTATATATAAAAAAAATTGTATTTTCTTTTTAAATAAATAGAAAAAAGATGGCTTTTAATATGAATATGAATACACACAAAAAATATACAGTACATATAATTTGAGGTTGCAATTTTTCAAAGGTAAGGTAACCAGTGGAATATATCGAGGTTAATACAAGAATGCTCAATACTAGGGTAGAGCAAGTTAAACTTTCAATTTTTCTTTACATAAACAGTAATGTGTTGCTACACAGTCATGAGCATGTTTCGGTCTTCTAGTATTTAGTAACTAGAGACCTCTTCAGGCAACCATGCTTATATTCAAAGCGGAATTCTTAATTCCACTCTTGAATATAAGCGTTGTTGCCTGAAAAGGTCTCTAGTTACTAAATACTAGAAGACCGAAACATGCTCATGACTGTGTAGCAACACATTACTGCTTATGCAAAGACAAATTGAAAGTATATATATATATATATAT